>NW_005871049.1:23051609-23076312 GCF_000147115.1 Myotis lucifugus | reverse complement strand
AACCCTGCAAGAAATCCTAGGTAATACTTTCCAAAATTTTTAATATTATGTTGAAACATAAGATATACAGGCATTTACCCCCCACTCCCACTTTTTTTAAAAATAGCAGTTGTCTGATAGAAAAACAAATGGTATGTTGATTATCATGAAACACAGGAAAGTCAGGGCTTAATATATTAAATGAAAAATAAAATTAAGAACACATTAATTTAGGATGCTTTTATTCTTTGTAGCATTTTGACCAAAGTAATGATCACCATGTGGATTGATAAGTCTCTACTCACACTATAAAGAAGGGAGAAAGATGGATGAGAAACTGGGAAAATGTTTTGCAACAAATGCATAATAAAGGGCTAATATTATTTATATACACACACACACACACACACACACACACACACACACGGGGAAAAACAAATGAAAGATTACAAAAGAATATAAGCAGAAAATTTACAAAAAGAATAAATTCAAAAGACCAATAAGCATCGATGTTTAACCTTGTTAGAAATCAAAGACTAGCCTAAAAGAAAAAATAAATGAAATATGATTTTATGGTCCACTTGGCAAATATTAAAAAGGTTAATAAAATTCAGAATTGGAGATGGTTTCAGGAAATAAATACATTCAGGTCCTATTTGTGGGAATGTAAATTGGTACAATACTTCTAAAAGATAGTTTGGCAATATGCACAAAATGACCCCAAACCCCACATATAGGGATTTATCCAAAGGAAATAAATGAATAAGTGAGAACAGATGTAATTGAAGGATGCTCATTGTGGCTTTGTTTATAATAGAAGAAATTCAGAAACAGCCTAGATAAGTAGATTATAGAGCATGGATTCAATGGAATACACTGCAGCCTGGAAAACAAGCAGCTCTATATTGATGGGAATGGAAAGGTGTCTGGGAAAAATAATTGACTGTAAAGTAGCATGTTTCAGAATAGCATGTACAGTGTGATTTTATTTATGTAAAATTGCATTTGTCTACAAATGTGTACATGTGCACAGAGAAATGTCTGGAAGATGCTCACCACACTGTCAGCTGTTTTCTCTGTGATAGGATTTTAGGTATATTTTCATTTTTTTCTTTGTACTTTTCCGCCACGTGAGAATTTTGTTCATTATGAGTATATGTCATTTCAAAGACAGTCATGTTGTTTTAATATATTGACCCTAAATGCAGCTCCTTTCAGCATGGCAATGCATGAATTAGCAGTCTGACACTGTGTCAAAGACATTTCTCTCCTAAAACACCCTCAGTCCTAAAGAAAAATGTAAAAAAGAGGGAAGTATTAGGAGGTAGTTAGTACACTAGAAACAACGTGGTTCATAGAGTTGGATAACTCCATGCCCAATAATATGGCCTCAAAAAGTTCACATAGCGTTCAGGCATCTCTTTAAAACATCCCACCACCAAAATATTATATTTATACTTAAAAGTTACATTCATTATTCAGAAACTTAAATCTCTTGAATTTGACATACTCTATGGTAAAATATAGAAAAATGATATATCACAAGGCCAGGAAAAGCATCATTGTAAAGCACCACTGACTTGCTTAATGGAAACTTAAACATTTGCAGTCAGAGGCCAAAAAATAGTATCACAGCAAAGCCAAATATTGCACACTATTGCCAGAAAAGTATTTCTGGCAAAGAAATAAGCATTAGTAATTGAACTATCAAATACATTTCAAGAGGGTATTATGTTCCAGAGGGAATGGAATAGATTTAGAAATAGATTTGATTTTCCATTCCCTGACCTGAAGATTTCTGAACACCAGCAACTATTAGGCAAGATCCCTAATATTGGAAGCAATAAATGTATGCTTTATATTTCTTATACATTTTCAAATATACTTATTTAGGAGTGTTTTTTTTTTCTTCATGTAATGATGCCAACAGGCATACACTAAAGAAAATTTTGTCTTAAACAAAATTTTGTCTTAAACACTATCCTATATAATAAAGAGCTAATATGCTAATTAGACCAAACAGCCGAACAACTTTCCAGATGACCTTCCAGATGACCTTCCACACGAAGCCGGGCTGCGAGGGCCGCTGGGACTGCGAGGACCGAGTCCCTTGCACGAATTTTGTGATCGGGCCTCTAGTATACTATATTGAGTCAAATTTTATATTCTACTACAACTTGATTGAGAAATTTTAGACCCTGCTATCTTGAATTCTGTTTGCAGTTGCAGCACTGCTACACTCTTTACTTTGGACAAACTTCTTTATTTCTAGAAGATTCGGTTAGTCCAGTTGAGAGGGAGAAAGGAAGGGAGAGAGAGAGAGAGAGAGAGAGAGAGAGAGAGAGAGAGAGAGATAGAGAGAGAGAGAGAGCATTGCCTTACTCCACAGGGGGGCAGTAGGGTCAATGAGATATTAATAAACCATTTTTAAGAAAAAGGGAAATAAATACTATGAAGATGCTTACTACATATCAATAACTAAAAGCAAAAATATAGTTCCACAGATGAAAAGCATGTGTAAACTAGTATTTTCTTTTTAAATAAATTATAGTTTTTATTGGCAAAATGACGTACTCCTTTCTAAATTTGGATCAGCTTCCGAAATTTTATCTTTTGGGCTTTCAATAGCGGAAAAATCTGATAGTTCCTTTGACATGAAGTTTTTTATCTGCATCACCTCCTCTGAGATGCAGTCATCTTTTTATGACACAACCACTTTCCTCATTTATAACTATATGTTTGACTTCACTAAGTTCCTCTGGTTGCATTTCCAGAACTACTTCTTGAATGGAGGTAGTGCCAACTTCCCATGATCGTCCACATCTTCTCTAACTCCATTTACTACAAATCCTGCAGTGTTGTTTTTTGTTTGTTGGTTTTTTTGGCACAATAGTAAGCCAGGACTGCCTGTCATTCTTGGAATCTGGGTACAAGTTTTCCAGTAGCATCCATACCTGAGCTTGCAGTTTCACCAGATAGTTTAAGGTTAATGAATTCATGCAGACTCTGAAACCAGCCTTTACTGGCAGGAAAATATTCTTTTTGTCTCCTTGTAATTACCATTTCCTTCAATGCAGCACTTGGATACTTTGGCCTGAATGCTAATGAAACTGAATGGGGTTTGTTAATTACAGTCCTCAACCTAAAGTAGAAGTAAATACTCTATTTCAACCATACGCAGCTTTCTGTAACAAACTAAAAGATATTGAAGCCACTTTACCTTATTTTTTATATTTATCAGGCTTTTAAAATATGGTTCGTTCTGTAGCTTCATGGAGGCCTAGGTCTCATCTCGCCTTTGCTTTGCTATCACAATTTTCAAATCCAACCACACCCAATTTCACTTCCAGTATTGCCACTTTTTGTTTCTTTATTGCTGTCATCTTTGTTGATCCATTCTGTCTTTTGATTATCCATTTTTATAAAATGTCACATAGATTGATCACATCACATAAAGCTTTGGCTTCTTGATCAGATAAATCAGACAAATGTTTTCTAAGAAAAACACCCTCAGTTTTATTCTATATTTAAGACAGAAAGATAGACTACCTCCCCTGCATATTTCGAGTCCTCTCCCAACACCCGGGAATCTTTTCCCAACATCTCCAAGAATGCAATTCCTGAAGCTGAATCTTTTTGGCTGGAATCTGGACAAAGTAAACAGAAGGGGGGAAAGAAAGCAATCTTGCTTGGAAATGCTGTAATCATTCTCGTGAGCTTATTTCCTTCTTAATTCCCGTATTGTTTCAAAGGGTCTTGTAAAAAAGTGTTTGTTGAATTAAAAGTCTATGTAGTGCCGCTCACCCTAGAGCTCTCAGCCAGAGTCCCATCAACGTGCCCCTGGATTCCCCTCAACGTGGGGCCTGTCTCTCCACTTCGCATTCTCAGCCTTGGCCTCACAAGAAGTGCGATGGCACTGGATTTAACCACCGTGGGTGAAAACGGCAGAAGAATAAGCCCAGGACAGCAAAATTCCCTAGCCACTCTGGAACTGCTAATATTTTCAATGATTCACATTCATAGACGAATTCTACCTCAGTGTCTTGCCAAGAAAGGTTAAAAAAACACACAAAAACCCTTAATTTTAGAAACACCAAAGTTCCCAAGGTCAGGAACATTTGATATCTTGTTCCCTGGCATATGTCACCAGATTGGCTTAAATAAACCCTTATAAAAATTTTAAAAAAAGTTCCCAAGGTCAGAAAAGTGATAACAGAAGATAAGCTTACCATATAGTTCCAATGTTATCCAACCTTACCCATTTGTCAATCCCTAATTTCTGGACCTTTTTTTTCTTAGGAATGTGCATAAGCAAATATAGTATAAAAACTGAAATGCAGGTCAACATATTTTGGAAAAGGAAGTGAAAACAGAAAACTAGTGAAACAGCTTTCGGAATTCTGTTTAGCACAATTCGAAGTACAAGGATCATTGTGGGCTGCTCGTTTTGATTACTTGCAGAACCTAGAGTGATACAGCAGCATTCTAGTACCAACTGTAGACCCTCATAGGAACCTGGACATTTTCTCCAGGCACCAATATATTCACGATTTGTAGCCCTAACTCTTAGTGTAATGCAATTTGGAATATTTACAACAATAATGACTTTCTCTTTAGAATTTTTTTTTATTTTAGCAGATTTACTAACAAACTCCAAGGAGTACAGTTGGACCAGTGATTCTCAAAGAGGGCCATGTGGGAGAGTAAAGAATCAACCTGTCTTCATCACCCCTCACTCAGGGATGGATGACAATCTCTAGGTGTATGTGAGTGGAAAAGAATACAGGCCCAGCTGGCATGGCTCAGTGATTGAGTGTCGACCTATGAACCAGGAGGTCATGGAATGTCAGGAAACATGCCTGGGGTGGGAGCTTGATCCCCAGTGTGGGGCATGCAGGACAGCCGATCAATGGTTCTCTCTCATCATTGATGTTTCTGTCTCTCTCTCCCTTCCTCTCTGAAATCAATATATATATGAAAATAACTCGGTATTATGATTTTTATGTCTTGGGGGAAACACTTTGATTTTTATAATAAAATCATAGAAGATAAAAAAATTAGGTGACTACTCTAAAAAAGATTGAGAAACACTAATAAATACTGAAAATTGCTGTAAAGGAAGGAAGTTTATAAAAAGCTGATCATTTAGCTGGGAGCTTAAGAAAATTTTCTTGGTAAAAGGTGACAGAGGGACAGGGAGGAGCATGCAGTACCCATAGTGTTCCAGTTTCCGCCCCCATCCCATACTTGTCTAGTTCATGAGCAAGCTGTGAATCTGGAAGGCTTAATCTGTGACTTGACTCGTTTGATTAAAGGCCGAGTTAAGTTGAAATATTTGGCATTGTGTTTCAGCACTGAAACAGATAAATATAACTCTTGCCAAGTGGCAATTCCAAAAGTTTAAGGTTTTTGATTGGGTCTAAAGGTGGTTGGGAAAGTAAAGAGGGGAAGATTTGGTAATAAGAAAGAAACCAAACCAAACCAAACCAAACCAATCAAGAGTTTCAGAGCTCTGGAAGAGAAAATTAAGAAAAATTTACTTAATTTTTAAGTTTGTGAAGAAACTCAGAATCGCTAACAATAAATCATCATTAAATTGAAGGTATAGAAATAAATAAAAATGCTGTTTACTACAATGCACGAAGATTTGACCTTTTAAGTAACAAGCCTATTGCTGGAAATACAAATAATAATCAAAAACATATATTATTTGGAGGCAGGTAGCATGGCAGGCACAAACGTTTTCAAACTCTGACCATTCACAATAATTACATTGAACTGTTAGAGAAATACACTCTCTGAAGAGCAAAAGGGCCCATTCCACCTATACCCGTGGAGGAAAACATTTCAACATACAAGCAGAACCACTCCTGGAAGGATACAGGATAAAGGTCATATTTTCTCACAACCTTTCTTTTCAGGCATTGTTGTACAATTTGCTCACTATGCGGTGAGGTTTGTCTGGGCTGACTTATCTGGGCTAAATATCATTTGTTATCCCTCCTAAAGCGTTTTGTTTAAAATTGTCAGTAGGTGAGTAAAGGTGCTTAACATTGAAAACTATAGTTATCTGAAAAACTCAAGTGGATTAAAGTCTGATTTATAAAATTATTTTTTTAAATATTTATCTTAATTGTTGAAAGTATTACCAATGTCCTCCTTTTTTCCCCATTGACCCCCTCCACTCCATACCTGCCCCTCCCAGTATTAGTTCATTAGTTCAGGTCTACAAGTTTGTATTTTAAAGATCTCTTGGAATATGGGCTAATTCCCACCAAACTTCCAAGGAAAGCTTCTTTTGGACATGTTTTTAACAAATAAATAAACATTTTAAATTTGTTCATTATCCACATGCAGATAAACGCTGTCACAGAATTTCAAGAGTGCTTGATAGGACTTCCTGAGAAAGGGTAATAGTTCCCTCTGGATTTTTTTTCAATAACAATTTATTTAGTAAATACTTTGTTTTTTAAATTTTTTTTTATCACCAATTTTCCCCTTTTATGCCATCTTCCAGTAAATACTTTCTATAGAGAAAGGACAAAGGTCATGATCTTGCCATGCTAGAATTTACCCATCTTCTTAAATATTAGGCTTATCTAGTGAATTGTTACTGGAATCCTCATCATTAACTTTATCACACAAGAATGGTAATTGTGCCATGGTAAGCTTGTGGAAGGCATTCCAGACCACAGTTCCTTATGGTTTGATTTTAGTTATTTCTAGAACATTCAATTCAACCAGAAACAGGGTTCTGGAAATTTTTTGGGTGTTAGGTTGATTTGGCTAAAAGAGGATATTTACCTTTACCCTTTTCCACATAGGCAAGGTGTTGGGAGATGGCATAGACAAAGGTAAGGATCCAAAGCATTCTGTGAAAGTGGTAATGAGAACAAACTAGAAGACTACTAAGGTTGGAGGGTGAAGTAGAATTGCTCAGCAAAGTCCAAGGTGGGGCAGCTACCCCAGAAACCTGTGAGCATGAGAATTCATGTCATAAGCCAGTAAACGGTGGGGTGGTTTCTTTGCAGCATAGTCATGGCAATGGCTGACTGATATACTTAAGTAAGCTGTGATCATTATTAGCTCAAAGAGGATAAATGGGAGGAAATGGAGAAACACAAAAAGGGGCATAAAAGAGGTGAGTAGGAAAGATCTTGGTCAAGATCCATGCAAATATTGTATTATCCGAAGTTCAATTGAAATCTGTGTTGCATACCAGTATAAGAGATGAGGTGGGGGGAAACTTCCAGATCCTCGAATCCTCATTTCATAGAGGAAGATACTGGATCTCAGGGAGATGGAGTTTACAAGCTGACACCAGGGCAGAAGCAGGTTGTTCTCTTTCCCCATCCATCATCTCTGTCATGGAAATTATACCCATCCTTCAAGGATCAATTCAAAAGCCGCCTCCCTGGTTACCCCTTCCTTGGTTTTTCTTCCTTGGTCTCTTTCACCTCTGAATTTTTACAGATTCATGAACTCTGTCTGAACTGAGAAGAACAACAGTTTTGTGTTATTTCATTTCCTTTGTCCTGGCTTTTGTAGGAAAGGAAAACTTTCCCTTCTTCCCTTCTAGGTTCTTTGGCTGATCTAATAAATAAATTAACATAAGTTAGATTAACAGGAGAAAAACAAATTTAATTTTGAACATACAAGAGCCCATAGAACTATGAGACTTAAAGAAGTGACCAAAGCAGGAAGCTTTTATACTTTTTAGACAAATAAGCAATCAATTTATGAAGACCTGACAAGACAAAGAATTTTGAGCTTGGAGTAGTAAATTATTGGGGAGTAATAAGTTTGTTTATACTGCCTTCTCCACCCTAAATTCCCTCTCTCTGGTGATGAGGATGCCTCTACCCTCCTGATTTCAGAGGTATAAAGAAGGGTCAGAGTGTTCTTCCTGCACTAGCTGTTTCTCAAGTGACTTTAATTAAAATTAATCAATATACCAAAGTGGCATATTTGGGGATGACATAGTCTGCTCCCCTTCACTTGCTATCCTTTCCCTGTCCTGGGCTTGAGCTTGAAGAGAGAGAGGCTCACCCTGACGTGTGTGCAGGCTGGGAAGAATGCTCTACAATAGAGTTCTCTCACTGGGAGGAAAAGAACAAGAAAAAAATGCAACGTGTCTTGGCGTCATCCCTTCTTCTTTTTTTCAATAAATGACCTTCATAAATTCTACTTGTTTTATTTCTCCTTGTTCCTATGAATGCAGGCACTAGATTATTTAAGGTTCCCATCTCAGAGCATTCTATTAGCTTCACGCTATGATTCAAACAAAGAAAGAAATTCTGGGGACCTGTGGTAGACCAGAAGCCAGGTGACTTCAGTTTTCTGTTTCCTCTTTGAGTGACAGTCAAATAGTAACAGATGCAACTGAAACCTGTTAGTGTGATGCTGCTCAGTGTCACAGAGCCAAAGTAGTCAGAAGTAGTTGATAAATTAAAGGCAAGAAAGAGTGGATTTATTCTTTCATTATGTTGAAAGAGAACTCATTATGAGATTATGTTAAAAAAAAGATGGTTTACACCTAAAGGAGGAATTAACAGCTCAGAGAAAGAGATGTTTTTTCCTGTCAGTGAGCTCTTGTGAATGCAGAAACCCTGAGTTGTGAGTCACTGAAAAGATCCCAACAGATAACATTGTTAATCTGTCTTTTCTTCTCCTGGGAAATCAGATGTGAGAGACTTGAAGCAAAATATAAAGCCCACCACTCATCCAATATCCAGAGAAACTTGTGGTAGAAACAGCAAGAGACCAAAACAAAATAAAACAAATAAGTGGGCCCAATTGCAAGACATAGGGAGAGTGGGTTTTAGTTGCTACGAAGCCCTGGAAAGCAAGGGCAATGGTCAAGTTATGACCTCCTTGAGGGCAGAAGTTGTGTTTTCTTTACCGAGCACTCGGTGTAGCGCTCAGTAGCACAGAGTAGGTGCTCAGTGTTTGCCGAGTTAAAAACCTGGACTTACTTGGTCTAGAAAAGACAAGCATGTGCCTATGTTCTCTCTGCCAATTTTTTCTGTTCTTTGCACTTCACCAAATTGGTGACAGAAAAGCAGGTGCCCTCAATCTTTTGTACTATCTGTTCTAAGCCTGGTTCTCACCACAATTTCTCCCCATCCTTGTTTTTTTTTTTTTTACTGGTGAGTGAAAAAGTAATGACTTTTCTGGCAACCGATGTATGTCTCCATTGCCTCTAAAGATGACAAATCAAAAGGCCACTAGGGCCCCTGTTTTTCATGCCAAGAGACTATTATAGGCATATATTACAGGCATACCTCAGAGATACTGTGGGGTCAGTTCCAAATTATGTGTTGTAATCTTTTCTGCTGGTGGAAGGTCTTGCAATTTGAAAAACACCCAATGTCTATGATGTGCAATTAAGGTATGCCTGTATGGTTGGAATTTGGTCCTAGAGTTGAACAATTTCACTCCCAAATCTTCAGGGCGCAGGGCACTGGGGGAGTGCTCCTCTGGCCAAAACACCTGCCCCTCTGTTCCCTCTGCAGTCCGTCCTGTGTTTCACAGGAATAGAGCCAGACAGCTCTGTCTAGAGAGCTGGGTTATTTTTTTTTTCATTTAAAAGAAAGTTTCCACAATCATAAAAGCAATATAGTTTATTGTTTAAAATAATGGTAGAGAACTGTATGGAATGAAAAGGAAGAGTTCCAACCCTTTGCCATCCTGTTATTGATCCATTCACCTGAGGTCACAACGCATATCTCTTGACCTCGAGAGATTCAGACAGATTATGTCGGTGCCAGTGTTGGGAAAAAGAAAGATCTTACATTCAAAACAATTCTGTCTACGAGCCTTCCAATCATTCATGTGACAGCTTTGATAAAGTGTTGGTCAGGTACTACAAAGGATTTTTAAGTTATTATGCCTAGCGCACCCCATGTGTGTGGTGCAGACTGCCAAATGTACACCCTGTATTCTCCTTCATACACCCTGGATTCCTGGGGAGAGGGTGTATGACGTGGGCGTGTTTCGTGTGCTTGATATCTATAAATATACTCTGAGGCTGCTCAAAGCTGCTCACTGTTATTTCGGCACATTCACTATTCCCGGTTTTGACACACACCCGCACCCTCACAGAAAAGGAGTAAAACGAGATTTTACTTCTGCTAAGATGACAATGATTCCAGAGAAATTGCTATAAAACTAGATATCCTTTTTTTAGGTGTACCTCACCTCAACGATGCAAAATTCACTTCTAGTTTGTCCGCAGCAATGTGTGTCACACCCTGTTTTCACTCCATTTTTCTGACCTTCAATGTTGAATTCCAGAGGCTGACATCTGTCTGTTTAGGCCTCCCCCTGCTTTCTGCAGTTTGGTTCAGGGCTTGTATTCTCCCAGCTTGTGACTCTGACTCCATTTCTTTTTGTTGTTGTTGTTCCAAGTGTTATTTTATAACATCAATTTATTATAATACTAAAAACTGGTTTTTAAAAACATTGTTGGATAAAAATTTTAAAAGATTTCCAAAAAAGGGAAGTTTGATAGCACAAATTTATTTGGTTGCAGTGGTCGGCAAACTGCGGCTCGGCAAACTGCGGTTCGCGAGCCACACGCGGCTCTTTGGCCCCTTGAGTGTGGCTCTTCCACAAAATACCGACTTCTGCACATGGGCCACGAAGTTTCAATCGCACTGTACGTGCACGCCCGCACGTGGTATTTTGTGGAAGAGCCACACTCAAGGGGCCAAAGAGCCACATGTGGCTCGTGAGCCGCTGTTTGCCGACCACGGGGTTAGAAAATCTTTACAGGGAATCTAGAAGCTTTCTGTTAATAAAATGAATCCAGTATTATCTGTATTTTTTCCTTTGGGATCATGATGAGGAAAATACGCCATTTTTTATTTGGGGGGAGGGGGCTAGCAGCCTGACTCTGTACCTAGTTAATCAGTATCCCTAATGCACATTCTTGTTAGCCTATAATCAAGTCACTGCCCCTTCCTTAATTATCTGGTCTTGCAAGACCTATTTACCTAAATACTCACATTTTACAGAGGCCATAAACCATGAATAATACACAACGGGGTTATCAGCACTGGCGCCAGGCCAGGCCTTTAGGTGTGGTCTCACGTCCCCCATCCCAACACATCCGCAAAAGGTCTGGAAGTCTGATCCATATTTGGGGGACAAAGAAACCAAAGGGTATAAAGAGAAAGCTTCCTCCCTATTGGCTTGCTCAGGATTTGGAAACAGGCTCCCCTGAGTCATGGTACTAGGACATCTGGAAATAAATGGGCCTTTCCTGTATCTCCGAGTACTCCTGTGTATTTTTCGGTCGCCTGTTAAATTCTGTAACAATATAAACAAAACAAAAAAAATGGTAGAAAGGATTCAGTACATAAACTATCAGGTTATCACATTTAGTCTATCAATCTCAGTGAGAAGCCCCAAAGATGCTTATGAGTTCAGTGACTTAGAAACACCACAATCCAATATAAGGATTTAGGAAACACATCGAGCTGATGTGACATCCTTGACCACATTTTCCATTGTCACCTGTGGTCAAAGAGGCCACACTGGGCATTAAGCTACTCCCGAAGCTCTCTTTGAAGTCTAGACTCCAGGCAAAGCAGGTTTTGCTCACATTTTCTGACTCCATTTCTTGGTTAAAGCTTTTCTGTCTTCTTTTTCCAGGAATCCGAACTCACAAGTCCTCCATCCATAGCTGCCTGTACCTACTGCTGCAGTCTGTACTAACCTGGAGGACAGGACTTTGACAGCATTCAAGGCCCATCTCTCAGCCCTCTGGTCTCACTCACATGGCTTTTCCTCACATAGAGCTTAATGGTTAAAAACACAGTCTCTGGAGCCAGGTTGGGTCCAAATCTTGGCCTTGCCTTGTGTAGATACAGATATAGATATAGATATAGGTATAGATATAGATATAGATATAGATATAGATATAGATAGGTATAGGTATAGATATAGATATAGATATAGATAGTTATAAGTAGGGATAGAGATAGGGATAGGGATACGGATAGAGCTAGAGTTAGAGCTAGAGCTAGAGCTAGAGATACAGTCAAACCTCATTTCTAGAACATCTCCCATCTCAAACAGTTCCGTTCTTGATCAAGATGTTCACAGAAAAAATGTATCCATGGTCGACCAAAACTTCAATTTTCGATCTGACAACCCTTTCATGCTGATACCTCAGCTTGACAAAAAGCGTCTCTCAGGCAACAAACAAAGGGGAGAATGCTTTTGTTGCTGGCAAAATCAATGATTAGCACAATGTTAAAACATAAAAAGTGCTAATGTTGCTATGGGTGTGAAAACTGTTGTTGATTGGATAAAGGAAGAGCAGTTAGCCAGTGGTAGCATTTTGGAGCAATGAAAAATTCATTCAAGGCCAGTAGGGGGTGGTTTGATAAATTTAAGAAAAGACGTGTTTATTTATAGATTAAGCAGTACATCAGATATGTACTGTATATAAGAAAGGTTAAGACGGAATAATTTGGGGGCCTGGAACAGATGAATTCAACTTACATTATTTCTAATGGGAAAAAATGATTCGGTTTTTCAACAAATCGTTTCTTAATTCCGTAATGAATTAAGTTTGAGAACTGAGGTTCCACTGTAGATATATAGACATAGTATAGATATACATATAGCAAGGGACTGTAACCACACAGAAAATTCTTTTCTTCAATCCGACCTTTTCTCCTTCTTTCCTTTTGATTCAAATTGGCCTTCTCCAGAGTAGGAATATCCTGACTCACCTACTTTCCTCTCCCTTACAGGTCCACTCCCTTAATCATTAAGCCCTCAGCACAATGAGTTTCTGGTCAGCATCAAATAATCTTAGGAACACAGCCTTGGGTCTGCTGACCTAGTCAAACTAGAGATAACATCTAGGCCTCAGTTCTGTTTTGCTCCAGACCCAGAAAAGTTGCACGACTCCACCGACCACACCCTTGTGAAACCAGACCGAGTGTCGCCGTGACTGATGTCATGAGCAGATGCAGTGATCAACTACTCCCTACCCTTAAAGTAATAGCTCATCTGTGCTTCTGGGTTTGGTGCATTTCCTTAAAAATAAACCTTTACTTTACTGTAAACTATTCGTGTTTGATTGGCCTTGATGTTTGAGGGCAAACAAACACCTTTATTTTGGTAACAGAACTGGCTTATGCAACTGTGGGGGCTAGCTAGGCAAGTCCAAAATCTACAGAGCAGGTGGGAGAGGCTCGTGCCACTGCAGCTGTGCTCACCAGCCATGAGCCCATAAGCCCGGTGTCTGGCGTCCATCAGTTAGCTGAGCAGCGCTCCTGCTGTGGGAGTGCACTGACCACCAAGGGGCAGCTCCTGCATTGAGCACCTGCCTCCTGGTGATCAGTGCATGTTATAGTGACTGGTCAAATGGTTGTTTCATCGGTCGGGTGCTTAGGCTTTTATATATATAGATTAGCTTAACTCACACATTGTTGGTCTATGTGGTGTATGGTATTTAGATCAATTATCAACAGTGGAAAATCAGAAGATTTCACATAAAAATCAGAATTTTTGGCTTCCCTTGAAGTATCAGAGGATCTAGCAACATGGCCTGAATTTCTAAATGGCACAAGCAGCTCAGATCTGAGGAGTAGCTGTTCCCTCTTTCTGGGCATAAGCTCTTCCTCTCAGTTCACCATCTTTCCCACCCCAACATTCAGGTCAGATGCCAGTTGCTATTTATCATCTTACAGCTGGCTTGATTAGTCAATTAAGTTACTTTCCTGGCCTCCTGTAGGCATTTGGTTTGGGGGTTCCTGGTCTAGTGGGTTATATTTGATAATACACTAATAAAACACTTTTTAACTCTGCAAAAATAATTCTGCTTCTATGATATACTTTGATGTTCATAATAAATTAAAGATGCATGTAGGCCAAGTATTATTAGTTCTATTTTTCACATGAGGTACTGAAAAACTGGAATGACTAATTTACTAGTCTGGGTATAGAGGTGGTTCTAGAATTCAAATTTCCTGATGAGCCATCCTAAGTTTAAGGAGTACTGCAGAGGGATCTCACCCCACTCCAACTTTCCCCACTACAAGATTTCAGACTGAAGTAGTCAAAGATTAGGGAGGGAAGAAAAATTAACACAAAGTTAAGTTTGAAATTTTACGATTACTTAAGACTGAATTATGGCTTTTCAGGACTATAACTGGCCGAAGGACTTTTTATTATCTAAGAGTGATGGGCCTGTTCCACCCTTCATCTTAGGATAAGAGCAGATAACACCAATGAATACATGTTTATTTAAAAGGACAAAAATTGCATTATCTAGGCAATCAAAATGTGTCATCTTTGTTCAACTTAGCAGTTACACATAGACAGATGCACATACACACTTTTTTCCCCTCTTACATGCATAGGATCATACTATACACAGTATTTTGTAACTTCCCTTTTGCTTTTAATAGTGTGTCTTCTTTTCATGACATTAAATAGTCTTATAATGTATCAATTTTAATGTTCCATAATAGTCCATTACATGGTAGTATTATAATAATATTTGGTCAGTCATTTGTTGGTCAATTTAAATTTCCAATTTATTGTTATATAAGTATATTGCACTAAATGTTCTGGTAGCTGACCCATTGTGTGCATCTATGAGCATTTCTTTAAATTATTTTTTAAAATTGATTTTTAGAGAGAGGAAGGGAGAGAAAGAGAGAAACATAGATTAGTTGCCTTCCCCTCCAACTGGGGGTAGAACCTGCAACCTGGCTGTGTGCTCTGACCAGGAATAAAACCAACTAACCGAGCCATCAAGCCACCTAACCAGGACTATTTCATAACACTTTTGATGCATATGTAATGTCTCCTTAATCAATGCTCTCCATTCTAACTTCTTCCAACGGTCATCTTGGTCTGTCCACTTCAGTCAGATAAATGTCACTAAAGTAACACTTGCATATTATATTTCCTTGTTAAAAAGCCTCAGTGTCTTCTAGCTGATTAATTAATATTAAACCAATCTCATCTAGGCATAGGGAATCCCATGGGAAAACATCTTGACTTACCTGTCCAACCTCACCTACTACTTTTCAACTCCAATTAAGGCAGACCTATAATTTCTGCCAGGCCCACCATTTATTTTTTTTCTTCCTGATACGAGGAACCTTTTCCCTTTTCTTCTCTACTAATCTAAATCTTATATGTCTCCTAAAGCCCAGATCAAATTATACCTTTTCCAGAAAGTGTTTCTGGGATAACCCATCCTAAAATGATCTTTTCATGCATGTATCATATTCCCCTATAAATTTAGGAATGCACATATGTCTCATTTCCTCAGGGTAGGCAAGCTGCTCTCAGGCAGGTTCTTTTTTTTTTAATCTTTCTCCAAAGCCAACACCGTGCTAGGTGCTGAATCTTGAAAAGAACTGTAAAAGTGTGGGATGAGTTACTGGAGAAAGTTCTGAAATATTCCCTGAGTGCCTTTAGAATCAGTTATACTCCCACATGAAATCGAGTGAGTGGACCTGATAAATTTTCAAAGTGGTTTCAGCTACATTTTGCTAATAACATAATTATAACTACTCATTGATGAAACATAAGTAATTTTTCTGCTGGTTCTTTGAAAGACATCTCCACTTCCTTGTAAAAATTGTATGGGATGAAGTTCAGGATAAAAGAAATATCTCTCAAAGAAGATTTAATCACCACAGTTACCAAAGTAGTTAGTGATGGCCACATGGCATGGATTTTGAAAACCACTTTAGTGAGATTCCATTATAGGAGGATATTTTTGTTCACAGATTATGTTATAAATAGAACCAATGAATTTTAAAATTATTCTAGACACTGAACATTAAGAAAACCAACTTTAGTTCATTTAAAAATACATTGTTTTTCTTCCACCCCCCTAAAGTATGGTACTTCACTGATCCAAAAATACTGCACATTCAAATCAACTGTAATTATGAACATCATCTTCCCACAGTTAGAACTTTAAAAATGGATTGTGCTAAATAAAAAGCATGTTGCTGTAATATTTAAATATGCTTTAAAGTAAATAATTATAAGCAGGCATGTAATTACTATGGTTTCAGGAAAGTTTAACCAGGAATTAAAACACAAAAAAATAATTTCAGCAGCTTTTGACCTATATACAATGAACAGATATTCACCACAACCCAGCTCTTCAAGATCTCCCTCATCCCCTGAATTTTCAAAGAAAAGCCTTCTTCTTGGACAAGGTAACTGAAATGAAATATGATGGAGAGGAAAAAGTACAGATCGAAACAAAAGATATGAGAAAACAGAGAAAGAGAATTTAGAAATGCTAAGGATTTCTGGTCATGTAAATCCATTTCTAAAGAACCAGTTTTTACTAGAGAAGTAGTGACTTTGAATCTTGCTCCCTAAGGATTAGAGTAAAAATAAGATTCCCAAAAGTGTGTGTGTAGTTTGGTGAGAGGAGAGAGAAAAATGGTCTGGGGTACTAAGGTGCATAGGAGCATCTACCTTGCAGGGTCATATTTAATCGAATGCAGCAGCCAGACTTCTGGTGTTCAAAACCTTCCCTGAAATTAGTTTCGGTTAGAATCCTGGAGGTATTGGCAACTGGCAGCTGAGCTCTCCCTGCCTGGGTTCCCCACAGCTACAGCAAATTGGCAGCAAGACTTCCTTAGCAGCTGCTAATGGGCTGATGGTACCATACAGCATGATTTCACTTATGTAAAACAAACGAATACACACCCATGCATTTCTATATGTACCACACATGCATGAAACTGCATGGACAAATGTTTGGAAAAACACACATAAAACATGTGTTATCTCTCGGGACGGGGTTAGAGGGAGGTCAATGGGTCCTTTCACTTTATGGTTTGAAATTTTATTCTAACAATATAATCATGCATTATTGGCCTAATTTTAAAACTTAAAATGAAGAAAGCAACACAGGGATGCCAACCTATGCAGAGAGAAATGTGGAGATCACACAGGAGCGTTTGTGTCTTGTAACAAAGCAGCTCGCCACAGAAAGCTGCAGTACCAGTTTCTTCAGGGGTCAATGACTTTATGAGTGATTCTGTCTTTGTGCCAAGTGTCCTTGTCCTGGCTTATTTACAACTTTCTGCTGGACATTTAACTCATGTATCTTGCTATTGCTGCAAACTCGGCAGGCCTAAAAACAGACACGTCATCATCTATCCCATGTGATTTTCTTCTTTTTGTCAATTCTATCACCATACCCTCAGGTTCAAAACCTTGGGATATTTGACTACCTCATCTTTCTTGTCCCTACATCCAACTAGTCAGCAAGTTGTGCTTATACTGTCTTCACCATTCGGCCTTTCCTTTTTCATTTATAGCACATGATAGCTGGCCCTTAAACATCAAGGGTTTTAACTGAGCGGGTCCACCTATATGTGGATCTTTTTCAATAAATTCATACAGTACTGCAAATGTGATTTTTTTCTGTATGATTTTCTAAATAACATTTTCTTTTCTCTAGCTTACTTTATTGTAAGAATACAGTATGTAATAAATAATATGACATACGAAATATGTGTTCATCAACTATTTATGTTATCGGTGAGGTTAACAATAGGCAACTAGTAAAGTTTTGGAGGAGTCAAAAGTTATATACGGATTTTGACTGCGCTGAAAGTTGGTGTCCCTAACCCATGCATTGTTCAAGGGTCAAATGTACTCTACTCCAAGTTTTATCATCTCACACATGAACTTTTGTAATAGTTTCCCTACTAATCTTCCTGTTTCTAGTCTCTCCCACCTGTCATTAATTTTGCACATCAATGCTAGATTAAAAATCTTAAGAGCAGAGTTTGTTTATTCCACTACCTGGCCAAATACATGTGTGCACATGGACACACACACACACACACACACACACACACACACATACACACACTCCCATCCTTGTCTACTTATTTCATATAAAGCCTATAATCCATTCAAGGATCCCTAGAATCTGACCTTAACATCTACAGATAGGCTTTATTTCTTATTACCCCATTCTTTATTTAAATCTTCTTTTACTCTCCACTGAACATACCCTCTTTTTCCACTATGAGCCTTTCTCTTTCACAAGTGCTCAAGTAAATATTTGCATTAGTTGTGAAGACTTTGTTGTCTGGTGTTTTTATTATTTGATTTAATTTCTTGGATTTATTTCTTGTGTCTGAAGTTAAAGGCAGAATCTTTGCCTTAAGCTTTTCATTATTTCTACCCCTATGCCACTCCTCATCTATTATAATGTATTCATCAAAGATGTCATTCTTGTAAGTGTAGGCTGATTGACTAAAATCAAAGAAACCTTCTCTGTACCTTCCTTAATTCTGGGGAGCACTGGTTTTATGCTTCTAAAAATAAAATAAGGATAACAATTAATATACAGATGTAATATAGCTGTTAAAATGCATGAATCTGAGTTACAATGTATGCTCCTGGAGGTAAATGTTTTGGCTGGTGCATATGAATTGTGCCAGCTGGTTCATTCAATAGTATTTGTTGCATGCATACTATGTGCCAGTACTTTTCTAAGGCCTGGGGATGGCAATAATCAAACACACTAAAATTGATGCCTTCATGAAACTTACATTCCAAGGGATAAGATAGACAATAAATGAAATACAGAAGTAAAACATATAGTTTGTCAAACTGTGATAAGTGCTTTGGGGAAAAATAAACCAGAAAAGGAGTTTAGGGATTGTAGAGGGTGCCAGGGGTCATTGCAACTTAAAATAGGGTGATTAGTATTTCCCATATCTGGCACAGAAAAAAAGTTGATATAATACCTAAGTACACAATTAAGATTGGCTTGAATCTGTTTGCCTCAGAAAATGTGACTAGGGATATTTTCCTCATGATTTAATTTTAGTTGGCTTTTAACAAAGACTTCAAAATGGCAGTTTGGGTTCAATTTTAGTTCAATGAAGAATACTTCTCATACATATGCAGCCTGAATTCAATTCTATTTTTGGGGTTGGATTATTACCAAGATCTTAACAAGGAAAATGAGGAAATATGGATGCCTGAGGAATTGACTATCTACTTATACCTACTTTAAACATGCTTCTTTGCTTCCAGAAGCTGACTAGTACCAGATTAAGAACCAGGAAGGATTTCTTGGCAAAGGATCCTTAGTTGCAAAAATAATTCCAAGACTTGGGCTGAGCTCAAATTTTAGGATTTATGTGGACATTCAAGACTTATCTTTTCATATTACTGTGGAAACAATTTGAACAAATAATACAAACTCCCAGAGGTTTGGTCTCAAAAGGTCTAGCGTTTAAGAAGAATATTTTTCATCTCCTCTCTCAGCATTGTCCTTTATTATAGTAAATCATTCTTCTTCATTAATAGTACAGTCATACTTCTATTAATGAAAAAGACATTTCAACATCACACTTCATCATCAAAAATGTTGTAATTAAAATAATATACAAAGCATTGGAATACATTCTAGGACAGGGGTGGGCAAACTTTTTGACTCGAGGGCCACAATGGGTTCTTAAACTGGACCGGAGGGCCGGAACAAAAGCATGGATGGAGTGTTTGTGTGAACTAATATGAATTCAAAGTAAACATCATTACATAAAAGGGTACGGTCTTTTATTTTTTTTAGTTTTATTCATTTCAAACGGGCCGGATCTGGCCCTCGGGCCGTAGTTTGCCCACGGCTGTTCTAGGAGGAGGGATAATAGGGGATAGGGTATAAATAACCCCAAAGGAAGTTACCCCATTTATATTAATATGTAAGCCACTAATCATTTTGTTAACTGATAGTAGATAATTTCTAAGTTTGATCAAAAAGATGAATGGAGAATACTGAAGACCTGCAGGTGGTGAAGGTTAGAGGTGATAGATAAATTGATGCCAAAAAGAAACAAGGGGAAAGACGGGGGAACGTGACAATGCCAAAAAGCAAACATTTCACCATTTTGTTTAGAGCCCATGTTATTAACAGCTGTGATGGACAAACTGAAGCTGTGTGTAGAAGTTTGTGTGTATGTGCATGGCAACAACCTAATAATGCTCCCATTACTTGTCAAGACTTTTTACTTGCTTTTTCTCTCCCCCTCCCCCAGCATTGCTGACTGTGTAGAAAGATGTTTAGTCCTAGATAATTCTGTAATGAAGTATTACATCACCAGACTACATAAATAGATATCCTATAACTATATATAAGTAAAAATAGATTAAGTAAATTTCCTTTCCTTAAAAAAGCACAGAGAAACTGCTTACCTGATATATGTTCGTGTGAAGTCTATTTTTGGATGCTTCCTGAACCAATACTTCCAACAGATTTCCAATTAAACTTTGCAGCAAACAACTTGCTTTGATTTCTCCAGGAACCTCCGGTACAGGATAATGGGCAGGTGTGCTGCCCTGGAAGTGAGGAAGGTATCTTAAAGATAATAAATACAAGGAAGCAAACATTTAAAAAATAATAGTAAAAGGAAGCAAGAATTTGTAAACTGAATTCATATAAATGCAGGACTCCTTCAATTAAGGATTTTCTATTTATTGAGAGCAGAAGAGTCACATCACCCATATAACACCACAAAGCTTGTATTAAATACCTTGGTGTATTGACAAATCTACTTGCTAAATAGCACAGCCTTGCCCTAACCAGTTGGGCTCAGTGGATAGAGTGTCGGCCTATGGACTGAAGGGTCCCAGGTTTGATTCCAGTCAAGGGCATGTATCTTGGTTGTGGACACATCCCCAGTAGGGGGTGTGCAGGAGGCAGCTGATCTGTTTCTCTCTCATCGCTGTTTCTAACTCTCTACCCCTCTCCCTTCCTCTCTGTAAAAAATCAATAAAAAAATATTTTTAATAAATAAATAGCACAGTCTCACAAGACTATTTTGAAATACTTCATACTATTTTATGCACACTAAACTGCTTCCAAATAAAAAGAATAAAAGGAAAAACCTCAATTTAAAGTTAGAAAAACAACCCAAGTAATCCATTTCAGATTAACTCTTTAGGTTAGAAGACTTTTTGAAGGCCTCTATCTTCTTTTTATAAAAATACATTTTTTATTGACTTCAGAGAGGAAGGGAGAAGGAGAGAGAGAGAGAGAAATATCAATGATGAGAGAGAATCATTGATCGGCTGCCTTCTGCACAACCCACCAGTGGAATCAAGCCTGCAACCTGGGCATGTGCGCTGATCGGGAATCAAACCGTGACCACCTGGTTCATAGGTAGACACGCTCAACCACTGCGCTATGCCAGCCAGGCTCCATCTTCTTTAATACCCTATTTTTGAATGAATGATACTTTTTATAGCTGCTATCTTTATACTGGAAGGAATTACAAAAAAAATATGGGATCTTTTATATTCTTTGATGAAATTTAAGTATTTTCTTTACAGAAGCAATTCTCAGTTCCGGGATTCTTGCCATGTGATATGTTTGTGCCTGCCATGTCATATCATGCATTTCTGTTGCAACATCTGATCTCAACTTAACCTAAGTAATTTTTGCCATCAGCTACTGTCATGGACTTGTCCCTCTGTGTGGTTCCATCTTCTTCTTGTTGTAGTTCAATTTATTGGGGTGACATTGGTTAGTAAAATTGTATAGGCTTCAGGGGTACAATTTTATAATACATCATCTGCATATTGAATTGTGTGCTCACCACCCCAAGTCAAGTCTCCTTCCATCACCATTTATTCCCCCACTTTTCACAAGTGATATCCTGGCTACTTACATTAGCTTTAGGTTATGGTTACTAATTTGCTTAAGGAATTATTCTATTTCACTTTATAGAAATAGATGGACTTTTCTAAGATCTCATTCCTCAATGGGGAGGGAAGAGCTCATCTACAGAATAATTAGTAGGTAGGTGGAGTTAATAACCTGAGCAGGGAGAGGTCAAACACCTGTACCTGTCCAATCAGTTCTTATGCCAAAGGAAATAAAAGTAAGAAGTTTTTGGTGGCCTTGGGTATCTATTCCTAATCATCTGTGTGCTTTACTTGAGAAAATGGTGAAACGGACATACAAAAGAAGACGTATGAAAAGTTTCCCCCGCCTCCCAGATGATTTCTGTTCATCCTGACAAGCATTTCTGTTGTGGATGGTGAGACAGGATTAAGTGCTGAGGCTGCATCTGGCCGAGCGCCAGTTTTGTGGACTGACTTGGCCCACACAAGGATGAAAATGGAAACTTTGGCCTCATAAATTGCTAGGAATCTGAGGCAGGCCTGCTTTTATGTCTCAAAGCCAGAGGTTTCGTCACTGTCTTTTCAGAAAACAACAAAAGCTCAGTGTAGATTAATTAACATTTTCAAATTGCTCAGATGAGATGCCTGATTAAATCTAAGCCTGGGCTACCAAGACACTTCTGATCCTCTGGCTACTCCTTCTCTGTCTGCTTTGCTGAATCCTCATGTTTTGTCTTAATGTTGGAGTGCCCTGGGGCTCACTCCTTGGTTCTCTTCTTTTCTCCAGATACATTATCTGGTTGATCTCAACCAGTCCCCTGTCGTTAAATACCATCTATATGTTGACAACCTACACATTTCAGTCCACCCCAGATACATATCTGTCTATACTTATCTTGACATGGATGTGTAATAGGCATCTCAAATTTGCCATGTCTAAATCAGTGTACAAATACTCCCTTCCCATCGCCCCCAACCCCAAATCTGTTTCTTCTCTATCTTCCCAATCTCAGTAAATGTCAACTCCACTCTCCCAAGAGCCCAGACCAAACCCTTGCGATCATCTTTGACTCTGCTCTTTCTTTTGTACTCATAGCTAATCCATCAGCAATTCTTGTGTGCTTTATCTTTTAAATAGAATCAGAATCTGACCACTCTTCTCCATCACTCTGACTTCTAGGTCATGCTTATTTTTCATCCCACCAGGCTAATCTCCTTGCTTGCTCTCTTGCTTTCCTACATATGTTGCTCATATAGCAAGCAGTCATTTAAAAAATACATAAAACTTATGCACCTTTTGAAACATACACACAAATGGTGATCACCTCCATGCACCCATCACTCAGCATCCAAAATGGACATTTTGCCTATCTTCTTTTTTTCTATTCCCTCCCCCACTTTTTTTTTGTAGAATAGTTTAAAACAAATTGCAGCAAAGCCATCCTTTTAATCATCAGATCAAGCTGCTCACAGCGTTCTAGTTCAGTGGTTCTCAACCTTCCTAATGCAGCGACCCTTTATTTATTTATTTTTTTAAAAAATACATTTTATTGATTTTTTACAGAGAGGAAGGGAGAGGGCTAGAGAGTTGGAAACATCGATGAGAGAGAAACATCGATCAGCTGCCTCTTGCACACTCCCTACTGGGGATGTGCCGATAACCAAGGTACATGCCCTTGACCGGAATCAAACCTGGGACCCTTGAGTCCGCAGGCTGACGCTCTATCCACTGAGCCAAACCGGTTAGGGCTGCAGCGACCCTTTAATACAGTTCTTCATGTTGTGGTAACCCCAACCATAAAATTATTTTCGTTGCTACTTCATAACTGTAATTTTGCTACTGTTAGGAATCATAATGTAAATATCTGATATGCAGGATGTATTTTCATTGTTACAAATTGAACATAATTAAAGCATAGTGATTAATCACAAAAGCAATATGTAATTATATATGTGTTTTCCGATGGTCTTAGGCGACCCCTGTGAAAGGGTCGATCGACCTCCAAGGGGTCGCGACCCACAGGTTGAGACCGCTGTTCTAGTTGCTTCTTTTCTCCGTGAAAGCCAAATCCTTTACGGTGTCCTATACAGCCTATGCAATCTATCCCTGCTCCTCCCACACCATCTCCGCCCACCTTCTTCGGTCCTCACTGTGCTTCAGTTACTCCAGACTCTCCAACCTTAGCTGCCGTCAGCATCACCTGGAAGGCTGGTTGCAGCACAGACTGCGGGGCCCCACCCCCCGAGTTTCCCATTCAGCAGATCTGAAGTGGGCTTGGGGAACTTGCATTTCTAACAACGTCCCAGATACTACCGCCGTCCAGCGGGCACACGTGAAGAACCACCTGCTAACATTGTTCTCCTTTTTTTCTCAACAGGCCAGGCAAGATCTTGCATAGGAGTCTCTGCATTGCTCTTCCCTATGACCCCAGTCTCTCTGCATTACTCAAGATTCATTTTCTGTCATCTCTGTTTAAATGTTATCCTTTGAGAGGCCTCCCCTGAGCACTCCTAAAATAGCACCCCATCTCTTCACTCTTCATCGTAGGCATCGTTTCTCGTCTCTCTTATCGGTCTAGATGGCCAGCTCTCCACACCCTGGCTCTGCTCTCCCTGGTACCCCTGGTATGGAGACCTTGCTGAGCAGGTGCTCACTTCACGCGAGTGGATCACGTACGGAGGAAGGAGGCCCAGCTTCCTTAGGCAAATTCACTTCTTCTTGCCTCAGTGCCACCATTTGCAGAGGGATTTTGGTTGGTTATGCTGAGCCTTCCCACCTCCCTGGGCACAGGCTCACATCAAAAGAGAATAATGTGAACCAGCGTGTGAAGCAGAGCAGTCAGCGGACAGCGAGCGCTTATGCTGTGCTTTCGGACGCCCTTTTCCTGCACAGACAACACCCCAACTCCAGTTTCCTAGCTTCCCCGCCGGGTGACCCGCAGATCCCACCGCAGGCGCCCCGCCCCGCCCCGCCCCGCCGGCAGCGCCCGGCAACGCCCGCGCGGCCCCAGCAGCAGCAGCAGCAGCAGCAGGAGGAGGAGGAGGAAGGGGAGGCGCCGAGGGAGGG
>NW_005871049.1:23048585-23051103 GCF_000147115.1 Myotis lucifugus | reverse complement strand
GGGAGCCGACGCCGGGGCGGCGGGCGGCGGGCGGTGGGCAGCTGCGGGGCGTGACGAGGCGGGGTGCCCGCAGTCCCGAGGCGGGCGCGGACGCAAACTCAGCCCGGCCCGGCGGTGACTTACCGCGCTGCCCGGGATTTCCTGGGGAGGGTCCTCCCGGTCCCCGGCGAAAAGGGGGTTCGGGCTGGGGCTGTGCCTGGGGGCGCTGCCCCCCGCGTGTGCCTCCCTGAGATGCACGGGCTGCGGGTGCCCGACCCCTTTCTAGGGGCTGGGGAGGTGATGCTCGGGAGTCCGCCGGCAGAAGGCTGCTGGCAAGTGCCAGGCGCCCGGCGTCTCCATGAATGGGTCTCAGGCTGCTGGCTTCTCCGAATTTCTAGTAGAATGAACCGAGGAGCCTTGGCATCACTGAAGGAGCCGCTCGGCGGCCCGGGGCATGTGACCTCTTTTCCCGGGCGCTGCAGAAGATCGTATCCCGAAATCAGAGCATCTTCTGTTGCCTTGGCGCCCTGGACACATCAGTAGTGGAGCGCCCTGCCGGGCACAGGTGTCTTTTTTTCTTGGTACCCAGATACATTCAAGATCGCCTACAACAGAATTACTTCTTAGACATGATAACAGCTGAACAATTATAG
This sequence comes from Myotis lucifugus, assembly GCF_000147115.1. NCBI lineage: Eukaryota > Metazoa > Chordata > Mammalia > Chiroptera > Vespertilionidae > Myotis > Myotis lucifugus. The sequence goes on along the minus strand of NW_005871049.1, from coordinate 23,050,471 downwards.
GGAAAATGTTACATGATTGAGTACACGATTTTATTTTATTTTATTTTTTAACATTTTGGTAAAAGTGAACTAGAAATCCCCGAGTTTTGAAATTTTCAAATTTGATTCGCTTTCCTTTGTTGAACCTTTATGAAGGAACAAGAGCCCTTTGAATCTGACTTTTCAAAACCGCAGACACACCTCATTCTGAAGAACGGCTTACCTTTTCATGAGAGTTTATTCATGGAGTCTTACCGTTTTTTGTTGTTTGGGTTTTTTGTTGTTTTTTTTTTAACCTCGATTTGGCCAGCTTCATTCCATGGCAGTTGTGCCTCATCAGCCTCTTGTGATTATTATTTGGTAGCATTCCATCCAAAATATGGATATTAGGCTTGTGCTGAATAATTTTTTTGATGCTGAATCCTTTTAGGAGAGCTAATAGGATTCTGGAATTACAATGTTCTAAAAGTGCCTTATGGCATTTTTAGCTTGAGTGGAACAGGTCATGGGGATCTAAGGAGCAGATGATAAAGCCTCTTGAATTGACCCTCGTGGGCTGATAGAAATGAAGGCTCAGTTGCTTCATGATCACTGTGGCTTTGAGGGCTCTGTGGTCTGGTTTTGTTCCTTAGCAGGTTCAGGAAAGCTCCTGGCTCCTAGGAAGCATGATGGTGGCTTGTTAACAGCAGCAGCGTGAGCACAGCACCAGCACAAGTTATGTCCAGGCTTAGAGGCACTTGAGGCAGGAAATGCTACCTGTATGTAGACAACACATAGTATGTGCAATAAGCCATGTAGATGTTTTCTGTGGCAAAGCTGCCCCCTTTACATCAGTTCTCTACAATCCCTTTTTGCTTTTCGAGCAGAGGGACCTAAAGGAAAGAGAAAGCCTTACCGGTGTGGCTCAGTGGTTGAGTATTGACCCACGAACCAGGTGGTCACAATTTGATTTCGGTATGGGCACATACCCAGTGGGGGGCATGCAGGAGGCAGCCTATGGATGAATCTCATCATTGATGTTTCTATCCCTCTCTCCCTCTCCCGTCCTTAATTTGAAATTAATAAAAATATTTAAAAACTTTTTTTTTTTAAGGGAAAGAACAAGATGATTTTAGAATGCAGGTGAAAAGAATGGGTGTGGAAAAGCAGGCTCTGGAGGGAGGGAGTAGAGACATAAACAATGATTTAAATAGAAATAATAAAAAATGACCAGGGGTGAGGGGGGGATACTTTGTAAAGTGTATGATGGTCTAACCCAGTGGTTCTCAACCTTCCTAATGCCGCGACCCTTTAATACAGTTCCTCATGTTGTGGTGACCCCCAATTTCATTGTTACAAATTGAACATAATTAAAGCATAGTGATTAATCATAAAAACAATATGTAATTATATATGTGTTTTCCGATGGTCTTAGGCGACCCCTGTGAAAGGGTCGTTCGACCCCCAAAGGGGTCACGACCCACAGGTTGAGAACTGCTGGTCTAACCACTATGTTGTACATTTGAAACTAATACAAAACAATATGTAAACTGTAATTTAAAAAAAAAAGAAATAGATATTTGCGTGCAAATGTTGATAAATGGAATCTAGGAAGGATCAGCTAGTAATAGTTTTGGTGTCTTGCACAATTCTTTGGTATTGAGACTCCATCAGCAGTGCTGGAACAATGATAGGCTGAGAGGTCATGCAAAACCTGGCATGCCCACAGTGATGAAAGCATTGTTAAAACTTCTTTAAATCACGCGTGGCCAGAGTTGGTGAGACTTTTGCATTGTTTCTGTTCATTTAATAATAAATACAAATAGGTTGTATTTTCACTTGGACTATGGAGGATTAATTCTCATTGCAGAGTCCCTGAGAATGCTGTTTACCTCTCTGTAAATCAGAAATAGTCCCTCCCCCCCCCC
>NW_005871049.1:23043296-23048166 GCF_000147115.1 Myotis lucifugus | reverse complement strand
TAGGTTTTGATTTCTTCTCCTTTTCCCACTCCTCATCTTTTTTGATTTTCATATTGATTGTTATTGGGCTTTAATATCTCTGCTTATTGTGTTTTTGCATCCTTGAGTACACATAGTATTTAGATGCTGTTGCCTTTTGAGTTCCGGGTGGTAGTACACCATGGGACATGTGCCTCAGAATCGGAAAGGTGTGCAACTAAAAATTAGATGTAAATTAGTAAAGGAGTTTCAGGCCATAAACTGAGATGTGCAAAAGGAAATGTAAACTGAGAAGCCCTGATCTCAGGAATGTTTTCTATATTTTAACTTTCAGAGTTCACAGTTCGTCCTTTGACCTCCCCTCACTGAACAGTTTTCTTGGCCTTTGTTTTCCTACTGGCTCTTCTTTCACAAGTTGACTTTCTCTCTACAGACCTGGTTTTTCTGCTTTTCCTTCTCAGATCTAAGCAAACATGCTTCAGGTGCAACCATATCTTTTTTCAGTTGATTCCACATCACTGGACACTCTTGAACTTTGGAGGTGTTCAAGCATAGGCTGGCAAACATCTTGTTGACTGTGTTCTAAGGGATTTAAGCAGTAGAAGATTGTAAAATTGAAGTCCAACATAGAATTGCTGAGTTTTTTTTGTTTTTGTTTTGCCAAGTAAAGAAATTATTGATAAACTACTGATCAGCTATCATCTTTTTGTAAAAGAAAGGACATTTTAGTACCCCTTCCCAATTCAAAGAAGGACATAATCTCAGAATAAAGGATAGTTCTTAGGTGGAATAAATTTAGTTTTATGAAAACTTACTACATTGGCCTCATTTTGTCACAGACCTGTTAAAAGTTCATTGAAGTCTGACATTTGCAATCCACTGGACCAGATGACCTTTAATGCTGTTTCTAATTCTACGATTCAATTCCTGTGAATTTGGAACTTTGCCATTGGTTATCCCAATATCCATTTGTTTGTCTTTTATAGCCCTCTGGCTATAAAAGTTTAACTAGTTTTTTGTTTAACTAGTCCTAAGTAAATTGGGCATCTCTCAGATTATAGGTGAACCTCCTCAAAGACAAAAATCTTTAAAATACTTAGGTAATGTTGAAAAGAAGACAAATGAATCCTTGTGTATTGAAGAAAGTGTAATATATAAAGAAAATTTCTATCTGCATTTGGGAACTTGAGAAGTGGGTTCTGGAATAGTAGCATTTATGTAGTATTAAAATTTTCTGATGCTGGAAAATTACTGCTCCACCTCCCACCAAAAACCCCCAAAACCTCTTGTTTCTGATTAATATTTTCTAGTGCACTTAGTAGGCATTTAATAAATATTAATAAGTATGCTTTTGTGAAAGTGACTCTAAATTTACTCATCTGTGATTGTTCTGGAACTGCACCAGAAGTGTTTATGAAAACAACTCAACTTCTTTCTTAAGATTAAGGTGATATGAAGAATTGAAAATTGCCTTTCAGAATGCTTTTCGATAGAATGCTTCCAAATTCTAAATGTATCTACTGTTCAAAATGAGAGAGTTCAGGTTTATTGGGTACCTACTATGACCTGGCTTTGGGAATAACTCAGAAAACAAAACAAAGTCCTTTTCCTCATGGTTGAAACTGATAGGGAACAAATATATAATACAATTACTACTGTAGCACAGTGATGGCGAACCTATGACACGCGTGTCAGAGTTGACACGCGAACTCATTTTTTTGGTTGGTTTTTCTTTGTTAAATGGCATTTAAATATATAAAATAAATATCAAAAATATAAGTCTTTGTTTTACTATGGTTGCAAATATCAAAAAGTTTCTATATGTGACACGGCACCAGAGTTAAGTTAGGGTTTTTCAAAATGCTGACACGCCGAGCTCAGAAGGTTCGCCATCATTGCTGTAGTGGGTGGGTTAATATACTTTGTCTTATGTACTTTTTCATTTCAGACTTTTGGCATTTGCTAATGTATTTTTTGAACCAGTTCTTTTCACTGATTCTACATTGCAAAACAAGCCCTTGCTTTCCATGACATTACCTTTTCTTGGTTTCTCCTCTAGTTTTTAGGTTGCTAAATGTGACTTACTTTATTTTATTACTTTATTTCATTTAATCTTATCAACAACCTACCTTGTAGTGTGGGTCCTATAATTTTTTAAATTGTTTTTCGCAAATTTATTTATTTAAAACTAGAGGTCCGGTGCACGAAATTCATGCACAGGTGGGGGTCCCTAGGCCTGGCAGGCGATCAGGGCTGATCTGTGGGGCGACTGGCAGGGTGGCTTGGCCTGCCTGCGGGCTGGGGACAGCTCCTGCATTGAGTGTCTGCCCCCTGGTGGTCAGTGCACATAATAGTGACTGGTCGTTCCACCAGTCGTTCCGCTAGTCGTTCTGCTTGCATATCAGGCTTTTATTATATAGGATATACTTTTATTGCTTTTTAGAGAGAGGAAGGAGAAGGATAGAGAGATAGAAACATCGATGAGAGAAAGGAATATATCAATAGGCTGCCTTCTGCACACCCCACACTGGGAATCGAGCCTGCAACCCAGGCATGTGCCCTCACCAAGAATCGAAGCAGCGACCTCTTGGTTCCTGGGTCGATGCTCAACTGCTGAGCCACACCGGCTGGGCAGGTCTCTTTTAATTATCTTTTTTAGAGGTTAAATTACTTTCCCAAGCTTCTCATAGAGGAGAAACTGGGACTCTGATCTCTCTCTGTGGATCACTTTTTTGTCTTCCGTGGCTTCTCTTCTGTTACTGTTCATTGGCAGTAGCTGTTCCTCACAGATGCAGGCCTTGGCCAAGTCTTCTTTTCAATCAACTATTAATTGCTAAGTTGTGGCTCCATCTGTTTCTTAAGACTGGGCTCAAGAGCTGTGCTTCAGACTTGAATCTACTCTTAGCTCATATCTCAGATTTAACATTTCTAAAGCTGAGTTCATAATCTTTGTTCTCAAACTGATTTCCCTTTATAACATCTCTACTTATTCAGTGGAATAATCAGTCTACCCAGATCCTTGGAATGGTCTTTGATTTCCCTCATCACCCTCCACATCTTATCAGCTTCCAGGAACTGTAGAGCCTTGGTTTCAAGTGTCCATTCTGACTGCTACTATTTTAATGAACAGATTTCGTCACTTGATACCTGATTTTTCTCCTATTGAGCTCTGTTTTCTCTCCTCACCTTTTAGTCCACCTACTATTTGACCCCCCCCCCCCCCAATATCTTAGAGTGATGTCAAAACCAGCTATCTCAGCCAGGTAGTCACAGCCCTCCATCATTTTGGCCATATCTTATGTGTTCAAAATCTGCCTTATCACAAGTCAGGAGATGCCAGACTTTTTCCTGCCCCCAGTTAAAATAACTGAGTTGGAGCCCCATTTCCTTCACAAAGTCTTTCTTATTTCCTTCAACTCATTCCAGCTCTTTGCATTCCAATGGTATTTATAATTAGGAGCCTGTAATCTTGCACCTGTATACTAACTTGTGCCCTTCCTCGTTGGTTTCAGATGTGCCTCCCCAGTTAGATGGTAACTGGAGAATGCTGCTGTGTTCAGCCTCCTTTATATCCCTTCCCCTGCTGAGTACAGAGCATGCAGTAGGCATCTAGTCAGGGCTTACCTCCTTGATTTACTAACAGTGGTGGTTGTCTGGAGTATTACTAATAATTTTAATTGACTATTGCAATTAAGGATGAGGAAGACCAATAAAATCCATAGAAACATATCTCCACATTCTGTTTAGCTCCCCACTTGAACATTTTTCTTCTGAACTCTGTTTACATTCGGTAGTGTTTAGTGCTTGCATAGCTCCCTGAGGCAAGTAGGGGAGGTGTTACTACCTTTGACTTTCATGTTATGGTTTATATTAGACATATTTGTGGAATAACAAAACCTTTTTTATATATATATATTTTATAAACAAACAGTCCGAAGCCCAGAGAGGCCGAGTAATTAATCCAAGGTCAGTTGGTTAGTAGAGTACAATCCAGGCCATCCAGCTGATTCTGGCCCTCTTCTAGTGCCTTTGCATTCAAGTGCTGGAAAATGTAGCCCATTCAACTGAATTGCCAAGTCATGTTGCTGCCCTCGCTTACCAGTCAAGTGATTGGCAATACTAGGAAAGGTGGCAAAACAATATCAGAAATATGAGTGATAAAAGACATGAAAATGTTTGAAATGACTCATCAACAACCTCCTTCTCTTGTAGAACCTCATAAATATCCCACTCTGACAGTGCTTTGTTAATTGTGTATAACATATTCTTTAAAATAAGAATGATCTTGCATAAGATATGTTTTTACCCTGGTCCCTTTCCTGGTAATAGGCACTGTCAGGGACAAAAAGTGCCTGATTGTGCTCTGTTTGTCATGTAGGTGGGAGGGAAAGAAGGAGAGAGAGCCGAGTTCAACTGAAGCAGAGCTTTATACAGCTCTATTGTTCTGTCTGAGAGCAATTATGCTCCAGCTTCCATCAACCTCTCCACCTCAGACATCCCAACCACCTCCTCCTGCCAAAGCTTCCCCACAACTTACCAGAAAGCCACACAGCCAAGTCCTGGGGGTCTGAAGAGGGGTGGCATGTAATATCTTCCTCTGTCCACCAATAGGTTCAGTACTCTGCCTTAAGGGCTATCCATTTTATTTATTTTAAAAAATATTTTTATTGATTTCAGAGAGGAAGGGAGAGGGAGAGAGAGATAGAAACATCAGTGATGACAAAAAATCATTGATCGGCTGCCTCCTGCACACCCCCTGATGGGGATCTAGCTCGCATCCTGGGCATGTGCCCTTGACCAGAATTGAACCTGGGACCCTTCAGTCTGCAGGCCAACGCTCTATCCATTGAGCCAAACTGCCTAGGCCAAGGGCTAATCCATTTTAGTAACA
>NW_005871049.1:23034495-23043196 GCF_000147115.1 Myotis lucifugus | reverse complement strand
TTTGATGTTGTCTGTAAGGTGTCTGGTCTGGATAGGAAGTTTTGCTAATCTCACAAGATGCTTATATTCAATTCTAAACTTTATATACTGAAGGTATAGTTCAAGTCTTACATGTCTAGGGCAAACATTAACATTTTTAAAATATATATATATATTTCAGAGAGGAAGGGAGAGGGTATGTTTTGTAACAATAGACCATTGGATAATTTTAAGATTGATTATGGAATGTAGAGTTAGGGAAAGACTTAAAAGTGAAAACCTTGGAAAAGTATCTCCTCCAGACATTTTTAAAGAAGACAGTTCTCAGAATGAAGAGCAAGGGAAGCAGGGACAAGATGTAATTCTGCACTTACAATGGTATGACTTAAAGGGTCACCTACCACTTATCTGCTTCCTAGTATGTGCTCATTTCCACATCTATAGTTTTAGACATGAAGTGTAATTTTCTGTTACTCATTTCTATTTCTGAATGAGAGACCATCTAACACAAAACATAGGAAACGGAAAACTATGGAAAGGGCGTTAGTGTTGCAGAAGTAGACTTGTACAAGCAGGGTGCTGTCTTTTTAAGTGGCTGTCAGTACAAAGAACAATAAAAAATTTTTAATGTTATTTCTTATTTCTTTAAGCATTTGAATAAAGCCCTTTGCAGAGCTTCTGGAATACATAAAGAAAGCGGGAGCTGAAAATAGCTTTAAGAAAGCATCAATATAGACATTATTGATGGTGTGGTAGCTGTCTTAAAGTTAATTCTCTAATACTAGAAGTCTTAATTTCTAATTTCTTAAGTAAATAGAAGCATTCTTGACTCTTAATGATATTCTTTCTAGGGCAGAGTTGCTTTTGCTTCTATTCTGAGCATTTTCTGAAAAACTTTCTATGATAGTTTGCTGATCCTCAATGTTATATTTTCTCTGTGTTGTAAACTCCAAATTATTAAACTAGAAGCCGATGTAAATATTACTAAATTGTTGTATGTCTGGACATTCAGGGTTACATGGTCAGTTTGTATAGGTTGCATATATCTACACATTTCTCCTTTTTCCTACTGTTTTCTTTACGAAAGAAAGAAGGGAGGTCGCATTCTGAGAGTATGTCTTATACCATAAAGTATATCCTCAGCCACCTCACCAGATCTAGATGTTCTGCCATCTTTTGACTTCTAGACTTTTTCTTAGGCCAGGTGTAACTCATCCCTCTACACACACACACATACACACACACACACACACACTCACACACACGAGAGGCCACAGGGAGTAGAGTGCACTCCAGCTGTGGGTTCATCCACTGGATGTAGTGCCCTGCACAAAATCATTTGTAAGGCCCCTTTAAAAACTCTCACATGGTGGGGAAGCAGGACTGATGCTCACTTCTAGTAGGTAAGCTCTGGAATAATCAGCTGTCTCAGTGTGGATTCTGGGGGCATGTGGAAATGAGCAAGGATAACATGTGGTTCATGTTGGAGGTTACCTGAATGTTCGAGTGCTTGAGTTTCATGGCTTCCTATACCGTCTAGGTCAGTGATTTTCAACTGGTGTGCTGTAAGAATTTTGAAAACATGCAATACCTGACTAGGTAGGGGAACTGACCTCTTTTTCTGCTAGATTATCAAATAAAAAAAATGACAACATCCAACACAACAAAACCATCCCATGTGAATGATCAAAAGTATACCTATTTTTTTGTTCAGATTGGCAAAAAATATACGTTTTGGTGTGCTACAGAATTTTAGTAATCTATGAGCCTAAGCCACTAGTCAACCAGTTGCTATGATGCACACTCACCACCAGGGGGCAGACACTTAACACAGGAGCTGCCCCCTGGTGGTCTGTGTGCTCCCACAGCCAACCTCCTGTGGCCCCTCCCCCCCTGCTGGCCAGCCTCCTGCAGCCCTTCCCCCTGGCTGGCCTGCCAACATCACATGGCCCCTTCCCCTAGCCCCCCATAGGCCTTACCCATGCATGAATTTGTGCACCAGGCCTCTAGTTAGTTTATGTGTGCCATGAGATGAATAAGGTTGAAAATCGCTGATCTAGGCAATCAGTGATGTCCACATTGCTATCTGCAGCTTGATTTTTCTCTCTAATTCTAGGCTCCAGTATCCATCTGAAATCTTTTTGACATCTTCACTTCAAGGTCTGATATCTTATAACCAACATGTTTAAAGCTGAGTTCTTCATCTTCTTACCTGTAAACCGGTTCTCCTTACAGCCTTCCCCATCCAGTAAACAGAAACTCAATCCTTCCAGTTGCTCAGGCCAAAAACCTTGGAGTCATTCTGACTTTATTGACATGCCATATGTGAGCAAATCTTGCATCTTACGAACAAATATTATTGACACTCCCTTTAAAATATATCAGAACTGAGCCACTTCTCACCACTGCTCCTGTCTCCACTGCTACTACCCTGCTCTGAGTGACTTTCATCTCCCACTGCATTACTCTCCTAAATAGCTTCCCCCCTTTCATCTTCTACCCATTATAGACTAGTCCCAACCAGCAGCCAAAATGATCCTTTGAAAATATAAGTTGGATTGTGTCATTCTTCTGCAATGCTTCCTCATTTCACTCCAGGGCAAAAGCCAAAGTTCTTACAATGTCCTACGAGGCCCTACATGATCTGCACTCCCCTGTCCCTGCCTGCCTCAGTCCTGGTCTCACTGTGGACTCCTGACTCTCTTTACCTTGCCCCTTTTCTTATTTCCATAGCTCTTATCATTGTCTAACGTGCCTCATGCTTTCATGATTTGTTGTGTGTATCTCCCCCCTCTCCCAACCCCACACAGTAGACTCCAAGCTCTGTGAGGACAGGGATCTTTGTTTTGTTTACTGATGTATTCCAAGAGCCTAGAACAGTGCTTGGTACCTAGTGGGCCATCAAAAAGTATTTGCTGAGTGAATTAATGAAAAATAACATTTTAAAAAATGAACCAGCCTTTCAGAAATGTGTCAGGAAAGAGTTATGAAGAGAAATACAACAATAACTAATGATGTTTGCCTGCTGTATGTATGTGTATATATATATATATATATATATATATATATCTCACACACACGTACACACACAGTATATATATATCATATATATAGAGATTTTGTAAGGCTTAATTTGGTATCCTGATTTTTTTACTTAATGAATTTACTGAGATATTATTTACATGTCATAAAATTCACCCACATAATTGTATATACTTCAGTGATTTTTAGTAAATTTCTAAAGTTGTACAGCCATTTTATCAAAGTTCCCTTGTGTCCATTAGCACTTAATTTCACCTCCTCCCTGGGTACCCTGATTTTATTTGCTATTTTTTGGCTTCCAAGTCTCTGAAGAATAATTTATACAGTAATACCAATATGGCCTTGTGTTCTTAAAAATTATAAATTTAAATAAGAAATTAAATATTCATTGCTAAATGCAGGAAATGATGTGGAACCTTAATGAAAAGAATGAGCTTGAGAGTCAGACATGCCTCTTACTCGGCTCTATCATTTACCAAGTTATCCAACAGAGGAGATCATTTCTTAGCATTTTATTTGAGGTGTCTGCTGAACCACGTTTACTGAATTTTTGGTGCTCATCTTTGACAGAGCTTTGACACCAGGGAGGTAATTACCCACTTTTTTGTTAAATTCATAGTGACTATCAGGAAGTACTGAATTGTCTCTTAATCCTACACTGGCATATATGCTATACTGTGAGACTTCTAAAGAAGTGTGGGAGGGGGCATTCACTGTATCTCTTGCAGCCTGATAAGCCTAAACTAAATTATCTTTAATAAGGTCTTTTTCTGTTTTTTGTTCTTTTCTTTTATGTACAGATGCACAAAGCAGGGTCACCAGAAGCCTGTCGATTCAAAAGATGATAATACTGAAAAACACTGCCCAGTGACAGTGAATCCTTGGCACGTGAAGAAAGCTTTTAAAGTCATGAACGAATTAAGAAGGTATCATTACATTAACATACATGTAAACATGGGTGTCTTCCCTTTAAGTTTCAGCTGTTTATAGTAAATGCACTCCTCTTGCCTCATTGTTGCTTTTTAAAAGCCTTTTCTGCAAGTGTTTTAAGAGTCTCATGCTCTACCGACTGAGCTAGCCGGGCGCGGTATCTGCAAGTGTTTTAAAGGAAGAAAGAGAGCAAATAATTGATCAGAAGTGTGAATGGTAGCCATATTGACCTTGTGGCTATTATGAATTGAGATGTTCTGTAAGCAGGAAATACATAATGGATTTCCAAGATTTAGTACAAAAAAAAGAATAGCAAATAATTATTAATAAGTTTTAAAATGTTGATTACATTTTAAAATAATATATTGGATATTTTGGGTTAAATAGAATTTATTGAAATTTGTTTCACTTTATTTTTTTAAATGTAATTACTAGAAAATTGTGATTTGTGTTATATTTCTATTGGACTGCGGTAATCTAGGGTTTCTAACTTGTTATCACAAAGAATATGGAAATAAAAGTTTTAGACAGAGAAGAATGTAACTCTCTCTTTGGTGGTGGTGGTAGTAATTTTAGGTAGTAATTACCCATTGCTTAGGTAATTCTCAAATGTGTTAAGTAATGAAAAGAGTGACTTTAAAAGTGGACTGAAATATGAGTAGCATTTCTTTTTTTAATTAAAAGACTAATCTATGTACAAACAGTATTGGTTTTGTTTTCTTAGCATTTTGTGAAAGACATTTTCCCCCCATATATTTCTACATATATTTGAAAGTTTGGGCTAAAAAGGGAGTGATTTAAACTTTCCCTTAATGTCTCTGTGCTATGTCTTGTTTGTTCATTTGTTCTTTAATTAAAGAGTTAATAACTGTTTATCTACTGGTGATGGGAATGCAATGGTGAGCCAAAACAGACATGGTTGCTGTCCTCATGGGGCTTATGGTTGACTGCAGGAAGCAGGCATTAATCAGTAAAAGAATCACACAAATAATTCCAGTGGCAGTAAATGCTATACGAAGGTCTATGGAGGCAGGTAACAGGGCTATGAGGAAGGCTTCCCTGGGAAGATGGGAATAATTGTGCTGAGATCTGAAAAGAAATAGAGTTAAGGAAATAAAGTCCAGTTGGAGTGAAAGAGATTAGAGAACTGTGTTCTAGCTGGGGAATGGCAGTGCTCAAGTCTATGATGGGAGGGAGCTGGCCTCACTGGAGGACCTCAGGAGCAGCTGGGGCACAGATGGCCAGGAGGTCATGGCAAGAGAGGAGGCTGTGTGGGTAGATGAGGGCCAGCGTTCTTAGGACCTTATGCATTTTGTTCTTTATCAGGAGTTCCTGGGAGAAAGCCATTAAAGAATTTTAAGCAGGGATGTGACATGATCAGATTTGTATTTTGCAAAGAGCACACTGGCTTCTGGGTGGAGAGTGGATTGAAGAGAGAGGGACAAGAGAAAGTTAAACTGAATACTGGATGTTTGATTTGCTTCCTAGTCTTACCTCACAACATTTTCAATAAGTAGGTTTTCATTTAGTCTTTGGGAAAAAATATAGCTGGGATTACCCAGCAGGTTTGGCCATGCTGTTTCAGTATTTTAATCCCATTGCAACAATAATGATTAGAATGTAAAATGCAGTGGTTCCTAAGTGGAATTGAAAGAAAAGTAAAAATAATAGATTGTTTTAAGACTGAGATCTTCAATGGCTTTTCTTTTCCTTTGAAAGGTCTAGAAAAACTGACTTTTTAAAAAATATATATTTTTATTAATTTTAGAGAGAGGAAGGGAGAGGGTTAGTGAGATGGATACATCCATAAGAGAGAAACATTGAGAGAGAAACATCGATCGGCTGCCCCCTACTGGGGATAGAGCCCGAAACCTGACATGTGCCTTGACTGGGAATCAAACTGTGATCTTCTGGTTCATAGATCGATGCTTAACCACTGAGCCATGCCAGCCAGGCAAGACTGACTTTTAATAGTCCTATTCACATGTGTGGGGTGTGGTAGCCGTGGCCTTCCACCGGTGTTGGGGGAGTGCATCTCTTTGAGCCTTAACTATAAAGTGAGGGGAGTGGATGGGATGCAGTGTACGGTTCACTGAGACTCTGACATTCCCCGGAGCCCATGCTTATCTGCTTACCTGCAGGCCAAGTGTCCTTGCCCCCTGCTGGGATTATTTAACTGTAGCTTTCATTCACCTATTTGTTTCATTTTGGGCGTGAACTATATGGCTGTGAAGTATTACCTTCATGTTCTTCGTGTTGCACCATTTCAGGAGCTAGTGTGTCACCAGGTGGGTAGCTGATAACTGATTTTCAGAACAAAGAATGACCTTTGAATAGCTGGAGAGTGTTGGCTGCCAGGTCTATAGCCAGGATTGTATAAAGAAGTCATTAACTGCTAGTGTTTTAAAAAAATGAACTCTCTTTGGAGATTCAATTAGCCGGGCACACCCCCCCCCCCCCCACCACACACACACCTTTTTTTTTTTTTCTTTGCCATTCTCTTCTCTCTTACCCCTTATAGGCATTGGAATAATTCTCAAAAAACAAAAAATCTCTGACGTGGCCTACTCCTTGTGTAAGAAAATCACTTCTTATTTCCTGTCCTTGCATCAACTTCCTGCTGCCAGGAAAGGGTGGCCGAGAGTGGTTTCCTGACTTCTGGGAAAGAGCTTCCTTGTTCTCACCACTCTGCTCTTGGGCTGCCCCTCTAGTTGGTAGAATAACAGTTGTCTGCAGAGTCCTGTGAAGTTTTGCCTGATGGAAGTGAAATTTGAGGAGTAAAAGTCACTTTTCTTCCAGTTATAGTTGGTGTAAAGTGTGGTTGTGGGAGAACAGGAGTTTTGTAAGGTTTAAGTTAAAGGATTAATATAGACTAGTTTTTGGAGGTTTTGTAGACAGGAGGCCCAGATACAGCTCTCTTTCCCAGCCCCATATGAGCATGAATAACTTAAAATTATTTGGTTTAGAAATCCTGCAATCACTACTAAACACTGCATTCAACAAGTATTTGTAAGCCCAGTTCTCCTTCGAAATCAGCCAGCATGCCCAAAAGGCTGCATGGGAGCCACCAACAGTATCAGACTTGCCCATGCCCTTCCAGTGTCTAGATTGCTTCAGGAGATGTCAGAGAAAAGGATGAGGTGGTGGATTTCTCCTGGGAGAATGCTTTTCAGCAAAATGAGCTCTTGCATCTTTTTTTTTTTTTTTTTTAATGTCTTGCCCTCTTTTTTTTGTCCTAACACCTGATGCTGTTCCAAGATGCCCTGGGGCACATTCCTAAGGCTGTGGTCAGTGTTTGCCCTGTGGACTCTGACTAAGAGCGCATTTCACCAGCCTGGCACCTCGATTGTTACTTGAATTCCCTGCCCTGTGGCAGGAAGTGCCTCCAGATTTTCTTTGACACCCAAGGAAGCAAGGTGGACAGATGCTATGTCAGCTGCCCACCACGCCCACTTCCAGTGGAAAGTAAATTCTTGTTTCATGTGACTACTAATTATTTTTGATATCTCAGAGCCTGATGGCACATTTTACTTTAAGAAGATATGTATATATAACAGTGATAAGGTTTTCTAGTCTTAAGAATTCATTCATTTTGATATCAGAAAATCAAAGAATGTCTTGGTACGTTCAGGCATGTTTTATTAATTTTCAAAGCAGTTTTTTTTCCCCTGAGAAGGACCCATTCTCATGATGTCATTTCATTTAGGAGATGGAGTACCTTTTCTTTTTCTGTGCCATCTGAGTTTTACATAAGGTTTGTGTTTCTCCTGTTCTTCAGGTTTGAGCTTAGAGCAACTTCTTTCCAAAGCCCCCCATAGAGTTGGCCTCTCTTGTGTGTTCCCAATCACCCCACACTTGCGCCATCTTAGTAGTCATAGGTTTACTGTGTAATTACCTGTTAGCTTGTCTGTTTTCCCTGCTCGACTGTAAATTCCTTGCTATCATGGACATTATCTTTCTTATTGTGGTAAACTGACATAGTGCTTGGCGCCCAGTTAGCCACACTGGATATTTGCTAAATGAATGGGTAAATGCAAATTATGCTAAATAGCAACTGTATCTCATTATTCTGAAAGTCTTTCCCTTCTACAGTCCATTCACTCATTAGATTTCAAGTAATAGGAACGTAAACTCAGAAACTCGCCATGTAGACTGGGTGTGGGCTGCTGAAACAAGGTTCTCTTATTTTTATTGTCAGACTTTTTGTTTGTAGCCCCTTTCTCCTCACCCCAGAGTCATCCAGTTTGTGAGCATGCACCTTTGGAAAGAGGTAAGGGCCAGACTCAGTAGACACAAACTGGTTGAAAGCTAAGAAGGTTGGTCAGATCTCTCTCGTCTTTGAGTGCTGTTTTAAAATCTAGAGACAAAACAAATTGAACACTGGAACTATGTCTTTGATTTGTAATGTGGCCCTTAGACTCCATGTGACCTTACCCAGGGTGTGGGCTTCACACTACTAGTTTGGGGATGCTTTTACCTTATTAGTTAACATCAATTAATAAGCCAGTAAGACTAAGCTAATTATGTGACACCCAGCAGGTGTTATGCTACAAGGATTGGATCAATGAGTAATTGTAATTGAAGCTGAATGTAATTAATTATGTGATTTTGAGGTGTTCAAATGTAATTCCACTTAAGTTCCATCTGGAAACTAGAGCACTAAGAGGGATTACTGATGAGGAAAACAGGCATAAAGATGCTCGTGACTGATGTTTGAGTTGTGTCAGGATTCCTCTCCCCCCCCCCCCCC
>NW_005871049.1:22929675-23034395 GCF_000147115.1 Myotis lucifugus | reverse complement strand
CCCGCCTCACAGTAGGAAAATGCAGATGACCCTCTTGAGAGACCGGTGCTGCTCTGCCGACTGCCTGCCGTCCCACCCCCTTCTCTCCTTTGTTCACACCCTCTGCCTCTTCGCACTTCTTGTTCCACACGTCCCCATTGGGCTCCGCTGCTCCAGGTCGCCATGCAACAGCACATTCTGTTCTGTGTGGAGTTCTCTTGCTCCTTCTTCATTAGCTAACATTGACTTGTTTTCAGAACTCAGCTTAAGGTCAGTAACAGTAGGAAGCTTTTTCTGCCCCTCAGTCTGATTTAGATGCTCTCCTGTTTCCAAAGCATCTTTACAATGGTGCCTTCCACTCTATTCTGTAATTTTTGATTGTCAGTCCTTTCTGCTAGTCTCAAGCAGAGATGATCCTGCAAGGTCTCTAGTTGAATGAGCAAATAAACTTTGATTTTTCTAAATATTCTTGTAGAGGTAGTGCTAAAAACCGCCTAAAATTGGGCTTTTATAAACTATAGATACAACTTTAAAAATAGTTTTTAGTATATATTGTGTCACATAATAAACTGGTGTTATTTATAACTTATACATTTATAATTCATACTGTCCTCACCTGAGGATATCCTTCTATTGATCTTCAAAGAGAGTGGAGGGGGGAGAGAGAGACAGAGAGAGAAACATCAATGTGAGAGAGACACATTAATTGGCTGCCTCCCACATGTGCACCAACCAGGACGGGGAATTGAGCCTGCAATCAAGACACCTGCCCCTGACTGGAATCGAACCCGGGACCCTTCAGTTTTCAGGCTGACACTCTCCACTGAGCCAGACTGGCTAGGGCTATTTTATACTTTCTATTCCCTGTTTTATTCAAACTTTAACACGTCTTACAACCACATAACTTTAGATGGATTTGTGTAGTGGTTAAGAGACCTCTGGAGCTTGTCTCTGTGGATTTGAATCCTGGTATTGCCACTAGAAGGACTTTAGGCTGGTTATTCACCTTTTTTTTTTTCAATCCTCACCCGAGGATATTTTTCCATTGATTTTTTAAGAGAGTGTAGAAGAGAGAGGGAAAGACAGAATCATCGATGTGAGAGAAACACATTGATTGGTTGCCTCCTGCACATGCCCAACCAGGGCCCGGGCCGGGGAGGAGCCTGCAACCAAGGTACGTGCCCTTGACCAGAATCGAACTGGGACCCTTCGGTTCGCAGGCCGACGCTCTATCCACTGAGCCAAACCGGCTAGGGATGCTTATTCATCTTTAACCTTGGCTTCCCCAGCTGTACATTTTTGGGGTTAAAATCAGTCATATCTACCTCATAAGATTGTGGTGGGGTCTGAATGAGATAATATGTGCAGGTAAAGCTCTTGCATAGCTTCCTCCTGAAAACACTGCTGATTTTTCTCATCCTGGTTATTTGTGAACCCATGCAATTCATAGAATTGCAGAGTGGTTGTATATTCTCGGAGCAGATGGTAGACGTTGTCAGTCCTCCACACTGACGGAGGAATCACAGATTAGTGATGTGGAGGAATGACAGCTACGTGGGACCTGCCTGATGTCTCATACAGCATCGTGAGCCATTACATCAGCACCACCCATGAGCTATACTTCAATCTGAAGGGCAGAGCAAGCTCATCACCGGTGAGGCCCAGGACGGCAGTCATCATCGGTGCTAGGGGCCATGATGTTTCTTACAGCTTCTGCACTGGAGGGAAAATAGATGCTAATGAGGTCTCCAAGAGTTTTTTGTATGAACTCCACAGAAACAAGTTTGTAAACAGTGTGGAAAAGTGGAAAACTAACAGGATTTGGTTAAACTCTTGTGAAAATGTTGCTTATAAGCTTCTAGAAACTTACAGAAGTAGGCAGGCCACCCTTGGAGGAAATAGGCAGAATAGTTGAGGTGGGGCCACGTGTGACTTATGCATGCTATACGTATAAATTCAGTGCTCAGATAGTTGAGGTGCCATGAAAGGACTTGGTTTCCCCACACCTGTTTCAGCCATTGGTAACATGACTATGAGTCACTTTTAGAGTTGGTGCCTTCTTACTTCTGGAATAAGCATCAGCAACTTTTTTTTTTTTTTTTTTGCCAAAAAGACACTTTTATTTAGCTAGAGAATCTCACCTAGCAGCTTGTATAGAATGTAAAAAGTTTTTACCTCACATACTTCTGAATGAATTAAAATGGATAGTTTAGAATTAGAGATAGGTTTGCTGAATAATGGCTTAAGGTAAAATAATGGTTTAGGATAACAAAATGCTTTTTAATTTTATATGTGGAAATATTTTCGGGCCTTGAGGCAGGAGATATTTTGCATTGATTAAGTTAAGTTTCAAATGTCCAAATGCCTTTAAAGCAGCAGGTGGAATTATATTTAATTTTACTTTTGTTTGATGACCCAGGGTCATTTTGAATATGTGTATTTTTGGTACTTTGACCCAGGTTAGTTTTCTACATGTGTTTTATCTTGTCTTTATTTTAACGTCAGACTGCCATTTGCCATTTCTGCTGATGCTGTTATTAATTTAAACATTCTCTCTTTGTACAGTCCATCAATGGTTTGCTGCTAGTAATTTCCTTTAATTTGTGGTATCAGTAATCAAGGTTGGAAATACTTCTCTGTTAAACAAAGGCAAGATTCTGAGTAAGGGCCAAGGCATGTCGGGCCTTTGCCACAAGAATTTTCTACATACTTCCTGTTTAGGAATCCTTTTCTAAAGGATGGTAGCGTTGAGTTAGTCTCGACTTTAAAAAAGCGGGCTTTTCCTGTAACATTTTTGCATAGGATGCTCAGGACATTTATTATTGGTATCATTAAAATTTTTTTTCTCTCTGCTTTGTAAACAGTCAAAATTTGCTGTGTGATGTCACAATTGTGGCTGAAGACATGGAAATCTCTGCTCATAGAGTGGTGCTGGCCGCCTGTAGTCCTTATTTTCACGCCATGTTTACAGGTATGAAATATTTTAGTTATGGGTATTTTTAAAATGTATACAGATCTGGGCTTTTTTTCTTGTATTTTTTAATTAACATTTACTTTTATGAAATGAAGCATTGTAATGCAAGAGAACTCTTGCTTTGTTCCAGATTCCTCATCTTTCATTGTTGTAATCATGCTGTGTGTATGTGCACATTACATGCTCATACAATTTTATCCTCCGTTTTCTTCCTGTACATTTATATTTACATATGTCGACTCAGTTTACCTTCTTGCCATTTACAACAGCTTTTTGGCATTTTATTATTTTGGTAAAAAAAGCTTTCACTATTTTACACATTTTCAAATGATTCTCATATTAGTTTCATCCAAAGAGATGTTTATTGATTTTTTACAGAGAGGAAGGGAGAGAGATAGATAGTTAGAAACATCGATGGGAGAGAAACATCGATCAGCTGCCTCCTGCACATCTCCCACTGGGGATGTGCCCGCAACCCAGGTACATGCCCTTGACCGGAATCAAACCTGGGACCCCTCAGTCCGCAGGCCGACGCTCTATCCACTGAGCCAAACCGGTTTCGGCTATTTTACACATTTTCAAATGATTCTCATATTAGTTTCATCCAAAGAGATGTTTATTTAATGTCCTTTGATTTGGAAAAACTTAGAAAATATGGTGTATTCTTAGACATCTGTAAAAATATATAGAATGATTTTAGTTCTTCTGGAAAAAAATAATTTGTGCCTGCCACACTTAAAGTCTTTAGCCTCATTCTTTGAAAAAGATTTAAACATAAAAAAATTTAAACAAAGAAATGAAGTTCCAACAATGAGCATGCAATCTTAGAGTACTGGTAGTTGCAATAAAGTACTTATAAATACAAGTGTAGCAGTACAAAAGAGCACAAATGCAAAGTTATTCATGCTTTAGAAATTGTTATGTAATTCCTGTGGTTAACAATTTTACTGGGTACTCACAAGGATACAGAACGATGTAAGAGTGCTTCCTGCCCCAGTAGCTTATTGTGTCACTGGGGAGATGAGATGTGCACAGTTAAATACGTAATAGTGTAAGGAAGATCTGTGTGCCCAGAGCAGTGATGCAGATGGGGAGGACTGAGATGGGCAACTTTGAGAGGGCAACTTTGAGAGGGGATCTGACGTTACCTGAAAACTCATGGAAATAAAGGATTTACACAGATGAAGATGAGTGTAGAAGGCCATGTGGAGAGAGTGGGCTTAGTGTTTTGGGAATAGAGAGAAGTCTGGAGGTCACCTCTCTTTTCAGCCTATTGAAGTCTTGCTGTTCCTGAACTGAGTCAAATAATCCAGAATGTAGGAAGGATGGCTGAGGGGCTGTGAGCCAGGTTGGGATAGTGATTTGGAAAGATGTCTTTACTGAGTGATTTGAAAAGGCAATACTCAGAAAGTGGGACTAGTCAATTTTTTATGTCCTGGGGGTCCCTTCAGTCTCTTGGTTTACACCTTGTTTGTTACTCTTGACCACTTCAGTAAACAGAATCTCCAGGCTTGTAAGAGGAGGATCGCTTTGAAACGTGCTGGTGTAATTTAGGAATTCCCTAGTAAAGTGCTGTCCTCTGTAAGTGTCCTTCCTTCACATGACACTGCTATTGCCACTTCCTTGTCAGAATTACCAGACCTTTGGGATCACCGGTCACTTTATCAGTCTGTGCTTGTCTCTATCGCTTTATCAATCTTTCCATCTGGAGAATTGGGATGATAATTTTACTGACTTCTTAGGGTTTTTGCAAAGATTAAATGAGATCATAGCACTTTGCTTGGCACATAGAAAATGTTGGCAGTAATTATCATGGCTGTTATTATTAACTAGAGGCCCAATGCACAAAATTCGTGCAAGGGGCTCGGCCCTCGCAGCCCTGGCTGCCTCCCCCGGCCCTTGTAGCCCTGGCCGGCCCTTGCAGCCCCTTGCAGCCCACTGCAGCCCCTCACAGCTCCGGCTGGCCCTTTTAGCCCCTCACAGCCTTGGCCAGACCTTGCAGCCCCGGCTTCATCCGGAAGGTCGCCTGGAAGGATGTCTGGAAGTTTGTTCGGCTATTCGGTCTAATTAGCATATTAGCTCTTTATTATATAGGATATTACTTACTCTCAATTCCTAAATGGGATGTTCTGTAAGAATTAAAGATTGAGAAAGTCTTAGACAATTTTGATAAATATTGTCATTTCCTTAGTTACAGAAATATAGTGATCAACTTAAAACTACAAGATTAGCCGAACCGGTTTGGCTCAGTGGGTAGAGCGTCGGCCTGCAGACTGAAGGGTCCCAGGTTGAATTCCGGTCAAGGGCATGTATCTTGGTTGCGGGCACATCCCCACTGGGGGGCGTGCAGGAGGCAGCTGGTCGATGTTTCTCTCTCATCGATGTTTCTAACTCTCTATCCCTCTCCCTTCTTCTCTGTAAAAAATCAATAAAATATATATATTAAAAAAAAACCCACCAAAAAACAAAAACAAAACTACAAGATTAAGATTAGTTTCCTTTCCCCTTAAAAGGCAACACTTTCTCAGCCTTAGATATCCAAAGACATGGATGCTAGAGATGGCATTCTTATGTCTTTATCTTTCTTCTGTTTCCTTTATAATTTAACTACATTTCAGTTTCCCTTATATAAAATTGTTTTGTCCAATGGTTCTCAACTCTTCATGTTTTAGTTGACATGCAATTTATGAATATGGAGCTTTGCCTAATGACAGAACTGGGGGGGCCTGAAGACATTTGAGTCTATTTATCATTCCTAGTGTATCTCAGTTTACTTACAGGTGGGTACCTCTTGCAGTTCAATCTATTTCTGCCTGAGAATACTTGGTCACATTTTAGATTGCTATGTGCTAAAGATGGATGCAGAACAGGGATACTATGTTAATTTCTGGCACATATAAAATGTGAACTGAGTACCTCCATTGGGTGTGGATTTTTTTTACAACTTTATTGAGGCATAGTTTACAGAAAATTGAACTCCACACCTATCTAAAGTGTGGAGTTCAGTGATTTTTAGTAAATTTACTGAATGGTACTATCATCACCATAAATATATTTTAGAACATATTATTCATGTCACAGTATGTATCATCAGTTCCTTATTATTGCTGAATAGGTTCCATGGTATGAATATACCATATTTTGATTGTTCATTCACCAGTTGATGGGCATTTGAGTTGTTTCCAGGTTTTGGCTGTTATGAATAATGCTGCTGTGAACATTCATGTGCAGTTCTTCGAGTGGACAGATATTTTAATTTCTCATAGGTATAGATACCTAGGAGAATTGCTGGGTCGTATGGTAAATTTATATTTTAACTTTTTGAAAAACTGCTGTGCTCATTATTTACAATAGCTAAGATCTGGAAACAGCCCAAGTGCCCGTCAGTAGGTGAGTGGATAAAAGAAGTGTGGCACTTTTATACCAGGGAATGCTGTGAGGCTGTGAAAAGAAGGATCTCTTACCCTTTGAGACACATGGAGGGACCTGGACACCATTATGCTCAGTGAGATAGGCCAGTCAGAGAAAGACAAATATCATATGATCTCACTTTTATGAAGAATCTAATGAATATAATAAACTGGTGAACAAAAAAAGATCCAGAGACATTGAAGCATCCAGCAGACTGATATATTTCAAAGGGAAGGGGGCAGGCAGAAAGAGATTAACCAAAGAACTTACATATGCATATATGCATAGCGCATGGACACAGACAATAGTGTAGTGAAGGCCTGGGGTGGGGCAGGGGCTGGATGGAGGGGGGCAAAAGGGGATACATCTGTAATACTGCCAACAATAAAAAGTCTATGTTAAAACAAAACTAAAAAGCTGCTATGCTGTTTTTCATGGTGCTGCACCCCTTTATTTTCCCACTAACAGTACACAAGGGTTCCCATTTCTCCAACTTCCTTGCCAACACTTGTTACCCTCTGTGTGTTTTTTTTTAAATTGTAGTCATTATAATGAGTGTGAAATGACATCTCCTATAATTTTAATTTGCACTTTCCTAATAACTAATGATATTGAGCATCTTTTCATGTGCTCAATAGTCCAGACTTTTATGGTTCTTCAGTAATAGATGTTGTTTACCTATCTGGCAATCTTTGTCTGTTTTCTTCTGAATCCACTGGGTAGTCAACAGTTTGACAGAGATCAGGTAGAGAAGATATGGAGATTTGGTAGTTTAGTGTGCATACTATATTCATTTAAGATTTGCTAGAATATGAGTTGTCTTGGTCTGAGCCTTGTTAGAATTTACTATAAAACATATAGTGAAGGCCAACAAATAGACCTTTGCATATATCTCCTCTGTCATACACCACATATATTTATATTCTCCTGCTCAGTGGATAATCAGAAGTGTTTACAGTGGCACAGGGCGTTACCCTACTCTTGTTTTCCCATAACTCACCTCTTAGAAAATGGGGAATATGCATATGATCTTTCTTGGCGCTTGTTTTTAATCTCCCATAAACTGTAGGTGAGTTTTTCATTCAAATTATATCACCTAAAGAAATAATTGTGTTATTCCTCTTAGTTCTGAGTATTTGGATGGAGAAGGGATTTGAAAAGTAATTCTGTGATTTAGTCACAGGTTTTTACTTTGTGAGGTATGGGCCTATTTACAGCAAGGCCAAGTTAACTGTTACTTGAGAAAGAATGTGTCAAGTTGGGTTCTTGTTTTTTTTTAATTATTTGTTTGTTACAAATGTGGAATTTAAAAAACTGTTTCTCCTACAAATTCGAGGCTAAAGTATCTGAAATGCAGTGGGGAAATACTAAATTTTAATTTGTACTCCTTTTGTGTGCTTTTAAAAAAAAAGTTTTATTGATTTTAGAGAGAGAGGGAGGAAGAGGGGGAGATAGGGAAACATCAATGTGAGAGAGAGACATTGATTGATTGCCTCCTGTGTGCACCCTGAGCAGGGATTGCACATGCAACCTGGGCATGTGCCCTGACCGAAAATCAAATCGGTGACCTGTCAGTGCATGAAATGACACTCAACCAACTGAGCCACAGCGGGCAGGGCTTGATTATTTCTTTTGTCATATTGAACATGATTCAGTAAGGTAAATTAGAATTGGAAAAGACAGATTATTAAATGATTAGGAAGTGAGGTTCTTTAAATAGTGGTATGTATAGTTATATTTGCCTAGATTCATGTTTTCATTCATCAAAGAATAGTTATTGAGCATCTTCTTGTGCCAGGCATTATCTTAGGCTTCGGGGATCATAGAGATGAACAAGACAGACAAATCTCTGTACTCATGATTCTCATCAGGGAGAGGAGAAAAGGTTAGACTGAGTAAATGTAAAAAGATAACTGAGTGCTGGGAAGGAAATGAAATAGGGTGTTGCACATAAAGAGCATAAGTTAGGCTATGCTCCATTTAAACCATAAATAGTAAGGAATTGTATTCTCTCATAATTGGAAGGTAGGCTGGGCACCAGGCATGATTGCTTCTGCAGCTTGCGACTCCTATTCTTCAGCAATCAGTTCCTGCTGTATCTGCACCCTCTGGCCTCAATAGCAATTTTATCCTTAAGTTGCTTCCCCTCCTGAATTTAAGATTCTTACCAGAGTGAACTCCACATCACAAGGAAGGAGGAAGATTGTCACTTTCTCTTTTAGAAGCTAGGAGACCTTTTCCAGAAGTTACTCAGACTAGACCAAAACTAGCAGGGGAGTGCAGTTTCCAAGTTTGCCTTAGATTAGTTGTAGAACTGGGGAGTTATGTACCATGACCACCAGAGAGTGGCTTGCAGGGCATTCGGGTCAGCTTGCCAGAATGAAAGTACATGTGTCAGTAGTGTCTTTGTAACCCAAGACTAATAGAGATCAAAAGGTCAGTAGTGATTAGCATGGATGACAAGTGGAGCTTGAGGAATAATGGAATAAATTTTATTAAATATAGATGTAAATTTATCATTCACTTCATAGGGTTTCAGCATACGAGAAGCTTCTGTATTATACTTTTATGTTTTTTTGAAATATTTTTATATGCTAAACAATAACTGAAATTAGAATGATAGGTGTTTTTTTATTAAAATGATTTTATGTTTTGCCTCTTAAACCTTTTCACTTTTTAGAACTTTAAAATGGGTAAATAAAGTTACCAGTTTGTGCTGGGCTTCAGGAGTCCTGATTAAACTTCTTTAAAATAGAAATATTCCTATTCATATCTATGTCCTTAAGTTTTTACAATTTGAAGGACTTTATTTCTTTTTTATTTTATTTATATATATATTAAATATATCATTATTGATTTCAGAGAGGGAGAGATAGAAACATTACTGATAAGAGAATCATTGATCGGCTGCCTCCTGCACGCCCCTTACTGGGGATCGAGCCTGCAATCACAGCATGTGCCCTTGGCTGGAATCGAACCTGGGACCCTTCAGTCCACAGGCCAACGCTCTATCCACTGAGCCAAACCAGCTAGGGCAAGACTTCATTTCTTTTCTCAAAAAAAGTAGAGATGGTTCAGAGTTCACTAGTGAAAGTGCTTATTTCAGCCTAGAATGTTTGGTGGATGTTCAAGAATACCCTTGTTCAAGACTAATTTAAGTGTTATTAATTATATTAAGTAATGATGCCACATCTTAAATTGGCACTTGTTTTACTTTTTTTTTATTTTTAAGGCATGTGAATCTTTTTTTTTTTAATATATTTTATTGATTTTTTTACAGAGAGGAAGGGAGAGGGATAGAGAGTCAGAAACATTGATGAGAGAGAAACATCAATTCAGCTGCCTCCTGCACACTCCCCACTGGGGATGTGCCCACAACCAAGGCACATGCCCCTGACCAGAATCGAACCTGGGACCCTTGAGTCCGCAGGCGACGCTCTATCCACTGAGCCAAACCAGTCAGGGCTTGTTTTACTTTTTATTCTTCTAGTCATTCATTCATCAAACCAATATTTATTGGGTATTTACCATATGTCAGGCATTATAAGATACAGAGATAAGAAAGACATCATCCCTGTTCTCCGGAAACTCAAGAATTCAGGTGAGGCCCTGTCAGTGTGGCTCAGGTGGTTGAGCATCGCCCCATGCATCAGGAGGTCGCCGGTTCAATTCCTGGTCAGGGCACATGCTTGCGTTTCAGGTTTGATCCCTAAGACGGAGTGTGTGCAGGAGGCAGCCAATTGATGTTTCTCTCTCTCCTTCCCTCTGAAATAAATAAAAACATATTAAAAAAAAAAAAGAATCTCAGGAGGTAAGAACTAGGTATTATTACTAGTAGATTTGCAGGAAGTACTCAAGTGTATTCATGGTGAGAGCCTAAGCCAGCCTTAGGTCACCAGTAGGTAAGACTACCTGGAGAGATTCCAGGTGAATCTTAAAAGAATGTGTAGGGATTAGCCTGGGGAATGAGGGCTTGGGGAGACAAGGAGGACAAAGCTCATCAGAAGCATCATGGTAGGAAATTGCTTGGTGTGTGGGGAAAAGTACAAAAAGTTCCTTCTTGATATATTTTAAGCCTATAAGTAGGAGAGAGAGAGGAGGTCGGGTAGCGAAGCAAGGGTGGACGTGGAAGGGGCTTGCATGTCTGTATGGGAGCTGCTGAGGGCTTCTGGGTGCCCCTGTCAGGTCTTTGCAGTCTGTTCTGGAGGCAAGGAAAGAATTAGGAGGTTCCTGCAGAGGTGTTGACAAGAGGTGATGGGAGCCCCAGTGGCACAGTGGCAGAAGGGAAGGGGAGGTAAGGAGATTGATTTGAGATCTGAGTTTAATTCTGCAGGTTTTGGTGAACAATGGGATGGATGACTGAAGAAGGGAGAGTTAAGAATGACCCTCAGGTTGTCAGTGACTGTGTCTGTGTGGATATCCTAGTTAATAGCTTCAGAGTGCTACATGATCAGAACACAGAAACCAAACTAGTCAGAGGGAGAAACTATGGGACGTTAAAAATGACACAAGATGAACTCTGTACAGTATCATTGGATATCTTTTTAAAAATGCATTATCAGAAATACATCTCACAAAACCATGCTGTTTAAAGACTTCCTCGATGAACACAGCAAAGGGCAGTAACTAAGGTAATATGTTACAACTAGAATTAGATCGAAATAGCTTTTACAACTCTCTTGAGTATGTGTTTTGATTCTTAGTGGTTACTGGAATTTTTTAAACTTGTAATGCAATTTGTGGCAAACTATTTGTAAATTAATGTGAAAAATAAAGATTAAAAGGTTTCTGAGGCAGTATATGACTGGCATTGAATTTGTTGAAAGTAGATAGACACATTTTTCTGGGGAGAGATAATTTATATAAAAACCACATAAGGAATATATGAATTAGTAAAGTGTAGCTTAGAGCAGTACTTTAAAAACAGTAATATTAAAAACTGCTTAGCAGAGGACTGTTTTTCAGTTATATGTATAAATCAAAGTCAGATTTATTTTCGCCTAAGCTAAGTTATGCCTAAGTCCCAGGGGGTGAATTCACTCCTTGAGAACTATGGCTTTATGCTTGTATGAACCCAGGCCCTGCAGGAGTTTGCACATCACAGGGGCCCTATAGGTCTATTAGACATGGCTAATTCTTTTTTTTTTTTTTTTTAATGATTTTTTTTTATTTTTTATTAAATTTTTATTGTTCAGATTACATTTGTTCCTCTTCCCCCCCCCATAACTCCCCTCCTTCCAGTTTCCGCCCCACCCTCCGCCCTCACTCCCCACCCACTGTCCTCATCCATAGGTGCACAATTTTTGTTCAGTCTCTTCCCGAATCTCCCATTCCCCTTTCCCCCCTAAGAATAGTCAGTCCATTCCCTTTCTATGTCCCTGATTCATTATAATCACCAGTTCATTCTGTACATCAGATTATTTATTCACTTGATTCTTAGATTCATTTGTTGATAGATGCATGTTTGTTGTTCACAATTTGTATCTTTACCTTTTTCTTCTTCCTCTTCTTAAAGGATACCTTTCAGTATTTCGTATAATACTGGTTTAGTGGTGATGAACTCCTTTAGCTTTTCCTTGTCTGTGAAGCTCTTTATCTGACCTTCAATTCTGAATGATAGCTTTGCTGGATAAAGTAGTCTTGGTTGTAGGTTCTTGGTATTCAGCACTTTGAATATTTCTTGCCATTCCCTTCTGGCCTGCAAAGTTTCTGTTGAGAAATCAGCTGACAGTCGTATGGGTATTCCCTTGTAGGTAATTGAGTCTCTTTCTCTTGCTGCTTTTAAGATTCTCTCTTTGTCTTTTGCTCTTGGCATTTTAATTATGATATGTCTTGGTGTGGTCCTCTTTGGATTCCTTTTGTTTGGGGTTCTCTGCGCTTCTTGGACCTGTAAGTCCATTTCTTTCACCAGGTGGGGGAAGTTCTCTGCCATTATTTCTTCAAATAGGTTTTCAATATCTTGCTGTCTCTCATCTTCTGGCACTCCTATTATTCTGATGTTGGTACGCTTGTAGCTGTCCCAGAGGCTCCTTACACTATCTTCGTATTTTTGGGTTCTTTTTTCATTTTGCTTTTCCAGTTGGGTGTTTTTTGCTTCTTCAGTTTGATTCTTGTGCTCCTCTGGTCTGCTATTGGGTATAATATTCTTTATTTCAGTCCGTGTATGCTTACTTTCTAATTTCTTTATCGTAGCATCGAGGGTCTCATTAGTTTTCGTGAGGCTCTGCTCACGTTTATAGCAAGCCCTCAAAATTGCGATTCTTAGCTCCATATCCTCCATTTCTGTCATGTTTTTTTGTCTCCGCATCTTTTATGCTTTCTTGGTGCACCCCCTTGTGGTCTTTGTGCGCAGTCTTGTTCTAGCCAAGCCTTAATTGTTGTAGTTAACACTAGAGGGATTTGACCACCAGGCCGACTGGCTGTAGGAATCAGCTGTGTGGAAAACTTCAGTCCTCTGGGGAGGCGCTAGTCCAGCCTTTGCCTGAGGCGATCGGCAAATGGCTCTGCGCAGGGTTTGGGCGGGGCGGGCTCAACAGGGTGGGGGGAGGGAGCAGCTATGGCTGCTCTCAGTCCGTCTCCAGGGGCTCTGCCTCTCTGTCCCCACAACCACTGCAAACCTCGGAGGGACCGTAGCCAGACAGTCCCGCTTCTCCCGTTTGAGTCTGGGTCCCTAGAGACTCGCCCGGATCTGTAGCCCAGAGTCTGAGACTCACTCCTGATTGAAAACGACAACCGCGCCCTCAGCCACCAGCCCACTTTGCGCTCGCACCGCCGCACCACCGTACCTTTAAATTTTCCACACTGCGCCTCCTCAAAGCCTCGTAATGCTGTTGTTTTTCCTTCTAGTTGAAGAGTCTCTCCTCAGCCAGCCTTCCTGTGGTTCTGGGTGATGTTCGTTCCGTCTTTTAGTTGTATTTTTGAAGTGGTTGTTCGAGGCAGCAAACTCCGGTGTTTACCTATGCCGCCATCTTGGTTTCCTAGACAGGGCTAATTCTAAAAGTTCACGTATAGGTCAATTAGATGTGGCTAATTCTAAAAGTCCACATGGGAATCACCAAAGCATCTTCATTTTGGGCACAAAAGAGCTTCCAGATTATACAAATCTAGTCTATCCACAAGATCCAGAGAGCATAGGATAGGGAAGGGTGACTTATATGCAGATAAAGAATTATTTTTCCATGTTCCTCAATCCTCCTTCCCCCGTCCTTTTTCTATAAGAGGGGCGGGGAAGAGAAGAAACATGCTATAACAGCAGACACAACCCAGTCCCCTGTCTTCCTGCTATATAGACATATGTACCTTTTTTCCTTAACTATCTCTCCCTTTCCCTGTGATACTAATGTATGTTTCCCCCCCTGGGAAGTAGCAGGTAAGTTTTTGAGATATTTTAGCTCTTAGGAGAACAGCTTCTTTCTGAGCTGTTGTCAGAGATAATCCCCAGGAAAGCAGGCAGTTAAATGTATGTCACTATTATTTTTCCTTTCTCCCAGGGTTTGTGTTTGCAAAGGGATTTTGTGTAATTATGGATTTCCCTAGGCTTTTCTTTTTAAAAATTTAAATTTATTGGGGTGACATTGGTTAATAAGATCATGTAGGTTTCAAGTGTACATTTCTATGGTACATGATCTGTTGCATTGTGTGTCCACTGCTCAAAAGTCAAATCATTGTCCATTACCATATATTTGGACCCCTTTACCCTTTACTTATCCCCACCCCCTTCCCTCTGTAACCACCATACTATTGTCTGTATCTGTGAGTTTCAGTTTTATATCCCACATCCGAGTGAAATCATATGGTTCTTAGCTTTTCCTGACTGACTTATTTCGCTTAGCATAATATTCTCAAGGTTCATGCATGTTGTTGCAAATGGCTGTATTTCATCTTTTCTTATGACCGAGTAGTATTCCATTGTATATATGTACCACATCTTCTTTATCCTGTCATCTGTTGAAGGATCCTAGCTGAACCCAGGTCTTGGCCACC
The DNA here is from genome assembly GCF_000147115.1 of Myotis lucifugus. NCBI lineage: Eukaryota > Metazoa > Chordata > Mammalia > Chiroptera > Vespertilionidae > Myotis > Myotis lucifugus. Next base: position 23,020,048 of record NW_005871049.1, on the reverse strand, counting down.
ATGAATTATGCTGCAATGAAGCAGTGTTGTGTTGTAGTGTCACTCTTACTCCTTTATGTTTTAGGTGAGATGAGTGAGAGCCGAGCAAAGAGAGTCCGAATAAAAGAGGTAGATGGCTGGACCCTGAGGATGCTAATCGATTATGTTTACACTGCAGAAATCCAGGTTACAGAAGAAAATGTACAGGTAAGATAAACACCCCATGCCATTTAGTGCTTTATACATGACAGGTTTTTTTCTTTTTTCTTAAACATTTTTAATGTTGACACTATTGCAGATGTCCTCCATTTTCCATGCCAGTTTTTAAAATCAGAAGTGCATAACCATCCAGAATACATTTTGTACCAAAGTAATATAATTCATTGTTAAAACTGTATTTCTGAGAGACATTTGGAATAATTATATCTCTTTAATAATGTTTCTGATTTCAGTATTTTTTATATTCTTAAAGTTCTAAGACACAAATCTTTCTGTTCTCTGAATGACACTCATTTTTTTATGAAAACACTGTCATATTCATTTATAACTACTGATTGATGCTGCCCACATTTGTCTTTATTCCCTTGAAGGTTAAAATCTACAAAGGATGTTCTTGACTACCAACAGCCTTTTTTACTTCTTTTATTAATTTAGCACTAGAGGCTCAGTGCACGAAATTCATGCACTGGAGTGGGGGGCGGTGGTCTCTCAGCCCGGCCTGCGCCCTCTCGCAGTCCGGGAGCCTTCAGGGGATGTCTGACTGCTGCAGAGGTGGGCGAGGCCCCCGCCACTGCCTCTGCGCTCACCAGCCTGTGAGCCCAGCTTCTGGCTGAGCAGCTCTACCCCTGTGGGAGCGCACTGACCACAAGGGGGCAGCTCCTGTGTTGAGCATATGCCCCCTTGTGGTCAGTGCACGTCATAGTGACCGATCGTTCCGCCGTTCGGTCGATTTAGATATTAGCCTTTTATTATATAGGATTCTCTTTAAGTACTTCTAGAGCAGGGGTGGGCAAACTTTTTGACTCGAGGGCCACAATAGGTTCTTAAACTGGACCAGAGGGCCGGAACAAAAGCATGGATGGAGTGTTTGTGTGAACTAATATAAATTCAAAGTAAACATCATTACATAAAAGGGTATGGTCTTTTTTTTTTTTTTTTTTAGTTTTATTCATTTCAAACGAGCCGGATCCGGCCTGCGGGCCGTAGTTTGCCCACGGCTGTTCTAGAGTCTAGCTAAAATTAGACATTGAGTCTTTCCTACTTTCTATAAAGAACAAATGTCTTATCTATATAATGTAAATGTTTAAATAATACAGATGTATATGAAGTAGAAAGTGAAAATGCGTCTTTAAATTTGCACTTGCTCTGGCCAGTGTGGTTCAGTGGTTAAAGTGTCGGCCTGCGCACTGAAGGGTCAAAGGGTTGCAGGTTCAATTCCTAGTCAAGGTTCGATCCTGCACCCCCACTGGGGCATGTGTGGGAGGCAACTAGTCGATATGTCTCTTTACATTGATGTTTCTCTCTCTCCCTCTCTCTCTCTCTCCCTCTCTCCCTCTCTCTCCCCCTCTCCCTCGCCCTCTCCCTCCCCTCCCCTCCCTTCCTCCCTCCCTTTCACTCTCTCTAAAAATCAATGGAAAAAATATCTTTGGGTGAGGATTAACAACAACAACAACAAACATTGCCCTTCCTTTCATACCCACCCCAGCCCACACACATTGATCTGCTCTCTTTCCTCAGAGGGTAACCTGTTTACTGTGAATTCTTTCACACATTGTCTATGCAGCTACACACACACACACAAAAAAAATCAATGGAAAAAATATCTTTGGGTGAGGATTAACAACAACAAACATTGCCCTTCCCTTCATACCCACCCCAGCCCACACACATTGATCTACTAATCTCTTTCCTCAGAGGGTAACCTGTTTACCGTGAATTCTTTCACACATTGTCTATGCAGTTACACACACGCACACACACACAAATCAATGGAAAAAATATCTTTGGGTGAGGATTAACAACAACAAACATTGCCCTTCCCTTCATACCCACCCCGGCCCACACACATTGATCTACTAATCTCTTTCCTCAGAGGGTAACCTGTTTACCGTGAATTCTTTCACACATTGTCTATGCAGTTACACACACACACACACGCACACACACACCCATTTTCTTGACATAAGTATATTTTTACTATACCTGTTGTTGTGCAACTTGCTTTTTTCACTGAAAACTGTGTTGGAATTCTTTCCACATCAATACATATGGATCCAGCCTTTTCTTTTGTGTGGTACTCCATATGTTAATCAGCATGTATGATTTTTCACCTTTACAAAATGCTGTAGTGGATCAATGTTTTAAAATTTGCATTCAAAAATTTCATAGGATAGATTCCTCAAAATGTAATTGGTGGGCCAAAAGATACATGTGTATTTTAATTATTTATAGATATGCTAAATTGCTATCTAAAAGTTTTTATTTATTTATACCCCTTCCAATAGGTAAACTGTGTTTTGAGGACCACAAAAAGACTTAGGACCAACTTCTAACTTTTGTTTTTAATCCTCACTGGAGGATATTTTTTTTTATTGATTTTTAGAGAGAGGAAAGGAGGGAGAGAGAAACATTGATGTTGAGAGAGAAACATTGATTGGTTGCCTCCTTTATGTGGCTCTACCGGGAATTGAACCCACAACCTAGGTATGTGCCCCAACCAGGAATTGAACCCTCAACCTTTTGGTGTATGGGGTGACGCTCCAACCAACTGAGCCACCTGGCCAGTCAGGGCAGGACTAACTTCTTAAGGAATAATCTCTAAATTCTACTTGCACAGATAGGAAGTTGTGGGTTCAGTCTTTAGTCCTTTGTAATTAGTTGAAATGTGCTGTAGGATATTTGAATGTGGAGACTGAAATCTTTGCACTTTAACTTGTTAAAACCTGCTGTTATTAGATCTGAAATATTGGCAGTGGTGATCTTTCCCAGGTGGCCTCATTAACCTTTGCTTGGAAGTCTTGCTCATGAGGTAAAGCATTAGAAAAACTTTGGTTGATACTAAAGTTGTATATAAAATTGTGAATTAGGTGCGAGGTGAATGTTTTTTTTTTTAACAGGGAGGAAAGTGTGTGGGACGTGTCATGCGATAACAGCACCGAAATGTCATCTCAGTCTGGTCTTTTCTGTACGGTCATGCTATTTGCTGGGTTCTGTGGCATTATTTTCAATAAAACCTTATTTTGGGGTGTTTTATGCTCCTTCTTTTTAAATAATTGAGTGTGTGGGCCTCCTTGTATTCTATATCTGGCCTTCCAGCAAATGAGTTACTGCTTGGTTTCTTTGATTCACACAGTGTACCACATGGAGGGAAATGGGAATGGATGATGTAGGCCTAAGAGACTAAACTGTGTGAATTCAGCTCTGAATGCTGTTTGTAGTGGAGGACGTCTCTCATGTTTCTCTTAATAAGTTCTAGTCTTTTAATCATGTTCTAGTCCTGAAATATTAGTCACCACAGCCTTTCAGAAAAATCTCTTGCCATGCTAATTTGCCTTTTGTGTATATTGTGTAGCTCTTACAGAAATATATTCAAAGAGTTGTATTTGATCCACTTATTAAATACTTAACATTCATAGAGTTGCCTTTTTGTGTGTGTGTGGGAAGAGGGTTGTCTCTTCAACATAGGGTTAGCTTGGTATATAAAAACTTATTTTATCTTCCATTGAAAAATACTTGTTTTGGAAAAGGCAGCTTGGAAATAAGATGGATTAAAATAAGCTGTCTTTTCTATAATAAGAATTTTTCAGTGAAATGTGAATAAGGGTTTATCTATCAATATTTTTGTCTGTCTATACTTTGTTAAGTCTTTCTTGTAAGTGCTGTTCACCTTAAGAAAGGCATGGCGTAGTGGGAGGTGTCTGGTGTTGTTGTTCGTGTTAAGCTAAAGCATGAAATAGCCCCAACAGAAGACCTGCTCTGAGTAGAGAGTGCCAACAGTGGGGACAGAACAGTCTGTACTTCAGAGGTTTATGACTTTAGGTATATTTTGTCATTAGACCTAGAATCAAACCTCCTGTCAGGTGACCTCTCTTTTATACTAGTAAGTTTCTGTTTTAGTAATAAAGTGCAATTTTAGGATAGCAAGTATCTCAGTGTTTCAGGTTGGGATTGCATGTTTTATATAGGATTATAGTACCTAGAATACTGAGGGCCAGCTGTGAGAGTCAGTCAATGACAGAGCAGGACCATAACCCTGGTTTCCTGATTCCTAGTTTAGGGTGCCTACTGTGATACTTACAGTCTGCTTATCACAACACATTAAAATACGTGTATATAATAGCTGTTTGAATAGCTGCCTGACTTTGAGTCAGAATGAGGGAATGAAGTAATTTGAAAAATTAACTCCAAAGAAGGAACAATTATTACTGTATTATACAAGTACTGGGCTTTAATTCTTGGCAATTGAAGGTTTCCCTGTTTGTGTGTGTATTGCTGTTCTTTTGTTTAGCACTTGGGTATTTTATTGATAGCAAGGCTGGGAATAATTTGAGCCAAGTGAGTTTAAGTTTGTTTATTTTTTAAAAGAGAAATAAAAGGAGAATATATATCTTACCATGACCATGCTTTTAATTGAACTTTTTGTTGTTGCGTTGAGTAACTTAAATTTAGCTTGTTTCTAGAGTTTTCAGTCAAATTTTGTAAACTTTATGAATTTGGGGACAGAGAAAATAAAGCCAAAGGCAACTATTAAGCAGGCTTTTAGACTTTTTGGGGTCATGGACTCCTTTAGGAATATGAAGAAAAACTGTGGATCCTTTCCTAAGTCAAGTGCATGTAAGCATGTATGCACAAGGTTTGCCCACACTTTGAGAGAATTCATGTACTTTGTGGTTTCTCTGTGTCCCTCACTATTAAGAATACTTGGCTTTATATACATCTGAAGAGTTTTCACATGGGTTTATTTTCAGCTATGTGTTACATATTCACTACCAAATTAAGTAGGTATTACTCTATTTTGCAAATGAGAAAGCTCTGGAAGGTTAAGTAATTAGTTCAAATCAGACAACAACTATTAAGTTGTAATTAACTAGTGTTGCTTAAAAAGAGAGCTTATAAATTAAAAAATAAATATATTTTTATAACTAAAAAGTATTTTTTTATTTTCCAAAAATTATTGAAGATTTACTCTTCTTCATTTGGTGTGCTGATGAACATTTTTGGAAAATTCTAAAGGAGCTTGAACTTTTTAAAACATTTACTTCATTGCTAAATTTGTGATTTTGTACCATACGTTTTTACTTCTCAGCTTTTGGGTATTTGTTTTGGCTTGCTAAAAGTAGGTATGAGCTTTTCACTTGATGTCAGTGTGGAAAACAAAGGTCAGGATGTTAATAGACAATGACAAATGTAAGTAAATGCTCTTATGCCCAAGTGTTTTGAGTGTTCAGCCACAGGTTCTATCTACATTAGAACTTTTATCATCTCAGAGGATTTTAATAAGCATCTTGTAATTTTGAATGGATGAGTTTTAAACAGTTCATGAAACTTGTATGTTGCATAAATTGAAATGATTTGAGGTAGGAAATCTCATCCTTTTAGAAAAGGAACAGAATTTAAATGAGAGTTTTCCAAGAGACCTTTAAAAATTAATTTTTGGTAAGGAACACAGTCTCAGTACAGTAGAAAATTCAACATAGTGTGTCCATTTTATTGGTGGTGTAGAACAGGTTGTTTTTTTTTTTTTTGTAGACAGGAAGTGCCAGTAGTATGTTGGTGTATAGTGTTTTAAACCCTGAGTCATTCCTAAAAGCAAGGCACCCCAGGGAGGGACTCCCTTGGTAGGAGGCCTGTTTGATATGGTTGACCACTTAATCAAAAAAGGCTGTGAAGTGGAGAAACCATTTAAAAAATAATACATGTACTGTATAGTCTAAATATTTTTATTTTTTAAAATAATACATTTTTATTGATTTCATAGAGGAAGGGAAAGGGAGAGAGAGATAGAAACACCAATGACAAGATAGAATCATTGATCAGTTATCTCCTGCACATCCAACACTGGGGATGTCCCACACTGGGGAGCGAGCCCGCAACCCAGGCACATACCCTGACCAGGAATTGAACTGTGACCTCCTGGTTCATAGGTTGACGCTCAACCACTGAACCACACCGGCCGGGCTAAATACTTTATTTTAACCTAAAACATGTAACTGTACAATTGCATGCCAATCTTTTGTTGTAAAACTAAGTATGGTCAGCTGCTCATTCTTACACACATACCACATCATAATCATCAATTCTCATTTTCTAGTTTTTTAAGTACAGCAAGAACTGAGACTTAAAAAGAAATCTCAGTGTGAAGTCATCTTCAAATTATACAATTTCTGTTTCCTTACTCTCACGTCTAATTTGATTAAAAAATTTCTTTTTGCATTAACACATTGGTCAAGTGATTATAAAGCAATCAACTTAGTCTTCATAGGAACAACTCTCTTTTTACACTCACATTTTATTGGATTACACATATCTATTTAAGTTATATAATTTCAATAACAAGTGCAAGTGTCAAACAGATTTGTGAGCAAATCCAACACATATGTGTTGATAAAGTGCAACTCAGATGGAGGGGCAGAAGTGTGCAAGCGTGCTAGAGAGTATACTTTGCAGAGGACATGGGGAGAGTTGGTTAATCAGGTGGGTAGGTGAGCAAAGGTTGGTAAAGAGTGCTTTTGCTGCATATATTTCTGCATTGTTTAAATCTTTAGTTGTTCCTGTCCCCTCCCCTCCCTCTTATAAGTAATGCTAAAATAAAATTTGTGGATTGTAGCCTATTCCAATTTGTGGACTATTTTCTCAGGATAGATTTCCAGAAACATACTCCCAGGGTCAAAGGCTTTCAACTTTTACTAGAGGCCCGGTGCATGAAATTCATGCATGGATAGGGTCCCTAGTGGCTGCTGGCTGCCAGCCGGGGCCTCCCTTCTTGAACTCCCGAGGGGACATTTTGCATTTTAGGCATATACACATATGTTTTTGGTAGCCCATAATGAAAGTTGCCTGTTTGCTTTCTAAGAGAGTTGGCTAGTTACAATGGTAGCAAAAAATGTGCTAGGGGCCAAGGCTTACTATACCTTGACCTGAATGGATGTTGTTAAAAAAAATTGTATCAATAGTGATCAAATGTGCTCTTTCATTATTTTCATTTATATCTATCTGATAATTAGTGAGGTATCAAATATTTTCCCAGGTCCGTATTCTGTGTTTGTTCTTTTCCAAATGGGCCCTGATTATATCTTTGACTTTGGGAATATTTGATCAAAAAAGAAAACAGTCTATGTTTATTGTGAATGAACCAGCATAGAATATCACCTTGTGAGGGAGAGAGGAAATCCTGGCATTCCATTGTCATAGGGTTGAATGTTCAATTCAATCCAAGAAACAAGTCCTTGAATTAGAACTAATGCACTACCTCTGGTCATGTGCCAGGCACTGTAGTGAATGGTTGACCATGTCGTTTAATTTTTTCAACATTCTATAAGGTAGGTGCTATTTTCATTATACATTTGAGCCACTGTTGAATAAGTTGGAGATTTAGAGAAACCTTGGGTTAAAAATAATGGAAAAAACAGCTGTAAAAAGATAATATTGGGGAGGTGGCTTTCAGGCAGTGCCCCTACTTTTTCCTTTGCATTTTCCCCTTCATTTTTATACTATTGAGAATGACATTAATTACAGATGTATTCTGCTTAAGAGTTAGTCTCTCTTAAAACTTTAAATACCTCTGGAAGGGTTTTGTCCTGGAAGGTGATGCGCTGTTGACCATTGATGTGAGTGAGTAATAAGATGGCTTTCTTTTTGACCTTGCTGGCAGCAGCTATCCTGAGGGATGGACATTGGGTATGGGTGTTGGGGAGGGAAGGTGAGGTAGGTGTATTTCAAGGATGAAACCCTTGGCAATCAGGAAAGGCAGATATGGGTAGAGAATCATTGCTGGGTGCACAGAGCAGAGGGCTGGCTCCTGGTGGCCGAGGTTTAGGACTGAGATGTGCAAGTGCGAATGAGGTGGCAGGATGCCAAGGACAGACACTTCCTATTTCAAAACTGTACTCGGCCAGGCCTACATCCCAGAAAGAGGAAGGAAACTTTCTTCTTCCTTCTCCCCTGCACCCCCTGAGGTCACAGCAGTCAGGTGGCAGTGTTTTATGTTCATTGATATTGCAGTTTATGACTATTTTTAATACTGTTTCTATGAGTAAATGTGCAATGAGCATCAAGCAGCCAATTGAGAAAATAAGCTTGTGAAACATAACTTATTTTAGAAGATGTATGCTAATGAAAGTTATAGGTTATATTTCACAATGAGACTTTTTTTACTTCAGTGACAAATAGCTTCTTTAATGTGTGGGTCATTTCTTCCCTCTGCTCATGCATGCCCTTTGGACAGCTGTTTCCCTTTTTCTTTTCAGGTCCTTGCTGGCATGCAAGGTCCTTCCACTTTAAATAAACAGGTGCTTCTGATATGAATATAAAATAGCTTGGATATTAATAGAAATCTGCACTTACTGTAAAGTTAACAGTGACTGAGTTGTTAGTTTCACGTTTGCATGTTTTCATAGACATCTGGAAATCTTATATATGGAGCACTCAGACCCATTGGTCATATCTTCTCTAAATATACTGCTAATGGCTCAGGATTTAAAAGACTTACTATATAAACTGTTTCCCCCAATGGAGTAAATAAATACCCACGCTGAAAATAAACTACAGATTCTAATAGCCAGGCAGAAGGAGTGTACTTGTCTAAGTGAAACATCTTATGTGTAATTTGGCTTGTCAAACAACATGAAGTAGGATGAAAGCATCTTACTTTAACACGTGCAGCTGGTGTAAGAGTGTCATCCGGGTGCTAATCATTTGGCTCGGCTACCTTCCCTGTCTAATGTTCAGCTTGTCTTCACTAATCAGTGGTAGCTTTCCCCCTACTTCTTTGTTCATTGTAGAAAACAACTCCGTAGAACAGCCGTGGGCAAACTTCGGCCCGCGGGCTGGATCCGGCCCGTTTGAAATGAATAAAACTAAAAAAAAAAAAAGACCGTACCCTTTTATGTAATGATGTTTACTTTGAATTTATATTAGTTCACACAAACACTCCATCCATGCTTTTGTTCCGGCCCTCCGGTCCAGTTTAAGAACCCATTGTGGCCCTCGAGTCAAAAAGTTTGCCCACCCCTGCCATAGAACAAAATTTTCAGGCTTTTATGTATCTCCTTATGTTGGAAATCAACATATCTAGGAGAAAATATTTTTTTCTATTTAACAAATGATAGCATTTGAAGTTGTTTATTTAATTAGCTGGCCATATTCTTTTACTTCATGTTTCTCTAGTGCTTAAGATATTGCTATTGGTATGAACAAGAAGAGTAATGTGTAGAGCTTATTCATTGTTCTGCTAGAGGCCCAGTGGGGTCCCTTTGAGCCCTGGCGCCGCCCCAGGTGCAGCTGGCTGGGGAGGGACCTCGCCCAGTCCCGCCCCTCGCCCAGTCCAGCTCCACTAGCCACCTTCTAATTAATTTCCTTTCAATGTGCATGAATTCATGTACCAGGCCTCTAGTTAGATCATAATGCTCTGTGGCTGGGGTTTACTGTATCAATATAATTCCACCTCCTATAAGAAGCAGCACTAATTCAACTGTTTCTTTGCTCTACAGAGCTCAGAAAAATTAGTTTTAAAGTCATAAATTATTCTTCAGACCTCTTTTTTTTTGTAATTCCTAAGACCTCTTGGTTACAATGTCCAAGATATTTTTGTGACCTAAGTAGAAAATTAAGAAATCACCTCTTTACATTGCTAGGTGTTTCCCACATTTGTTACTAATAATATAGCTTATAGAAAATAAGCGATGGGATTATGATAGCTCAAGATTAAAGCACATTCTTCCTTTCCAGTGTTATGTAGAAACCTCTGGAATCATAATGATGTCAGATATAAAATATTAGGATACTAAATCTCATTGATTCAAGGGAATCAGTTGATTCAGGTTGTTTTCCTGAGCAGGATGCAAGGGTGATTTCTTTCCTGGGTCCTTGTCCAGATGTATTTGAAGAATGAAGGTAGGGACAAAAGGTGGTAGATGAAAAGGGTGGAAATTTATTGGAAGCAAATACAGACTCCCACGTAGGGAGGGAGTCCCAAGGGGGTAAATCCTTAAGCTCTCTTTTGCTAAGATTTATAAAGGCTGTAGTTCTTTGTCACTTCATGCTTTCTTCTAATGGGACCCCTTCCTCACGTTATGATCTTACTAGAGGCCTGGTGTACAGATTCATGCACTGGTTGGGTCCCTTGGCCTGGCCTGCATCCTCTCCCACTCCGGGACACCTCAGAGGATGTCAGAGGCCTGGTGCATGGTTTTGGCCCAATCCCCACAGGCCGAATCCCTGCACCGGGCCTCTAGTATGTATATAAGATCTCTGGTTAATCTCTTCCCACCCTCCCCACTTCCCTCTGAGATTCATCAGTCTGTTCCATGTTTCCATGCCTGTGCGTTGAGCATCTGCTCCCTGGTGGTCAGTGCACGTCATAGCTACCAGTCGAACGGTCAGACACTTAGCATATGTAGCCTTATATATATATAGATTAGAGGCCCAATGCACGAAATTCATGCAAGAGTAGGCCTTTGCAGCTACGGCAGCTGCCTCGATCCCTCCCTCGCAGCCATGGCAGCTGCTTTGATCCCTTCCTTGCAGCAACAGCGGCTGCCTTGATACCTCAGTCGTTCCACTGTTCGGCCATTCGATCAATTTGCATATTACGCTTTTATTATTATAGCCCCTCTTCTAATTGGTCACTCTTTTTGTAGAATTTCAGCTTCAAAGCCCCAAACCCATGTGGTTCTTCCTTCTTTCCTGCTCTCTTATCTTGTAACATTTCTCTACCATTTGTTGGCATTTCTCTATCCTCTGTGAAAGTTTGTTTCCTTTTTCCCCCATACCCTCTGGCTTTTCCTTATCTTTTGTGAATGGATGTCTTCCTCTCCCCTTATCCTGGGCACCATTTTTATTCTCTGTGAATGTATGCCTTCTGGCGGCTCTAAGCCCTCACCTATGCATTCCTAAAATTCCCTAAACCTGCCAATTTTATCCCCAAAATTCCTTTCATCATCCACCAAATCAGGTCTCTCTAAAGTTCAATAATTTGTGTGCACTTCCATGATTTTGCTGTATTCTATACTGCTAATACTATTACATAGTTAATGTTTTTCTTTACATTGACTCAATTTTTGCTTTAATCTACTGAAGAAATAATTTATATTATTAAAATAAATAGAAGGTAACTGCAAAAACATATTACTAACTAGTAACATGAAATGTTTATCTGTGTGTCCTCTAAAAGCATTATACCCACCATGGTTAATACTGTACTCATAGCAGACTTAGGCCTGTCTATGCTAGGTCTTGTGGCCTTGGGCAAGTTACCCAACTTCTCCAAGCCTCTGTATTCACTTGTATATAATGGGGATAATGAGATATTTTTATCTGCCAAGTGCTTAGCACAGTGCCTAACTCAGTTATTACTCAGTAAATGGAAACAATTGTAAGAATGTGTTGTTGAGGTGTTTATTATCTTTATTACTCTTGCTAAAAGAACAATAGGATTTCGGTCAGCACTTCTATTCTGCACCTTGAGAGGGGGCTCAAGATAATGGAACAAATAATAGACAGAAGAGTTAGTGAATTTGATTGTAGCCCTAGCTTCCCACTCGCCAGCTATATGACTTGGTCAACTCGCTTGCCTCTCTAGTGTTTGGTTTCTTTATCAGACAAAGTAGGAGGTTTGGTTTGATTTGATTCCAGGGCATCAAGCTCATAGGCTGCCAGCTGTTTTGAGTGTTTGATTATGGGATATGTGTCATTTCAAATTTGGAGCATTTATAAAAAATCTTTATTTTTGAAAGTATTACATATGTTCATCCCCCCACCCCCACACCCTCTCCCCCATGGAGCATTTTTTTTTGTTTTTCTTTAGCTGGCTATCCAACTAATATGCAGAGCAATTAGAAATTTGGTGTGGCCCTAGCTGCTTTCCTTTTTCATCATGAGTGACTGATGGTGACCAAGGGTCATGTTAGTAAGCCTGGACCAGTTAGTAATTGTATTTGAAGCTGTATGTCATGAATTTCATAATTATGAGCTGTTGAAGTTTAGTCCTAGTAAAATCACATCATAAAACCGAGGCATTTTTGAAGGATTTAGTGACAAAAGGAAAAGATGAATAAACTTGTTTTATACCTTTGACTAACACTTCAATTATATTTAATATGTTTGCCAAGCATGGAGGCACTTGACTCATTATTGACATCAATAAAAAAATATTTGTGAATTTCTAGCTGATGGCCTACAGATAAATAACTTTTATATTCCTGGCCTACCTGACTTGTTTTATACTCTTCAGATCTGAGATTCTACAATGTTATAAATTTCAGTCTCTTCATAAGGTAGACCTGGGTTTGATAGTGATGTTGAAATTATTTAGAATAAAAAATTTTAAAGCCTGTTGTAGCTGCTTTTTTTTTAGATGGATACATATGTAAGTGTGGGTCTATATGTGTATGTTAGTGTACTATGAACTGAACACTGATTTTTTTCATTTAATATATCTTAGAAATTATCTCATTCATATATACCATTCTTATTTTTTTTTCCCCCCATTCTTATTATTTTGAATGACTGCAGAGGAGTCCAGCGAATAGATTATTATAAGTAACCAGTCTCTTTAAGATGGACATTTAGGCTTTTTTTCTAACTTTTGCTATTACCCCCAATAATGCTCTAATGGATGACTTGTACATATGAGATTTTCTGCATATATTAGTGTACCTGTAAGTTAAGTTGCTGGGTCAGAGGATATAGGCATTTGTAATTTTAATTGAAATGGACAATTTGCTCTTCATGAGGGCTAAACCAATATAGGGTGGACAAGAGTAGGGTTACAGTTGTTTTTATGGAAAATTATACAATAATTAAGAAATAATAATACAAGAATAAACTGTGTTTCATGTATTCACAACTGTAAACCTATTTCTGCCAACCCCTGTGTACATTCCCACCAGCAATGTATGAGTGAGCCTGTTTCTGCTCGGCCACTTTCCCCCCGCAAGTATCTCTGTCTTTCCGTATTGCCAAACAATTTGACTGCTACTGTACTACACTGTGGTGTTTCTGGGAAAATGCTGATTAGATGGGTGATCATTGCTATTTGTGCAAATTTCACAAGAGATTGAATCTTACGCTGAAGACTACTTTCTTACCTATTTGTATTTGCTGAATTAAATGGCTGCATTTGTTAAGCATCTTGGAATGCACTTTACATTGCTTCAGAGCACAATTATACCAGTGTAGGAAATCCTCCAATTTGCAAATTATCTCGACTAAAGTCTTCCATGGAGATTCATTCTCATAACATAATGAAACACACTATACACATTACACAAAAGGTTTGGCTGTAAACAGCATTATTTGCACTTTATTTTTCTTAAATTAGAAGGAAAAGACATTACCTATACATACTGTTTTATGTTTTTTAAAAAAAACGAATATTAGTTGATGGATTTGGACTGAAACGTAAGTTATCCTCTTAGTCCTTAATTCATGACCATTTGATTATGTTCATGTGGGCACACACACAGTCTATAGATCTGAGAGTTAAAACTTACATGGTTTTTTTTTAAGAAAATAGAGTGGTTTGTGTTACAGAAAGACATGATGCACTCTCCCACATTTAGGATGACTTACATACATTTAGGAAAATTGTAAAAGATATTCAAAATTATTATTTATTTTTCCTCTGTGGCATATCTGAAAGTCAATTACTGAAGGAACTTAGGTCTTGTTTCTTTTTTTTTAAAATATATTTTTATTGATTTCAGAGAGGAAGGGAGAGAGAGAGAGAAACATCAATAATGAGAGAGAATCATTGATTGGCTGCCTCTTTCACGCCCCACACTGTAACCTGGGCATGTGCCCTTGACTGGAATCGAACCCAGGACCTTTCAGTCCACAGGCCGACACTCTATCCACTGAGCCAACCCAGCTAGGGAGGTCTTATTTCTTTTTTATGCTGACGTGATCTTTTCTAAAATTGACCATTGTTCTAAATAGTTGAGGCTTTTTTTTCCTTTTGGCTTTTATAAAAGAACTGCAGATGTTTGAGAACTTCTTTTTATGAAGTTTTCCTCCTAAATTTGACTTTCAAATATGGTCCTTAACATAGCACTGTACTAATTCACTTACAAGGAAAAATGTTTTCATCATTGACCTATTTGAAAAGCGGTTATAGTGTTGGATATAGTACTTATAGTGAAGATACTAGCTAAATTGTATAGAATAACCTATAATTAAAGAAAATTTCTTGGAGTTATTCAAATAAAAACTAATTAAAAAGTTACTAGGCACTTATCTTTTATGTTTTCCTTTTTAGCACGTGTATTACATTCTAGAGACATTGTCTGCTTATAGCTAGAGACTGTTGAATTTAAAATGGTGCTACCCCCAAGGGAAGCAATTTGTTTTGTTGTTGAGACAGTGGATGAACAAAATGAGGCTTTGTTATGGTACGTACTCCTCTGGGCTCACGCCTGCTCCACAAATCACTGAAGCTCATCCCATGACTGCTCAAACTCAGGGAACAAAATCATTTTCACTGAACCATAGCACCCCCTAGCATCCTAACAACTTACATTTTTAAAATTCAAAAGACTATTTTGTATGCGTATAAAAAGAACCATTAAATCTAATATGATCTAATTGCTCTTATATTCTTATGACTCAGGAAGGACCTTTGAAAGATTCTATAAAAATTATGAGGAATGTGAAGAGGCATCACTCTTTTTTTGCAAATAATCTTTAGATTACTTTTTTGTGTATGGGTCTGGATGCAAATCATAAGCTGTGGCTGGGCCTCTTGTGCCCTCTGTAGAAGCAACAAATAGTGACAGTGTTTCTCCAGCAGTTGCCTTACCATGCTTACTTGTGTGTTACAGGTGCTTCTTCCAGCTGCTGGTTTGTTACAGTTACAGGATGTGAAGAAGACTTGCTGTGAATTTTTGGAATCTCAGCTTCACCCTGTCAACTGCTTAGGAATCCGGGCTTTTGCGGATATGCATGCATGCACAGACCTCCTGAACAAGGCCAACACCTATGCAGGCAAGTCGCATAGACCTCTGCTGAGTTAGAGACCAGGAGGAATCTGGAAAACTTGAATTTTGAAGTGAATCTATAGTGATTTCTGGAAAGTCATGTCCTGTTTCTGGATCTGGACTTTATAAGAAGACATTTAAAATGTTATAATGGTAGCACAGTATAATTGAATCATGTTCATAAAATTCTGAACTTGAAAAGAAAAACACTATAAATTGGTATTGAGCCTAAGTAATAGAATACCTGATTTTATGCAAGTTTTGAATCCCTGTGTATTTGTCTTTCAAATTTTCAAGTTAATAGTCATTGTTTGCATAGGAAATGAAGTCATTTTATCTCTGTGGCTTTTTACACCCTCCTCTTGAATACATGAAGACAGCTTTGTTGCTTAAAAATCTTTAAAGCAATGAAGATCTAGATGCCTTTGGGTGGAGTAGAAAAGTAGATCCAATAAAAACAAAAAACTGGGGAAAAAAGAAAAGAAAACTAGATCCAGCCTGGTCCATGTTGCTCAGTGGTTAAGAGTGTCAGCCCACCTACCAAAGGGTATCGGGTTTGATCCTGGTCAAGGGCACGTATCTGGGTTGTGGGTTCACTTCCCACTGCCTGGTTGGGGCACATGAAGGAAGCAACCAGTCAATGTGTCTCTTTCATGTTGATGTTTCTCTCTCCCCCTCTCTCACTCTTCCTCTCCCCCCCCCCCCCCCACCTCCTACTTTCTCTGAAAAGCAATGGAAAAGACGTCCTCAGGTGAGGATTAACAAGAAAAAAAAGAAAAGAAAAGTAGATCCAACATAGGCAGCCCTCTCCTTAGACCAGTGATGGCGAACCTTTTGAGCTCGGCGTGTCAGCATTTTGAAAAACCTAACTTAGCTCTGGTGCCGTGTCACATATAGAAATTTTTTGATATTTGCAACCATAGTAAAACAAAGACTTATATTTTTGATATTTATTTTATATATTTAAATGCCATTTAACAAAGAAAAATCAACGAAAAAAATGAGTTCGCGTGTCACCTCTGACACGCGTGCCATAGGTTCGCCATCACTGCCTTAGACAGTGGGTTCTAGGATCTTGTGCTGGCATCCTCTCCCTTGGCAGAGGAAGGGCTTGTTGCTGTTGTCGAGGAAGCCATGGCATGGTTGCTATGTAGGACCCTCAGATCCCCCTCTCTGGGGAGGAGAGATTCTTGTTATAGCTTTGGATGTAGCTAAAGAACACAAAAGTAACCAATAATTTATTTTGCTTTGAGTTTATAAACATTTAAATATATATATATATATATATATATATATAGTGATTATTAGGAAGTTTGTATTTTTTTTTAACCATCTTTCTGGAGGATAAACCTTGTGGAAGTTACAGTCCACCATCAGTCCTCTGTATCTGTGAGACCCAATAGGGACAGTTACTATAGGACCTTCCGTAACCATTGCCCCTTAATTAGCTCTGTAACCCCTACTTCTTCCAGCCTTCAAAGGTGAGAGTCCTTCATCTAATCTCTGCTCCATCGTGTTTACTTTGCTGAGTAAGGGACATTTTGACACATGGACCTGGGCAAAGGGTATGTGTGTGGGGGCGTCTGGGGGTGTGTGTATGTGTACGTGCACATGCACATGCAGAGCATTGGAAAGGAGAATTATTCCCAGAACTCCTTTTGCATTTTTCCAAGAAATAATGGTATAAGGTGGTTAGTTGAAAACAAAAAGCCACAGTGCTTCAGTAAAACATAATAGGTCCAATAAATTTGAGCTTTATAGATTTCTGTAGATTGGCCTGACTGCCCTTTAAAAAATTGTTTCAGTAGGAAAATGTGATCTGAGTTCCAGAAAGCTTGTTTACAGATAAACTTTTAGAACACAACCCTTTTGTAAGTTGGGGAATGCCTGTAATGTGTAATGACATTCATGAAATCTGTGGGATGAGGCATTTTAAGAAAAACCAAAGACAAATGAGAATCCACTGATGTGTTTCCATACAACCAATTCTCTTCTTCAGCTAAATAGAAAATATTTCTTCTAAATTCATAAGATCCATCAACTACTAGACACAATGTGCCTGTTTTCAGTGATTTGTATCAGGTAAACCAAGGAAGCATATGTATTTTTCGATAATTTTTCTGCATAAAGTAATCACTATTTAACATTGTATCTTCCTTGGGCTGCTAGTTGTCTCCAAAGTGCTTGATAAACATTACTGACTCTGAAGAGATGGGTAGGGAAAGAGTGAATAAAGCAGGATTGATGCAAAAGATGTCCAGACGCGCTTTACATGATGTACTTACTAGATCGCATAGTTTTACTCTGTCAGAAGGAACTCATTTACTCTGCTTTCAGGAAACAGATTTTGTTAATTCTTTCTTTTATTTAAAAATCTTAACTTTGTTACAGTATGCTATAAAAGATGAACAGTTTTCCATCAATATTAGAACACCTCCATATCTTAGTGTCTAGAGTCCTTCTTTGCAATTATGCCAAGGATTTTTTGTGGAAAAATTATTGTCACTTTCAGCTAAATTATAAAGAAAAATTGGATTTTCATTTTGAATGCACTCTTTTCAATCAAAGTCTAGTCTTAGAGGATGTACTGCTATTAAACCATACTCCTGAGTCTTGTGTGTGTGTGTGTGTGTTTATGTGTGTGTGTGTGTGTGTGTGTGTGTGTGTGTGTGTGTGTGTGTGTAAGTGTAAGGAATAATGTATTTAAGTGCCGGCAGCCTGAGAAGATGGGGACTCTTGTCCCAATGACCATCTTAACATCTCAATGCAGGCAGAGGTTTATAAGGAGGGAGAGAGAAAACAGGACAGAGAGATGAAGGGGGGAGGGTTGAAAAGTTCTCTGCATGCAGACCAGCACAGTCTGTTCGGATAAGGAATGACGCGAAACTGGTCAAGCAGTGGTCTGGTGTGCATCATGGTTTTACGGTTGAAGGTCAGCAAATCTCCCAGAGCTGGAATGCCTGAAGGTCAGAGTCTGTATCTTTTGAAGTTAGGTCCTAGAATTCAGTTTTTACAAAAGGATTTGACTCGGGAACAGGCCAGGCGGAGGAAATGCACCTGGGCAAGGGGTGGGGAAAGGGCACAGAGTCTCCGTGCCCTCTCGGGGTGCACCCACATCTCCACATGTTCACCAGGTAGGAAGCTGCTCCAGAGTCTTAAATTTGCTTGAATTTCTTAAGTTTACAAGCAATATTTTATAATATGACTTATTATGAAAAGCTACAACACATAACAAATAGAGTAATACTCTTTATCCAATTTTAAGAGTTGTCAACTCACGGACAGTCTTCCCTCTACACCCTTCTGTACGTACTGGGGAGGTGGGTCAAAGGGTACCACCTCCAGACCACTGTTCTTTCACTGTCACCATCCTGGGCTCTGCACTGGCTGGCTGGTTTCCAGTCTGCAGCATTCTCTCTGCAGCCTGTTTCCTCTCTAGGCCTCCAGGCATACTTGCCCTTGACGCTTAGATTGCCTTTGCCCCCTGTACTTGATTTCCCCTGCCCTCAGCAAATTCCACATCTGTACCGTTGGCTCCCTTGCCCCTTTCCTAGTTCCTTGTGACCACCGTCTTTCCTCCACAAACATACTTGCCACCTTAGACCACAGTTCCAGGGCACAAAGGGCCTGGTTGGGATTTGGAATTCCAAGGTCTCATCTTCTGTGCTGACCGTATTCCTCCCTTCTCCCGGGCTTGTGTTTCTTCATAAACCTGTGCTCAGCTATCTCTTAGCTGCTCAGCTGAGACCCAATGGTCAGTCATTTCTTAGCTACCCTCTTTATGTACCTGGCATTATCCAAACGGCTGTGGGTGATAACAGGACCAATAAAATTTAACCTCTGCTTACAAGGAGTTTATAGGCCAGTTAATAGTCAACTCACACCTACATTTAGTATATTCAGATTGTGCCCTATTTTCTGTAAAAGCAGTTCTCATAACATTTTCTTCTGCAATCAATTTACTTCAGTCGTGTGCCACCTTTCCATAATGTAGTCTAGGAACCACTGCGTGGGGTAAACACCTGTCAAAACAAGCTCATGCATTTGAAAGCTGCCCTCTATGTTGAAAGAGTGGTTTTAATAACAGCCTTACTGCTCTTGATGGTGTGATATGCATACCAAAGAATAGGTGCTGATTATTCAAGGGTCTATTGTAACATTAATTGATTGACACAGAAGATTCTTTGGAGAACTGAAAGCATTTGATATATAGCACTTCTAGATTGAATTCGTGTAGACTTGAATGACACTTCTTAAAAGGATTAATCATTTTTATATTCTCTCATTCATTATGGCCCTCATTTATGCCCTAGCAAACCACAGGTATTCTTTTAAAAAAAATATACATTTTATTGATTTTTTACAGAGAGGAAGGGAGAAGAAGATGGATAGAGAGTTATAAACATCAATGTGCTTCCTGCACACTCCCTACTGGGGATGTGCCCGCAACCAAGGTACATGCCCTTGACCGGAATCGAACCTGGGACCCTTCAGTCCGCAGGCCGACGCTCTATCCACTGAGCCGAACCAGTCAGGGCCACATGCATTCTTTCTGCTCTTCTTTGTTGACAGTTTTTCTAGCTGAGATGAGTGAGCTGTGTTCAGGTTTCATCAAAACTGTCTGTGTTAATGGAACTGCTGGAGATATAGAAATGCATTTTTTTCCTAGAAACTAATAGTATTCAGAATCAAAGAATTATAGTGTGTTAGCTCTTGTAGGGAACCTTAGCATTTATCTAGTCTAACACTTTCATTTTATTAATTAGGAAAATGAAGACTAGAGATATCTTTATTTCCCCCAAACACTTTGTCTTTCAGAGGTGAGCCGTTTGTGGATCTAAAATACTGTTGTTTTCCATGCACTTACCCTTGCTTCTCAGATGAGAGTCTAGATGGGGTGTAGAGGGATTAAAGAATCCCACGCGGCATTTAATTTTGATAAAAAGGGTGCTTAGAAATCAGAGTATTTGTACCTTATCACTGCGTATATACAAAACAAAATAAGCAAAACTTTGGACTTTTGTTGAATTCATTGACTTAATTTGGGATGAGGGACCTGACTTGGTGTGATAAATCCTAGGGATTGTCTTTCATTTCTTTCTTTTTTTTTTTATCCTCACTAGAGGATATTTTTTCCATTGATCTTTAGAGAGTGGAAGGGAGAGAGGGAAGGAGAGAGAGAGAGAGAGAGAGAGAGAGAGAGAGGCAGGCATCAACATGAGAGAGACGCATTGACTGGTTGCCTCCCACAAGTGCCCTTGATGGATATCAAACCCGAGATCCTTCCACTGAGCAAAACTGGCCAGGGCTGTCTTTCATTTCTTGATAAGCTTATCTTATTTTCAGAAGGGACGCAAACAGCAACATTCAACAGCTATAGAGAATAAAGAGAAGCCTTCTATTCTATATAAGGAAGAATTCTATATAATAGAAGAAAGCCTTCTATATAAGGAAGAATACACACACATATATATACTATACTATGTATACTATATATACACACACACATATATATATAATGTATGCACTACATATATATTTAATGCATTTTGCATATTTATGGCATAGTCTATGCCACTGGGAATTATGTCCTTTTGCAATTACGGGATTTGTTCAGAGAGATGGAATTGATTATTGAATGGTAGTATAACTAGGTTGGCTTTACTCAGTGACAGTGGTAAACCATTAAAGGAAAATTACTAGTGTCATCGTGAAAGCTCTGTGCTAGAAACAGAATAATCTGTCAACTTGTGAGTGAAAGGAGTGGAAACAATAGATGAGGTTGGTAACAGAACTAGTGTAATGAAGATAGGAGGTGGCTGAAGCAAGATTGTGGATATGGGAACTAACCCTGGATATAAGTAGAGGAAGAAGCCTAAATGCTGAGATGACTTGCTCTTTAGCATTACATTTTAAGTAAATGCTTTGTTAGGTACATTTTAGTTTGTGTGTATGTATTGCCAGTATACAATAGCTGCTAATTTTGACTGTACCTTACTGAGGTATAGTAAGCTGAATAAAAACTCATTTAGTAAAAGGAAAGAATTTCTTATCTTGACTTTGTGACTTCTATTGGCCAAACCAATCCAAAGATGTTAAGGTTTTAG
The DNA here is from genome assembly GCF_000147115.1 of Myotis lucifugus. Lineage (NCBI taxonomy): Eukaryota > Metazoa > Chordata > Mammalia > Chiroptera > Vespertilionidae > Myotis > Myotis lucifugus. The sequence goes on along the minus strand of NW_005871049.1, from coordinate 22,998,771 downwards.
TTGATAGTGTATTCAACAGAAATCGATAATGTAATTGTGTCCCGAAAGGTGTAAAATGATTGTCACATGTTGTGCTGCCCAGATCAGACCATATCTATGAAATCGAGTTCATTTTCAGGTTACATGTTTTGAGAGCGATGGATGAACTGAATCCCAGGGGAAGCCTCAGAGTCTTTAACAGGGCTGTTGAAAGGCATCTCTCTCCTGGAGGCAGTTAGTGATGACTGAGGATGTGACTACTACTTTAAATGCAAAGACAGCATTGCAAAACTCCAAGGAACAAAAAATGAAGGACCTATAACACCACAAAAGGCTCACTGCAGTCTTCCAGTAACTGAACCCAAAGACATGGAGATCTATGATTTACCCATTAAGAATTCAAAATAGCTATTTACGGAAACTTAAGGAGCTCCAAGAAAACACAGAAAGACAATTCAACAAAATTAGGAAAACAGTATATGACAAAAGGACAAGTTTACCAAACAGAAATTCTGGAGTTGAAGAATTCAGTGAATGAAATAAAAACTACACTAGGGAGCATCAGTGACAGATTGGATCAAGCAGAATCAGCTAGATTGAAGACAGGAACTTTGAAACTCCAGTCAGAGGAGAACAAAGAAAAAACATTGGCAATTAGTAAGAAAGCCTTTGATACCTATGGGATACCAAAAGGACCAATTTGTGAATCATTTGAGTTCTAGAAGTAGAAGGCTATTGAAAGAAAGCTATTGAAAGAAAAATGGTTGACAGCTTCCCAAATCTGGGAAGAGGTTTGGATATTCAAATTCATGGAGCTCATAAGTCACCAATAAAATTTCTTATTTTGCATGTGGATATCGAGTTTTCCCAGCATCATTTGTTGAAGAGACTATTCATTTCCCATTGAGGGGGGTTGGCACCCAAGTTGAGATCATTTGCCTTGAGGAAGAACAGTTTTGTTTCGTTTTCATTATTGGATTAGGTTAAGAAAAACCCCTTCTTTTTTAAACAGTTTGAAAGTATGATAATGGAATATTGGTGTTAATAGATTTTCTTTTTAACCTCCAAACAGAGCAACATTTTGCAGATGTTGTACTTAGTGAAGAATTTCTCAATCTCGGCATTGAACAAGTGTGCAGCTTAATCTCAAGCGACAAACTGACCATATCCTCAGAAGAGAAGGTAAGTATATATGTTTTCCCCCGGTGTATAGTGATGTAGTATTTTTCTTTTCCTTATTCACTTTGGTAACTGTGATCCTGTATGTGTAGTGCCAGCCAGTGATCTTTGATCTGAAAGTTAAGAAATTTGTTGATTGTCTGTGTAAATTACTCTGTTTCTTCGCCCTTAGGAGATGTTGAAAACTGTTAGGCATTAGAGTTTTGTACTTGACCTCTATGGGAAGGACTTGCACACATTAAACTGTCTGAAACAAGTGCCTTTTGGGAACTGGGTTTCTTCCCACACCTAGAGGCCTATAAGAATTATGATCTAAAGGCAGTATTTCTCAAACCAAAGTAATTGTACCATCATGTACGTTGGAAGAAGTTACCCTGGGTGGCAAGGTTTAGCTGCTTTCAGACTGAACATCCTTGATTGTCCTCTTCACTTAGAGTGGCCCCCTGTCACTTACATCCCAGCCCTACCAGGGCTCCTCCCGTCCAGAGCACCGTGCAGTGCTTCATCTGCTTGTAGCCTCTGTCTCTCCACATTTTGGGTTGTTTTTGTCAGCCACCTGCACCGTTTTTAGGGGTGGTGGGAGCTGCTTCTCCCAGTGGTTTTTCTCTTTGGGTAGGTTTTGTAGCCCAGGGGAATCAGGGCACCAAAGTTTGTGAACATACTATGTTTGGAGGAAGTAAAACTGGAACTTTTTCTTCGTGTACTTTGCATCTAAAGTTGTGTAAACTTTCGTTCTATTCCTCATACCAGAAACTGTTATAGAGTCTTAGGTACAAGAAGATGAACAAAATAGAATTCTTGGCTCATAGATTAGAGGGACAACCAGTGGGGTAAATGAATACAGAATGCTGTAGAGCAAGCATGTCAAACTCAAAGGCTAACATGGGCCAAATAAACAAGGTTTAAGTTTATGTGGGTCACAAAAAAAAAAAAGCTTCAATTTTCATAGAAATGTAGGTTTATTTCAATAGAGACATGCTGAATACAAAGGGCTGAAATATGAGTAATCGTTAACATAAAATAACATAATATTTTAATAAAAATTAATATTCTTTCTTGAACATGAACTTACCAGACACTGAATAACTGCACAAATGAATAAGCGTAATGCAAATAAACCTATTTTTCTTGTTCTCTGAAAGCAAAATATTTCCTGTTGTGCACACCAAGCAAGTCAGTACAAGACTAATGATGTGGCAATCAGCTGCTAAAATATTCGCTGCCAGAATTAGTGGAGAGAAATGGTGCACCTCTCTGTAAGGCGCATAAGGGAAATGAATGCAACACAATTGTAGTAATCAGTCATTAGCGAATGTTGTAGTTCTTTATTAATAATTATGTATAACAGGATATTGTAAAAACTAAGTTATGAAATTTTTATTAAAACGTTTCTTACATTCCATTATATTTGGCTGGGGCGTGAGTTTGACATGCTTGCTGTAGAGGGTACTATAGGAGCATTTAATTATTCCTTTAATGGTGATGGTAGTGAGAGTTCAGCTTGGTCCAGATATATGATTCAAGTTTTTAAAAATGAGTTTGAGTTTGCCATGGAAATGAGGATGGGTGGGAAGGGGAAGGACATTCCAGGTAGAGAGAACAGAACATGTAGGTGTAAAGAGGTGTGAACGAATAATTTCATGTAGTTGGTTCAGTAGGATTAGAGTTTAGAATATGTTTGGCCGAATGGTAGGAGATAAGATGGGAACATGACATAATAAAATGTCTTCTCAGCCATATTAAAGAAAATTGACTTCAACCTAGTGATGCAGAATCTCTAAAAAGTTTAAGCACTAGGAGAATACTTGCATTAGAGAAATGAAGGCTCTTGTGGTTTTCTGTTGCTGCATCACAAGCCACTCTAAAATATAGTGACATAGAACAATAACCGTCTTACTTTGCTTACAATTCCGTGGGCAGAATTCATGCAGGGCATATAGGGACAGCTTGTCCCTGCTCTACAGTGTCAGGGGCTTCAGATGTCTGGCATGGTTCTGCTGGAGCCATATATCTGGGGCTGTAGCCTTTCTGCACATTGCATCCTGTGTCTGGAATAGCCAAGATGCTCCTTCACTCATTTGTCTGGTTTAGTAAATATCAAATGAAAGGTACTAACTAAATATATAAAAGTACTATTAAAGTACTTATTAAATTAAAAGCAGACCTACCACTTGATCCAGCAATCCCATTTCTGGTTATATAGCCAAAGAAAATGAAAGCAGGGTCTCAAAGAGGTATTTGCACTCCCATGTTCATTGTAGCCTATGCACAATAGCCAAGATAATGGAAACAACTTAGTGTCCATCAACAGATGAATGGATAAAGAAGATATGGTGTGTATATACAATGAAGTATTGTTTAACCCTGAGAAAAAAGGAACTGCTACCTTTTGTGACAACATGGATGGACCTTGAGAGTGTTATAACACGAAGTGAAATAAGTCACACAGAAAGACAAATACTGTATAATATCACTTGTGCTGTATGTGGAATCTAAATAAGTTGAACTCTGAAACAGTAGAGTGAAGGTTACAAGGGGTTGGGTGGAAGGGTAAATAGGAAGATGTTCGTTAAAGTATACAAACTTCTAGTTATAAAAAGATGAATAAATTCTGGGGATATAATATGTAGCATGGTGATTATAGTTAACTGTATTGATTATATGCTTGAAAGTTGCTAAAAGCAAATCTTAAATGTCCTCACCACAAAAAAGAAATGGTAATTGTGTGATATGATGGAAGTATTAGCAAAAGCTACGGCAATATATAAATCATTTTGCAATATATAAATATATTAAATCAATACCTTAAGATTGTATACTTTAAACTTCACAATGTTATCTATCAATTACATCTGATTAATTTCAGAAAAAATAAAGTTATTTGCTAAACAACAAATAAAAAAAGGAAAGAATTTGAGTGACTGGCTTTTTAAGTATCACAAGTCAGGATTTTGGGGAAAAAATGAGCCATGGGTTAAACTTGGATCATAAGCAAAAGTTGTGTTATGAAATGTAGTCTTATATTTTATTCAGTTGCCTTCGTACATAACTCATTACTTATTTCCCTTTTCCCCATATTTTCCACAAGGTATTTGAAGCAGTAATAGCTTGGGTAAACCATGACAAGGATGTAAGGCAAGAATTTATGGCTCGGCTGATGGAACATGTACGGTTACCTTTGCTCCCTCGGGAATATTTAGTTCAGGTAAAAGCATTTGCAAAACACATGAATACACGTGGCACCGTGTCACTGGGCTGACTGCATGTAGATCCCTGTTACAAAATGGTGCGAGTGGGGCGAAGGACAGAGGGCAGTCAGGGCACATGCAGTCCTTGGTCTGCTCTCTCTCAGGCCATCCCCATTCTTGTCCATTTGTTTGCCCTCTCTCTAAGTGGGTAAGCAAGTACTAGAGCTTATCCAGGTGGTGTTTGTGGGCATTTACTTACATATGTAAATAAACACCTATGGCTCTGCCCTGCTGCTCTGCATCTTGTTTGCTTTCCTTTGATAGCTTCTTCTAATTGCTGTGCAGAAATGGAATTCGACACTCTATACCAGGGGTGGGCAAACTTTTTGACTCGGGGGCCACAATGGGTTCTTAAACTGGACCGGAGGGCCGGAACAAAAGCATGGATGGAGTGTTTGTGTGAACTAATATAAATTCAAAGTAAACATCATTACATAAAAGGGTATGGTCTTTTTTTTTTTTAGTTTTATTCATTTCAAACGGGCCGGATCCGGCCCGCGGGCTGTAGTTTGCCCACGGCTGCTCTATACCGATACTGTTAAATTCTACTTTGTAATTTCACAGTGGCATGCCTTTGATTTCTATCTTTATTTCTAAGCTGAGAAAAACCAGGTTATTTGAAATAAATAGGTATAAATGGGTCTTTAGTAGTCTCTAAACAAATTTTAAGTTTACTTCTTTATTGTTGGCATCCTACTAGGTACATTTCCACGTTTTTATAATTGAACCCATCTGAAGAAGCATTTTTTTTTCATTAAGAGATGAGATTTGAGCATTTTAGGGTTTCTTAGAGCCTCATTATTTTTTGTGATCTGTGAAATCATTGGTACTCTGCTGTTAAGAAAATGAACAGAAAAAACCTGTTCTGCATTTGAGGCCAGGGATAACAAGGACAAGACTTACTTGTGGTGTAGGCCCATTGTTATAAAGTATTTTGAATATCTTTTCTGACTACCTGCCGTCTTGAGTTTGAAAAAGGTTGTCTTTAATTTATTAATATTGCCTACCCCTCCTGAAGGACTCATCTAAATTATTTTTTCTTGTTTTTGGTACTATGTGGCTTGATGTTTAAAGATAAGAAATAGGTGGATATAACATTATCTAAAGATTATTCTATAGCTGATATTGACATATAATTTTCATTACAGTTCTTTATTACTTATATATGTTTTTCTCTGCAGACTAGATACTTGAGCAATTTTTGGCTTCATTTATTTCTCTCAGTGATATTCTAACTGTAACTTTTAGACTGAATTAGAGAGGATAGTTACTTCCTTTTTTCCTCTTCTTTACTATTGTTTCTTTGGCAGTTTTATTATGAAATAGCTGTCCCCTCATGGGGTTGTGTGATTTTTTCTCACAGAGGGTGGAAGAGGAAGCACTGGTCAAGAATAGCAGTGCTTGCAAAGATTACCTCATTGAAGCCATGAAGTATCATTTGCTGCCAACAGAGCAGCGTATATTAATGAAGAGTGTCCGGACCCGGCTGAGGACACCCATGAACCTTCCCAAAGTAGGATCTATTGTTTACACTTGTTATTATTTCATCTAAAAGGCTTAGTGAGGTGTTAATATTTTTACTCATCTGGATTTCCATGCTTTATTGTTTTAGTTTCCCTGCAACAGACAATGTACCTAGGAATTCATTTCTGTGTATATAATTCAACTTCTCTATTAATTTTGTCTCTGGAGGTTGGGGATTGCGGTTCATTTAATTTTTATAAGCTGCATGATGTCACTCTTCTGGAATAGACCGCAGCTGGGTTTTGTCTCTGTAGAGTTTTATTATCTCTAGTTATAGTAGAAAGGAAAATCAGGCTAGATCGAAATTCTCTGTAAGCTACGTGGGGTGGATAATAACTGAAAACCAAGTGATTTCACAGAATTACATATTAGAAGTAAAGATGATAAAACAGCTTGCTTAGTTTCATTTCCATCCTATTCTCTGTTGTATACTATTTGATGGTTCATCCACACATCATATGTTGCCATTTCAGTGTAGATTTCCCATATGATTTTCCAGATTTCCAGTGTTCATGTTTTCCTATGTGAAAGTTTCATACTCTACTTTCATATTTTAATTGAAGCCATTCGTGTTTTACTGTTTTAAATCTCCTTATGAAATAACCCATCATTTCTGTCTCTCTGGTTGTAATTCCTTCTCTCTTTGCCTCTTTTTGGTACTAGAAGACCAACACTCTAAGCACCATTTTGTGTATGGTCTAATCAGAATGATCCATGATATCATGCTTTTATTTATGTATTTATTTTTAGCTCTTGTGTGTGTTTGGGGCAATGACGAATGAAGAAATAAGAATTAATCTGTTACCCATTGTTTTTTTACCTCATCTTTAGTTATTACTCTATCCTTTCCATTAAAGTATGTCCTTTAAATTATTTCACTTTAATGTTTTGTTTAGTGTTTTTTCAAGTTTTTACTTTTGGAATCTACATTTTTAATTGCTTCAAATTTATATCAGTATGGTATTGTTTTTTCTGTTTTCCCAGTGTTAACAACAGTTCTCAATTTAGAAGTAACAGCATATTTTGCCAGTGTGCTATTTACTTTTTCTATATCATTAGTAAATATTTTAATTTAGAATGGACCTAACACTCTGCTTGGTGACACCTCATTAGAAATAGCCACTCACTGACATAGTCCATTTATAGAACATTTCAGTCCATATGATTATGTTTATTATCTAAGCCAAAAAGAAGTGATTTGGCATATAATGTCTGATGAGATTCAGGGTGAAATAGATTCTAATTTGGCATGATTTTTTTAAACATCTCTCTGTGTGTTAGTCATCATTTTGTTGGAACCTAGAAGTTTGAATGCTTTTCTCAAAATATTCTAAATTTTACTGACAATTATTATCACTTTAAAGGTATTTACAAGGCATTCACTTCCTACCATTTTGAAAATTGGTATTTGCCTTTTTTAAATTTTCTGATCTCTCCTCAGTTCTCCAAGATTTTTCAAAAATAATTGTAAGTGGCTCAGTAAGTACATTAGCTAGTTCCCTTAACACCTTAGTATGCATGCCATCTGGGTCTGCTGATTTAATAAATGTTTACATTTTCCAAATACCCTTTTACTTGCTTTTATAATTAGCCATCTATATAAGTCTTCATTACTTCATATTTGTCCATATTATTTGTCAGTTTTTGCTCTTAAAAAATAGATTTATAGATTTATAAAAAGTATTCATAGTGTTGGCTCATTTAAATGACCTTTTTTTTTAAATGCTAGCCTTTCCAGCTTCCTTCTAAATCGTTTGCTTTATCTTTAATACTTTTTAAACAGTTCATCTTTGTAAAAGATCTCTTCTTAACTTGTATATTCTCTCTAATGGAATCTTTAGCTTATCTATCATTAGCTGTGCTGCAGAGATTTTGGGGGTGAAAACTAATTCTTTTTTAAATTCTGAAATAAACATGTCACTTTTGAAACCTTCTAAAGTTTTTGGCAAAATCCCATCATGTATTTTATTTTCTCCTTTGTAGAGTGGTGATCATCTGTTAAGTTGACATTGTTTCTGAGCTTCTCTAGTTGTAGCTTTGGAGTGGCCCTTCCAATATTATACCTTTGGGTTTCTCAGTTCTTAGCTTTTATTTTGTGGTGGTTATGCTGATCAATGGAGGTTCTCTTTTATTCTGCTTCTCAGGGTGGCTAGGGAGGAGGAGCAGCAGCAGTGGCAGAAAACAGTGAGCTACACTATTGCTGTGACTTTGTACTTGCATGATCTGTCTCAAAATTTATTTACCTACACATATTTTTGAAAAGGTGCTTGTGTTAGATGCTCTTTCAACAGCACTATTTATCATTATAGAGTGATTATATCCAAGATGAATTCTAAGTATGTAGGTAAGAATGAAACCAAGATTGATTTCTTATGCTTACATATTTCATAGTAATGATAAGTCAAATCAGACCAACTGTGGCATTAGTGCTGAGGAAAGTTTGCAACATTTTGATATCTCTACCACAACAATGACTTAGTACTTTTATATTAGGCTCTGATTCCATGTTCTCATGCTAATTTTCATGGGTGATTTTTTAAATATATGAAACATTAGGTTTGCATCTTCAGTAAACAGTATTGGGATTGCATAAGGCACTCTTGGATTTGGGCATTATAATGAAGAACCATGTATGTTTTGCTACTGGACTGCATTGTTAGCTTCTTTTTCTCTTTGGAATCTGTATTTTTACAAATGCTATAATATTTCTGCATATATTTTTTATGTTTTACTCAGTATTTATTGAGATTTCCAATTGGAAAATTATGGAACTTGATTTTTTTTAGGGGACAGGTTTTTAAACTAATATTTGCTAGGTGAAGAAAATAAAAGAATAAAGTTCAATTGGCCTACACTCAGGATAGTCACTTGAATATGTTTAACTCCCTACCCCTTGCTTTCCTTAAGTATGTCACATTTAGTTTCTCCATACAAACAGGTCTTCCCAAATCTCTATTCCTTTAAATTAGCATAAGTAGTTTGGTGTTTTTCAAATGAGATCAGGTATTTTTTGCAAATAACTGGGGTGTCAAAGTCATGAGTACCTATTTTGATGGTAATAGCGCAGTGATTTTTCACAATTTCTTGATTTCATGCAACTGTCCCTGCTGTCTTGTCTTCCCTTTAAGCATTCTTCCTTGTCTCGGTTATCTCTGATTTCTGAAGTCCCAAAACCTCACCTCAGTTTTCTTCTCTTGGGTGAATGAAGGACAGATATTACTACCATTCTCTGTACTCAGTAGCACATTTTCCCTTCCTTCCTCATTTTGATGTTGCAAAACTGAACTATTACATGGAAATTATGAGCTTCAACTCTTAAGAATCAGGAAATCGAATCAGTATTGTTTCTCAAGGATTATTTTGAAAAGTATTCCCTTCAGAATTTTTTTTTTTGTTAATTTTTATCAGAGATGTTTAACCAAGTCTCTGTAAACTATTGTCTAACCTCCAAGCAGAGTTTAGAAGTTTAAACACAGATCTTTTATAAATCGCTACTTACAGGGTTCATCTTACTGTTGTATTTTACTTCTGATTTTTTCCCTTTGGTGATTGGATAGGGGGGTAAGGCAGACTTTCTTTGTCCATTCTTTTGTCTTCTTTTTAAAACCTTGAAAATTCTTTCTACTCTCCAGTTAATAAATTACTAAATAGGCTTCTTTTTGGAAACGGGATTTACTCTGATTCAGGAATGATGTTTTCTGTGTGTGCATCTTTCTATAGTTCTGAGTTCAGGTAGGTCATGGCTCAGTCAAGGTTGCAGACCTCTCTTTTTTGTATGTGTGACTCATTCCATCTTTTGTTTGTTTGACTTTTTGGTTTCTTTTGAACATCTGTTTTTCCTATCATCGCCTCATCTTTCCCCCAAGGTCCTTTGCCATTCTTTATGGTATTTTATACACAACATCCTTAACTTTTATGTTCTTCTGATTTGAAGGCTGTGTTTTCAGTGTTGCTGAAGTGCCTGCTTGTACTTCAGTAAAGGACAAACACAGTGACTACTAAATTCCATCTATCTCACAAGGTTCCTCCCAGATGCTTTCCCTAAATTCTGATCAGCAGTAGCAGCTAATGCCTATAGTAATTTTGTTCTTTTTGGTCATACATAATTGTATATTGTTCTTGAGTTACCGTATGTGTCTTGTCTCCCATAAGCTCTTGGTAGGTAGAGTCCATGTCTTATATTTCTTGTGTATAATACCTAGCACAGTTTGGACAACTGCAGATGATAGATACTTAGTAAATAGTTGTTGAACTGAGTTAATTTGAAGAAATGTATAGACCTCATTTATTCTTAGCACTAGATTATTGTGCATTCATTCATTCATTATGATTTCTAGTATCTCCATTATCTGTCCTATTGGTTTATTTGGGGGACATCAAGGGAGGTCTCTTGACTTGACACCCCAGGAATCTGTGCTCTCTTGTGAACTCCATCCAATTCAACTTCTCTTTTCCAATAGTTCCCCCTCCCCCTTTTCCATCTTTCTTTTAATACCTGATTGTCTTTGTCACCTCACCTACCCACTAACATACATTTCACTACTGTGTGCTCTCCTAGACTGTGGAGGTCTAATCCCTGATTGTGACAAGGCCAGGATCTGGTTTATAGCAAGCCCTATGACATATTGCAGCCTTGCCAGTGCTGACTGCCTGCTGTTTTTTGGCTTAAATACCGCTTTTGCTTGAAGGATCAGAAACTTATTTTAGTTTCTGAAATCCTTATTTTTGACTAAATGTGCTAAGGAATAGAATGGTAGTTCTAACGTGTGCACCTTTGTTGATGTTTATTAAATGTTGATTAGGTGGGTGTCATCCCCCAGCTCACCCTCCCATCTTCATCCTAACACTCTCCACATCAGTGTCTTTGTAAGACTTTTTAAATCCCGGAATGTGCAATGGTGGTTTGTTCAAGTGCTTACATTTCTGCCCTTCCAGTTGATGGTGGTGGTTGGGGGCCAGGCACCGAAGGCTATCAGAAGTGTGGAATGCTACGACTTTAAAGAAGAACGGTGGCACCAAGTAGCAGAATTGCCTTCCAGGAGATGCCGGGCAGGTAAGCAGTTTCCTACTGCTCGGTCATTGGGAGCTTCTTGCTCAGGCCTTGTTTTATTAATTAGAAGAATCTTTATTAGAAAAGCTTTGATAAAGTGGCTATATGGTTAAACAGTGATTCAGAAGACTCGTACAACTCATTGACGTGAATAGCTGCTCTGCCTGTATTTTTACAAATCTTTCTGATTCTGTAGTATAAGGTGTAGTAGCTAGCAATTTGCTGGGTTTTTTGTTGTTGTTTTTTGAAAATTTACTGGTTTATCCACTTTTTGAAGCTTAAGAATTTACAAGTTGTTTGTAATGGTTCTTACTGTTTCAGAATCACGTGATCACATATAATCTACTTCAGGTCCTGGAGAAATTTTTAAATGGCTGGGAATTTTCTTAATGACTTTTGTTGACATGTTGAGAAAGAATCTTTAGGTTGGGACCTTTAGTTCTAGGAGATTCCCAACTTAGCTATAAGCCACAGTTGCCTTCTTCCCAGCATCCATTTTATAAACATTTGTTAAAATAGACCTTATTTAACAAAACTGTAATCAGAAAAGGCAGTTGCAAACTCTAAGGAGTCTTCCTGAGGCTCAAATTTCGATCCCTTATTCATAGCTCCCATAGCAAAATGAATTCTAAGTGTAATGGAACATTTCTCTTATGGTAGTACTTTAACAATACGTCTTGGAGGTTGCTACATATCAGCATAGAGTTACCACATTCTTTAAGAACTGTCTAATATTTTTTGGGAGGGTATTTGGATGTAGTACAAATTTTACTGTGTTTTAATTGAACATTAAGATTGTTTTTAATATTATGTTATAAACAATGATAAAATGAGTTTCTTATACATACATCATTGTGTACAAATGCTAATATATTAGAGCAAGATAAAACTCTAGAACTGGAATTAAAAAGTATCCTAAGATGATACACCAATTATTATACTGACAGTAAAATATGAAGATACCAGTCTTCTTACATTCCCAACAACACCTTGTCATGAATATTTTGAGCTTCACCAATCTGGTAGGTGAAAAATGTGACCTCATTTTTCTTTGTACTTCTTTTATTATGAGGAAAGTTAAACATCTTTCTGAATTGTCAGCTCATGATTTTTGTCATTTTTTTATTATATTGTTTTATTGATTTGACAGATATATTTCTATGTTAAGGAACATAGCCTTTTTGTTTATCATGTATGCTCTGGATGTTTATTTGTATTAACCTTTTTTCTTTTGACTTGTTATTTTTACCACATAAAATTTTTTATCATTTTATGGAGTCCTGTACATCAGAGTTTTGTCCTAGGATTTAAGAATTTGTTTCTTGTGTAAAAAAGCCTTACTTTAAAGTTATACGTGTATGTGTATTTGTGTGTGTGTTTATACATACATGTTTTTAAAAATACTTTTTGTGTTAAAATAATTTTACACTTACAGAAGAGTTGTAAAGATAGTACAGTGGGATCTGGTATACTCTTTCCCTATCTTATGTAACTGTGAAACAATTACAAAACCAAGAAATCAGTTTTGGTACATTACTGTTAACTAAACTATAGACTTAATTCATATTTAGCAGTTCTTCCATTAATGTTCATAGTGTTTCAGGGTTTCACATTGCATGTTGTTGTCATATATATTTTTTTTAGTCTCTTCTTCTATGTCACATTTCCTTAGTCTTTCCTTGTTTTTCATTCCCTTGATTCTTTTGAAGATATTTTGAAGAATGTCTCTTGCATCGAGGGGAGAGTATTATACTAAGCAAAATAAGCCAGTCAGAGAAGGAATAGTAATAGGACTTGTGTCTTTTATGTCTTCAGGAGATTTTTTTAAAAATATATTTTATTGATTTTTTACAGAGAGGAAGGGAAAGAGATAGAGTTAGAAACATCGATGAGAGAGAAACATCAATTCAGCTGCCTCCTGCACACTCCCTACTGGAGATGTGCCCACAACCAAGGTACATGCCCTTGACCGGAATCGAACCTGGGACCCTTCAGTCCGCAGGCCGACGCTCTATCCACTGAGCCAAACCGGTCAGGGCCTTCAGGAGATTTTTAACATTTTCTTCATATGGTTTCTGTTTGTTCCCTGACAGATTTATTCTTATATATATTTTATCTTTTTAAAATTTTTTAAAATTGATTTCAGAGAGGAAGGGAAAGAGAGAGATAGAAACATCAATGATGAGAGAGAATCATTGATTGGCTGCCTCCTGCACACCCCCTACTGGGAGTGAATCAAGCCCACAACCCGGACATATGCCCTTGGCCGGAATCAAACTTGGGACCCTTTAGTCTGCAGGTCGATGCTCTATCCACTGAGCCAAACCGGCTAGGGCTATGTATTTTATCTTTATTTTTACTGTTAGATATGGCATCTTCCATGATATTTATAATTGGTTTCTTAATTCACATCTTATTCCTGGTTTCAGGAATCAGTTTGTTTTTCATTGCACCATAAGTCATTGAACTGGACCCATTCCAAAGTGTACTGTTCATGAGTAAATTTCACCCTAATTATGTCATCAGGCCCACACCTCCTTCACATCAGATCTGATGCCCTTTAACTATAATCTTGACCAGACTACTCCCTGGGAGCTTCAGTTCCCTGTAACTTTGGGGAAACTAGTTCTTCTAGTTCAAACAACTCTCCACCCAGAATGTTTGGGGGGGCGGCGGGGTGTGTGAATTTCACATCATAGATTGATTCATTTATTTATTTTTCCTTGTCACTTGCTAAGCATACCATACTGTCACTAAGATATGATAGATTTTTATTTTCTTTTGTTTGTAGAGAAAATAAAATATTTCAGTGGCCCAGATTCACAGTGAACATTCCCTGGTGTTACTTATGATTTTGGATATAAAACATTTTTGTGCTGAAATATGCTGCTTGCTTTGTCACTGCTGACTAGTCCCCAGGCTCTCGCAGGAGCTCTTCCGCATTTCCTGCTATCGGGGGTGCTCAGGAAGTCTAGTGGCTATCCTTAATCATTTGCTAGTTCTCTGCCTACCTAAATCATGCGTTGCCCACAGCTCCCCTCAGACACTCCCGATTTACCTGAAAATGGCCTGAGTATTCATTTCCAGATTGAACCAGGGACTGAAAAGTCATTTCTTTCCCTGACAGGGAGCTGTCAATGCGCAGCTTTATTTGAATTTTGAAGTCTTTTTTGTTTCCCTTTATTGTTAAGGTATTACATATGTGTCCTTATCCCCACATCCCCCCCCCCCCACTCGTGCCCTCACCCCCCAGGTGTCTATGTCCATTGGTTAGGCTTATATGCATGCATACAAGTCTTTTGGTTGATCTCTCCCCCTTACCCCTACACTCCCCTGCCTTCCCTCTGAGGTTTGAGGGTCTGATCAATGCTTCTCTGTCTCTAGATCTGTTTTTGTTCATCAGTTTATGTTGCTCATTATATTCCACAAATGAGTGAGATCATGTGATATTTATCTTTCACTGACGGGCCTATTTCGCTTAGCATAATGCTCTCTAGTTCCATCCATGCTGTTGCAAATGGTAAGAATTCCTTCTTTTTTACCATAAGCATGGTATTCCATTGTGTAGATGTACCACAGTTTTGTTTTGTTTTCTTTTTTATAATTTTTTTATTGTTTAAAGTTTTATATAAGTCTCCTTTTCCCCCAATTGACCCCCTTCCCCAGCCATTCCCACCTTCGGCAAGCCTCCACCACCCCAGAGTCTGTGTCCATTGGTTATGCTAATATGCATGCGTACAAGTCTTTTGGTTGCTTTCTAACCCCCTTCCCCCTCCCGCCATTTGTCTCTGGATCTATTCTTGTTCATCAATTTATGTTGATCATTATATGCTACATATGCGTGAGATCATGTGATATTTATCTTTCTCTGACTAGGTTATTTCACTTAGCATAATGCTCTCCAGTTCCATCCATGCTGTTGCAAATGGTAAAAGTTTCTTCTTTTTTATAGTGGCATACTATTCCATTGTGTAGATGTACCACAGTTTTCTAATCCATCCATCCAGTGATGGGCACTTAGGCTGTTTCCAGATCTTAGCTATGGTGAATTGTGCTGCTATGAACATAGGGGTGCATATATCCTTTCTGATTGGTGTTTCTAGTTTCTTGGAATATATTCCTAGAAGTGGGATTACTGGGTCAAATGGGAGTTCCATTTTTAACTTTTTGAGGAAACTCAATACTGTCTTCCACAGTAGCTGAACCAGTCTGCATTCCCACCAGCAATGCAGGAGGATTCCTTTTTCTCCACACCCTCGCCAGCACTTGTCATTTGTTGATTTGTTGATGATAGCCATTCTGACAGGTGTGAGATGGTATCTCATTGTTGTTTTGATTTGCATCTCTCGGATGATTAGTGACTTAGAGCATGTTTTCATATGTCTCTGGGCCTTCCTTATGTCCTCTTTCAAAAAGTATCTATTTAGGTCCATTGCCCATTTTTTTGATTGGGTTGTTAATCTTCCTTTTGTTAAGTTGTATGAGTTCCCTGTAAATGTTGGAGATTAAACCCTTATCGGTGATAACATTGGCAAATAGGTTCTCCCATGCAGTGGGCTTTCTTGTTATTTTGTTGATGGTTTCTTTTGCTGTGCAGAAGCTTTTTATTTTGATGTAGTCCCATTTATTTTCTCTTTAGTTTCCATTGTCCTAGGAGCTGTGTCGGTGAAGATACTGCTTTGGTATATGTCTGAGATTTTGCTGCCTGTGGATTCCTCTAATATTTTTATGGTTTAAGTCCTTTATCCATTCTATTTTTGTGTATGGTGTAAGTTGGTGGTCTAGTTTCATTTTTTTGCATGTATCTGTCCAATATTCCCAGCACCATTTATTGAAGAGACTGTCTTGACTCCGTTGTATGTTCTTGCCTGCTTTGTCAAATATTAATTGAGCATAGTGGTTTGGGTCGATTTCTGGGTTCTCTATTCTATTCCATTGGTCTATATGTCTGTTCTTGTGCCAGTACCAGGCAGTTTTGAGAACAGTGGTTTTGTAATACAGCTTGATATCTGGTATTGAGATCCCTCCTACTTTGTTCTTTCTCAGGATTGCTGCAGCTATTCGGGGTCTTTTTTTAATTCCAGGTGAATTTTTGGAGAGTTCGTTCTAGATCTGTGAAGTAGGCCGTTGGTATTTTAATGGGGAGTGCACTGAATCTATAGTTTGCTTTGGATAGTATGGACATTTTAATGATGTTAATTCTACCAATCCATGAAGACGGTATGTTCTTCCATTTGTTTATGTCTTCCTCTCTCTCCTTTTTCAGTGTTCTATAGTTTTCCAAGTACAAGTTTTTTACCTCCTTAGTTAAGTTTATTCCTAGGTATCTTTTTTTTTTTGGTGCGATGGTAAATGGGATTGTTTTTTCAGTCTCTCTTTCTGTAAGTTCACTTTTGGTATATAGAAATGCCATGGTGTTAATTTTGTATCCTGCTACATTGCCGAATTAATTTATTAAGTCTAATAATTTTTTGATGGAGTCTTTAGGGTTTTCTATGTACAGTATCAGGTCATCTGCGAATAATTCAGTTTTACGTCTTTTCCAATTTGGATACCTTTTATTCTTTTTCTTGTCTAATTGCTATGGCTAGCACTTTCAGTACTATATCGAACAGGAGTGGTGAGAGTGGGCATCCCTGTCTCATTCCTGTTCTTAGGGGAAATGGTTTTAGTTTTTGCCCATCGAGTATGATGTTGGCTGTAGGTTTGTCATATAAGGCTTTTATTATGTTGAGGTATGATCCCTCTATTCCCATTTTGCTGAGGGTTTTTATCAAGAAAGGGTGTTGGATTTCGTCAAATGCTTTTTCTGCATCAATTGATTATGACTATGTGATTTTTATCTCTCAATTTGTTTATGTGATGTATCATGTTTATTGATTTGCGGATATTGTACCATCCTTGCATCCCTGAGAGAGATCCTACTTGGTCATGGTGTATAATCTTTCTGATGTAATGCTGGACCTGATTTGCTAGAATTTTGTTGAGGATTTTGGCATCTATGTTCATGAGTCTTGATGGCATATAAAGGACTGCACATCCATGTAATTTAGGGGGCTGGGGAGAAAAAGCACCAGATGGTAAGACAGTAGAGAGTAGTGGTGCACACCCTACCTGACCACATCATATGAAACACTGAGCTAGTGAAACACTTAGCACTGGTGATTCCTGTTTTCTCCGCTGGATTGAGAGAACTGGGAGGCACAGTGCCTGCTCTCAAGCTGGGCCAGCAACATAAACATTATAGAATTTAAGAACAACAAAAATTTGAATAATTTAAAGCAATGATATTGCAGGCTGTATAAGATTTATTAAACTTAAAATAGGTGTATTTGCTCTAGGGGTTCAGGAGCTATAGGTAATCCTTCAGGCACAAGTGGTTGGGGATGGCCTCATAGAGATTGTGGAACTTTCACTGGGGCTTGAACTTGAAGATCACAAAGTGAGAGGCACTTGTCAGATAAGGACAACAGCAAGAAAAAGCTCAGGAAGTGGAAAGGTGGTTGAAAACTTTAGCGATGTGGTTTCTCTGTCCAGAGATCACCTAACATCTCATTAGCCCCAGGGATCAGCACACTTTTTCTTACAGAATCAGAGAGTTTGTGGGTTATATGGTCTCTGCTACAATTACTAAAATGTCTCTATAGTGTGAAAACAGACATATACACTATATAAATGAATGGGTAGGTCTGTGTTCCAATAAAGCTTTATTTATGGATGCTGAAACTTTAATTTCATATAATTTTTTATGTGTCATAGAACATTCTTTTTTTAAAATTGTTTTTCAACCATTTAAATATGTAAAATCATTCTTAGCTCCTGGGTTCTACTGAAATAGCCTACAGGATGTAACTTACTAACTCCTGATTTAGCCCACTACAGGACAAACTGGGAGCACGTTCTGCAAATTAAGTATAGACATATAGAGTAGAAGATTCAAAATTTGAAAGTGATGGGAGAAGTACACAGGTTAGAGGAGTTGGCTCAATTTTTAAGTCTGTAAATAAGTCTTTGAAAAAGCCTAGAGTCAAAATAGGACCTCAGCTGATGCCACTGCATTTTTTAAAAATACATTTTTATTGATTTCAGAGAGGAAGGGAGAGGGAGAGAGAGAAACATCAATGATGAGAGAGAATCATTGATCGACTGCCTCCTGCACAGCACCTACTGGGCTGATTGAGCCTGCAACCCTGGCGTGTGCTGTGACCGGGAGTTGAACCCTGACCTCCTAATTCGTAGGTCGACGCTCAACCTGCCAGGCTCATTGCATTTTAATAATCTTAGAAAGGAGGACCGTTTAGTCATTATGTAGTCTTGCTAATGAATAGCATTTCTTAGGACCTATTCAGTCAGGATTCTCTTATGAATAACTTATTCTAATAACAGCTGTAGACATATTGAAAGCCGTCTTTAGGTAGTGGTGGTAGTGTGGTCACACAGTCATCATTAACTGCTGTATTTCTTTTGCAGGCATGGTCTACATGGCTGGGCTGGTTTTTGCTGTCGGTGGCTTTAATGGTTCCTTACGAGTCCGCACTGTGGATTCCTACGACCCCGTGAAAGATCAGTGGACCAGTGTTGCTAACATGCGAGACCGGAGAAGCACTTTGGGGGCTGCTGTATTAAATGGATTGTTATATGCTGTGGGAGGCTTTGATGGGAGTACAGGTGATTTCCTTTTCATTTTTTTTTACATTGATGTTAGAATTAATATTGTGATCACACTTACAGAGCGAATCATGGCACAATTAGGAGATATCTGAGCATTTTAACAGGTATTATAAAGCTAAGTTTAAAAATTCTATCAAGAATTTCTTTAAGTGATATGAGTGGTAAGTATGTAATATTTCCTTCTATGCATTAGTATTAGTCATCTCACTAAGTTTAAAAAGCTAATAAATGTTAGTAGCTTGGGTAGGAGCCCTCTGGAAAAGAAGTCATTCCTATTTATCGCTTAATCGATATGTTGACATTCCATCATTTTTCTCTTTTAATTTTAACCCAGTTTCACATACCTGAACTATTGTTCCCTAGCAACATATATATAAAAGAACAATCACTTTACATTTTTCTAGAGGAGGAAATGAAGAGCACTGTTTCGTTGTAGGTTTATCATCTGTGGAAGCATATAACATAAAGTCTAACGAGTGGTTTCACGTGGCTCCCATGAACACGAGGAGGAGCAGTGTTGGCGTCGGCGTTGTTGGAGGTAGGTGCAGACTTTTCCTGCAGGTGAGCATTTTCAGGTACATGTGGCTTCTTGGTTGTTAGGAGCGGTTCTTCCAATAATCTAAACACCAGTCTCTAAATGGGCAAGCAAGTGATCATTTAAAAGGGAACGTAGTGTTGTAAAATTTTAATTATCCTTTAAAAATTAGCTTGTCTATATAGCCTATATAAGACCCTCCCATGCCCACTCTAGCCCCTCTTACGCCCTCACACCCTCTGTCTCTCCCTCTTCTTCTTTCCTCCCTTCTCTGTCTCTTTGCATATGGAACCTATATAAAACTGTTAGCTGATATTAATGCAATTGTTTGGGAGAACAAGTCAGATGGCATATATACAAAATTCTATATCTAGAGAAGGGCTGTTTAACGTTTAAGGGATGGGTTGCCACAATTATTTATTTCTACTTTGTCCCCCAGCGGAGTTTAAGAAAGGCTGTATTTTTGGTGTGATTTTTCCCCCTCTTGGGTAAATTTGTGGGTTGCCATGCCCTCCCCACAATGGATATAATTCTTTGCAATAACTTTTTTTTCTTTAGCAGCTTATTGAAAGATAAATTACATTATACAATTCATCCATTTAAAGTGTGCAATTCAGCATGTATCCATCACAATTCATTTTAGAACATTTTTATTACCCCCAAAAGCATCCCTACCCCCCTTAACTGTCACCTTCATCCTCTCCAGCTGTCAGCAACCACTACTCTGTTTTCTGTCTCTATATAAATTTTCCATTTCTGGACATTTCGCAGGATTTGGTCCTTTGTGACTGGCTCCTCTGACTTAGCACAATTTTCAGGGTTCATTTGTGCTATAGCATTTACTGGTACCTCATTTCTTTTTGTTGCCAAATAATATTTTATTGTACACTGTTACTAACTCTTGGTTTAACTTTTTTAATTTACTAAGATAACTTTGACATTTAATTTTTTTCCAGGGTGTTGTTCACTTACCAAATAGTGTTATCCAAAGATAAAAGGAGAGTACTTTCTGTTCTGTGTGTCAGATTATTTATGAAAATGTTAAATTAATGTAATAATATATACTAGTACTCTGCAGATCTTCATAATATGATTTGGTAACTCTACATGTCACCATTAGGCAAATCAGTAACACTTTAAAGGGAAACTGCTACCATGGAGGAAAATATATTATCTTCTGACTTGAAAAAAAGCTCTGTCTGAATATGGCTTTCTTTGTGATCCCGTGTTTAGGTTTGCTGTATGCCGTAGGGGGTTATGATGGAGCTTCACGCCAGTGTCTCAGCACCGTCGAATGCTATAATGCTGCAACAAACGAGTGGGCCTATATAGCAGAAATGAGTACCAGGCGGAGCGGAGCAGGTGAACAGGAACCTCATTTAGCAATTGAGGTCGAAAATGATGGAAAAGAGTTAAACAAGTGAAATGATTCACTGACATATCTTTATGTTTTCAGAAAATATATACTGATTCTAATGACATTGTTAAAGTGTCTTTTGAATTACACAGGTAGTGGTAGGTAGCTGCACTTAAATGTCACTTTGTAAAATTTCTAAGTGCTATATTAAAGGCTTCTTCTTCTCTGTTTCAGTTAATTATTTACATTGTTTGGCATTTCTTTTAGTTGTTTTTTTTTTAGTGCTCATTGAGGAACTTGCTTCATAATCAAGGCTCTTCATATCCATTTCTTTTTCTTCTTTTTAAAAAAATATATTTTATTGATTTTTTTACAGAGAGGAAGGGAGAGGGATAGAGAGTTAGAAACATCGATGAGAGAGAAACATTGATCAGCCGCCTCCTGCACACTCCCTACTGGGGATGCGCCTGCAACCAAGGTACATGCCCTTGACCGGAATCGAACCTGGGACCCTTGAGTCCGCAGGCCAACGCTCTATCCACTGAGCTAAACTGGTTAGGGCATCTTCATACCCATTTCTTACAAATTTTGTACTTTAATACTTATTATGTAAAATTTCCCAGGGTTGAGAGACTAAAGAAAGAGGTTGATAATCCAACAGTACGCATTTATTAAGGGGGGTACATACAAGGTGTGTCTTGGGCTGCAGCAAGAGGACCTGGATACCCTCCCTGCCACATGGCAGGTGCTAAGGGGTTATATAGGACAGGGCAGGATGGATAGGGTGACTGGGGCATGACCTACCCCTGGTAAGGAGAAAATGCTTTACATGTTTGCCTGGGGTGGGGCACAGACATGTTTCAAGAAGCAGCACTTTTGGGGTGTAAGGGAGGGGTCAGCAGTCCCTGAAGGAATTTACGAGAAGTAATCTTCTGACTAGAGGGTCCAACATCAGTCACCTCAGGGAACAGTCTCTCCTCAATAGTACTGGTTTGCTTTTATCATGAAAGTTGTTTTCAAAATGATTAATGGCCTCTCTTTTTAGAATAATAGTTCTTATTGTAATTCTCATTTGTCCACTTTTATTTATTTCCCTTTTTTTAGGTTGTATACTTTTAATATCCACTTTAAAAGAATATCCACTTACTTTTACTATGAAGAATAATTTCAAAAATTTTAGTTACAAGTCATTTGAATAAACCCTAATATGGCCCTAACCGGTTTGGCTCAGTGGATAGAGCGTCAGCCTGTGGACTGAAAGGTCCCAGGTTCGATTCCAGTCAAGGGCATGTACCTTGGTTGCGGGCACATCCCCAGTTGGGGGTGTGCAGGAGGCAGCTGATCGATGTTTCTCTCTCATCGATATTTCTAACTCTATCCCTCTCCCTTCCTCTCTGTAAAAAAATCAAAAAATATATATATTAAAAAAAACCTAATATGCTATAAATTTATTGCTCCTTTTATTCTATATTTTATAGGTGTTGGTGTGTTAAACAACTTATTGTATGCTGTAGGGGGTCATGATGGCCCTTTAGTGCGAAAAAGTGTTGAAGTGTATGATCCTACCACCAATACATGGAGACAGGTTGCAGACATGAACATGTGCAGGAGAAATGCAGGTATCTGTCTAGTTCACAATTGTAAAACTTATATGAATTGTATTTACAGTTGTATAGTATCCCCGTGTGTTTCCATTGTTCTTTTATTGTTCTGGGTTTTCTAATTGACTAGGTCTTTAAAGGCAGAATCTTCTGTAATAATCCTATATACTGAATGCTTAGTATAGGGTCTAGCTAGAACGTAGCAGGTTGTTGTAACATGTCAGTTAACTTACTTTCTCTTAGTGGCTATTTTTGGTGATGAATGTAGAGACTAAATTAGAAGAAGAGCCCTCTTTATTTGACATTGAATTCACTCATTCTTTTTTTTTTTAATTCTTTATTAGTTAAGGTATTACAAATGTGTCCTCATCCCCTCCATTAAACCCCCATCCTCCCCCCAGCCCCCGAATTCACTCATTCTTACCACAAACATTTTTGAGTGCCTACCATGTATCACGTACTACAAAACCCAGTTCTTAGGAAATTTAATCTAGTTGAGTAACTATTCATACCAGATTAAAAAGCTAATATTTATCTGAATCTGGAGGGAAGCCCAAAGAAGCTAACCCTAATCTAATACAGTTCAGGATTTCTATGAAGTGGAAAAGCTAAAACAACAACAAATAATTTTAAGAAAACTGAGGTCTTCAAGATTAGGAAACTGCCGGGAGCCGGTCCATCCTTGCTGTTTCAAGGGACCTGGCATATATGGCCTACTGTTCTTAATATGTTTGCTCACCTTCTTGGCGCTATGTGTTTTAACCAAGGTCACCTCTCCGAGAAAGGTTGTTTCCCCAGGTAGGAATTTTTCCCTGAAGTTAGGGAGGGGATAAAACCCCTTAACTAAGTGCCAGGCGGGTAGTTAATCACTTTAACTACAAACAATCACGCTTAAGCTACATAATCTTTACTCCCTGGAATGGAGATAAGAAACGCCCTAACCTTTGGAATAGAGATTGATAGGATTGGAATCAACTGGTATAAATACAGATGTAACAAGACAACAGCACACAGAACCTAGAGACAGAACCTAGCAAGAAAACATGGCAAGAGAACCTGACTAGAACCTGGCGACAGAACCTGACTGGAGATCCGGGCTAGAACTTGGCTGGAGAACCTAGACAGAACCTGGCTGGAGAACCTGGCAAGAGAACCTAGAAACAGAACCTAGCGAGAGAACCTGGCTGAAGAACCTAGAGACAGAACCTGGATAGAACATGGCAAGAGAACCTGACTAGAACCTGGAGAACCTGGCTGGAGAACCTAGCAAGAGAACATGGACACAGAACCTGGCTGGAGATCCTGACCAGAACTTGGCTAGAGAACCCAACTATGCTGATCAACTGAATGCTACCTTCATGTCCTTCCTTCTTCACCTATTCCGTCCACACCTTTGGGGACCCCTGGACCTGCTGGGGTTGGACCCCAGCATCTGGCGCCCGAAGAGATCCTAGACAGAACTTGGCTGGAGAACCTAGAGACACAACCTAGAGACAGAACAGAGAGAGAGAACATGGACATAGAACTTGGCTGGAGAACCTAGCGAGAGAACATGGTAAGAGAACCTAGACAGAACCTGGCTGGAGATCCTGGCTAGAGATCCTGGCTAGGCTGCTGATCAACTGAACGCTGCCTCCATGTCATTCCTTCTTTGCCGACTCCGTCCACACCTTTGGGGACCCCTGGACCTGCTGGGGCAGGACCCCAGCATCTGGCGCCCGAACAGGGACCCCCTAGGTAAGCGCCCCACACTCGGGACGGATAGGACTCCACCGTAGGAAGAAGGTGGATAGTCTTTGCCGACTCCGTCCACACCTTTGGCAACCCCTGGAACAGGATTCCCCTAGGTAAGCGCCCCCCCTTGAGAACCCCCACACTCGGGACGGATAGGACTCCACCAGGGTGCTGCAGACCCCCCTATAGAGGATAAGTAGGGTAAGAAGGTGGATAGTACAGAATTTAGATTGAGAAGATGTGCCATACTGAGTCCAAAGAAAGAAGACTCTGTATAGATCTTTAAATTGAGAAGATGTGCCATACTGAGTCTAAAGAAAAAAGACTCCGTATTGATCTTTTTTAACACATATGCTTGCTAGCAGAGGAGTTAAGGTTACGCCCAGTCAGACGGAACGTTTTATACAAGAAGTATGTCCATGCTTTTCTGAGGAAGGAAAGGTAAATGTAAAGGCATGGGAGAAGGTAGGCCCAAGGAGCCTTATCCTTAACCCCACTGCAGCCTTTCCACCCCGGAAAAGTGCAGGATTGGAAAGTTCTCCCTGGGGTGATAGATCAGGACTCAGGTAATAGCGGAAAGTGCCAATCCTATTCTTAAAATGGATACAAGAGAGCATTTGGGGTTTTTCTTTTTAATGCCTGCTTTGGATTGAGTAAATGCATTACGTGTGTCACCACAATGGACCCAGAGAAGCTCCTTGTCCCATCGTTCCAAAGACTTAGAGTTGCTCCGATGACAAAAAAGCAGAAAAAAGAAGAAAAGAAAGGCTATGCAAGGGACTGAGGTGCCAACATGGGGTCAGCTGAAGAAGTTAACAACTGAGGCCCAACAGATGGTAGAAAAGCAAGAAGTGGAAGCTACTCTCTCAGCCAAGTCCGAGGACTCTGAGTAAATCAGCAAAAGAAACTTTCATTTAGCAGAAACTCACTTATTTCGTCAAATGGAAAGACTTACTTACAGGAGCCTGGAAGGGACCTGATGCACTTTTAACCTGGGGGAGAGGAGATGCTTGTATATTTCCACAGGATGCAGACTCACCTGTGTGGATTCCAGACCATCTAATCTTACCTTATGTCACACCACCCTCCGTCTCCTCCTCCTCCTCCTCCCTGGTATCATCCATATCGTCCGACCCAGAGGGCACAGCTGACTCCTCCCCGGACACCGACACCACCATCAAGCACGGCCCTGATGGACCCTTTGATGCAGCCCTTCAACTCGCTGACGCTTCAGGAAGCCCGTCGCCAGTGACGCCGCCCGCTAGCCAGACCAACAAAGACAATCAAACCAACAACTTGAGGACAGCTGAAATCCCTTGACTGAAGAGGCCGGCAACCTTCTACAGGAACGGGGCTCCTTGTGCGCTCCATCCACTATGTTTATAGCTATGCTCACTGTCATTGCTTGCCAGTCTTCTTCCGAGTCTTAAACGGCCCAATCTGAGAGGTGGCCACTGATTTGCATGCGCTATCATTTAAAAAATAAAAAAAGGGGAATTTGCCGGAAGCCGGTCCATCCTTGCTGCTTGACACAGTCGCTGCAGGAAAGAAACATCTGCACAGCATATGTTTCAAGGGACCTGGCGTATATAGCATACTGCTCTTAATATGTTTGCTCCCCTTCTTGGCACTATGTGTTTTAACCAAGGTCACCTCTCCGAGAAAGGTTGTTTCCCCAGGTAGGAATTTTTCCCTGAAGTTAGGGAGGGAATAAAACCCCTTAACTAAGTGCCAGGTGGGTAGTTAATCACTTTAACTAAGAACAATCATGCTTAAACTACATAATCTTTACTCCCTGGAATGGAGATAAGAAACGCCCTAACCTTTGGAATAGAAATTGGCAGGATTAAAATCAACTGGTAGAAATACAGATGTAACAAGACAACAGGAGACAGAACCTAGAGACAGAACCTAGACACAGAGACAGATCCTAGACAGAACCTAGAGACAGAACCTAGAGACAGGACTTGGCTGGAGATCCTGCACAGAACCTAGAGACAGATCTTGGCCAGAGAACCTAGACAGAACATGGCAGGAGGACCTGGACAGAACCTGGCTAGAACTTGGCTGGAGAACCTAGACAGAACCTGGCTGGAGATCCAAGACAAAACCTGGCTGGAGAACCTAACCAGAACTTCGCTGGAGATCCTGGACAGAACCTGGCTGGAGATCCTGGATAGAACCAAGCGAGAGAACCCAACCATGCTGGTCAACTGAATGCTGCCTCCATGTCATTCCTTCTTCGCCGACTCCGTCCACACCTTTGGGGATCCCTGGACCTGCTGGGGTTGGATCCCAACAGGAAACTAACTCCTTGAAAAGAAAATCCATGGAAGGGAAATGGAAAATAGATTCAGGAAAGCCAGTCTTTTGGGAAATGCCATTATCTTCATGCCATTTCCCATAGTCCAAAAATATGTTCCTGATGAATCTCAAACTCACTGTATACCATTAGATGATGTTGCAAGATGCAGGCCCCACACCCTCCAAAATGCTCTTCTTTATTACTCCTTAATTTAACTGTGATTACTATGGGGAACTAAATACAGATGACTGCAAGGACTGTCAACAACAGTGAACTTGCACCTCATTCACTCATTAGTATTTGGTAATGTCCTAGAAACCTTTCTATGTCCTAGAAACCTCTCAGCTATAGATAGTCCAGACTCATGGCCCACAGATCTGGGCCATAGGTAGAATGAGTGCTTGACCCCAGTATATATTGTTAGAAAAATCAAAGTAATATGTGCACATGCCTTCCCTAGATTAGGACATATATTTGCAATTTGAACTTTCATTATTTTCTTGAAGGTTGGAATAATCTTATTATTTTCCTCTACTCATGTTGTATTTTCAAATCAAAATAAGATCATTTCTGCTAGCCAGGAGAATAAGGACATACTGTGTAGAGCAATCATTGCCCTGCTCTTGCTTTTCAAATATTTGAACTACTTTAAAATGGTATGAATTTACTTCCTGTCAAGAGACTAGAGTAGTAACACAATTTAGTGTTAGTAGGGAAGATTCACTCCATTTTCACAGATTGCTAGTACACTTCTAAATGCTGTATATGGAGTTGGCTCATTATTTTGTTAATATAAAAATCTGTAAACACCTGTTAATTATACCAGTAAAACTACCTATGGAACTACAAAGACCAGTGTGTGAGCATTCTTCTGGATTTTTTGATGCCCTTTAGTACTAGTTCATAATGGCTCTAAATCTTGTTTAGAATTATTAAATACACTTTATAAAAATATGGAAATAAAGGTGTTTATCTTTTAACTTAGCAATTTTTTGGGGTAAAAATTTATATTAAGAAAATAGTTGTGGGGGGTAATGTAGTGATAAGGACACATATGTAATAACTTAATAAAGAAATTTAAAAAAATAGTTGCACAAGGATTGAAAAAAGTATGCAAGAGAGGCCCTTATTCATTGCAACATCATTGATAAGAGCAAAAAAAAAAAACTAAGAATAACAATATCCATTACTAAAAAATTATTTTTGATGTTCATCAAAGACAATTAATAAAATTATGGTATTATCATACATGGAGTACTAAGCAGTCACTTAAAATTATGGAGATCTATATTTATTAACTTGGGTAGATGTCCAAGGTATATTGTTTGGAGGAAATGGGTGAGTAATAAAGTAGCATGTGTATTATGAGCTACTTTGGGATTTAATACAAGTGTGTGAGTATTTATGCATAGAAAACAGTTGGTAAGAGATCACAATTTCATGGTCATTATTCTAAGTGGTATAGGATTAGAGGTGATCTTTTTTTCTTTATACTTTTTTAGATGTTTTAAATTCTTGCAAAAAAACAACCCATGAGTTATCTAATAATAATGAAATAAATAATATTGCTCTCCCTTTTTGAAGGAGATAAAATAGTTAACCAGTGAGTATAGTAATTAAAATTTAGAATCATTTTTATCTTCTACTAAAACATAGG
This sequence comes from Myotis lucifugus, assembly GCF_000147115.1. Lineage (NCBI taxonomy): Eukaryota > Metazoa > Chordata > Mammalia > Chiroptera > Vespertilionidae > Myotis > Myotis lucifugus. The sequence continues at coordinate 22,970,931 of NW_005871049.1, read as the reverse complement.
GTATCCAAAAATATGTATACATACTTTGAATGATTATAAAGTCAGTGTTTATTAACATACAGTTCATTTTCAAAATTTGAAAGAATCCACAGAAGTGAATAATATTTTTGTCAACAAACTGATGACCCTTCTGGTCCAGGCACTGCTATAATGCGAAGCAATGTTATAGCAAACATCAAGAATCATTTCTTTGGGTATTTGTATGCCCTCAAATTCATCAACTGTTGCTAGTTTTGTACCATAAACTTTATCTTTTATGTATCCCCATAAAAAAGTCTAGTGGATAAATTTTATTTGTTCAAAGCTTAGTCTGGCTTCTCCCATTATTTCAAATCAGTTAAACATGAAAAGGAGTGAAAATTGAGTTATCAGCTGTTAAAGTGTGTATACACCCTATGTCCCCAAAAATTGTCTACACACTTTGTAATTATAAAGGCATTGTTAGTACTTGAATTGCATTTCGTGTAGCATTTTAGGATGAATTTCCTTTGTTCAAAGCTTAGTCTAGCTGAAAAGAAAAAAATATCAATTGAGTCATCAGCTATTAAAGTGTATATACATGTTTTTTAGGATACCCTTTACAATTTTTCCTTAGGTTTCCCTAACAAGTTGATTTTGAGTTACTAAACTTATTTGACCTTAATTTTTTTCTTTTTAATAATAAAATGTGGATTAACCTAGTTTCTAACCTATAAAGTAAGATTATTGTGAAGATTAAATAAAGTAATGCAAAAATAAAGCAGCTAGCCCTAGCCGGTTTTGCTCAGTGGATAGAGCATGGGCCTGCGGACTGAAGGGTCCCAGGTTTGATCCCCGTCAAGGGCTCATGCCTGGGTTTCGGGCTTGATCCCCAGGAGGGGGTGTCCAGGAGGCAGCCAATCAGTGATTCTCATTATTGATGTTTCTAGCCCTAGCCGGTTTTGCTCAGTGGATAGAGCATGGGCCTGCGGACTGAAGGGTCCCAGGTTTGATCCCCGTCAAGGGCTCATGCCTGGGTTTCGGGCTTGATCCCCAGGAGGGGGTGTCCAGGAGGCAGCCAATCAGTGATTCTCATTATTGATGTTTCTATCTCTCCCTCTCCTTCCTATCTGAAATCAATAAAAATTAAAAAACAAACACAAAAACATAAAAAAGAGACAAAAGAAACAACAAATCTGAAATTTAAAAAAATAAAGCAGCTACTGCATAAATGACACAGTAGGAGCTTAGAAGTGGTATTAGACTCCCATATAAAAATAATTCCTGCCCTAACTGGTTTGGCTCAGTGGATAGAGCATCAGCCTGTGGACTGAAGGGTCCCAGGTTCGATTCCAGTCAAGGGCATGTACCTTGGTTGGGGGCACATCCCCAGTGGGGGGTGTGCAGGAGGCAGCTGATCGATGTTTCTCTCTCATCGATGTTTCTAACTCTCTATCCCTCTCCCTTCCTCTCTGTAAAAAATCAATAAAATATATTTAAAAAAATAAAAATAAAAAATAAAATTAAAATAATTCCTTATCCACCATCTTCTTTTCTTGCCTCCTTTAAGAAAGTGTCACTGGATCACCTCACCAAATGTGTAGGGATATTCATATTCGTCTAAATTTTTAAAATAATTGCTTTTTTCTCTAATTTTTTAAAAGGCGTTTGTGCTGTCAATGGTCTGTTATATGTAGTTGGAGGGGATGATGGCTCCTGTAACTTGGCATCGGTAGAATATTATAACCCAACAACTGATAAATGGACAGTTGTGTCATCTTGTATGAGCACAGGGAGAAGTTATGCAGGTAATAATTGTTTACTTTTCTTACAGTCTTCTATTACAATATAAAAAATTACACCATTATGATTTTTACATTAAGAATGTTACAAGAAGAAAGTCTTTTCTCAAAGTATATTTTATTTCTTGTTCTTAAAACAATATTGGATGTGTATTTTCTGAAATAAAGCAATGATATTCTTTTATCATTCTACAATCATTTATATTTGAAATTACAAATCTTTCCATTGCGGGATCATATACTAAAACTTAACATGGCTAATATCTGTATGCAGTGGAGTGGAATTCACTATGTAGCGAGGCTTTCATTACTCAGCTACACAAGAAATTTGACCCCTACAACATCCTGGCAGGGCTTGTGTGATAGGATTATAGTGAGGCTGTGAAATAATTTTTCTTACTTAGAATAGCACTGGTTAAATTTTAAAATATAATTTTGGTCCATGCTCTTAGTAAGAGAAATGGTAATTCTCTTTATTAAATATATTGAAGAGTCTTCAAAACTGTATGTTACATATTAATTACTCTGATGGTAGGAATTTATATCACTTTAAATATTAGAATGTTTCAATAACATTGTAATATTGATCCAGTTGTGGTGAAAAAAGTTTATACTAATTAACCATCACTACTGTTTATGTATCATCCAAAACAACATCTAATAGAACTATATACAATAACATGACTGAAAATTAGGAAATTTTTTGAAAGTTTCATTGAGATATAACTGACATAGAATAAATAGCATATATTTAAGCATACAATTTTATTAGTTTTGACATATGTATATACCCATGAAATCAATATCACAGTCAAAATAATGAAAATAAGTATTAATCACCCCTGAAAGTTTCTTTGTGCCCCTTTGGGTATTAGGTGGATTTTAGTGTTTTCTGAGTAAAATTATTTTTCCTTAATTGTAACTGCAAAGAGCAAAAGAGTAATCTGGATTAAATAGTCTGACGTTTTGGTCTATAACTAAACAAATCTCACTGCAATTTAAATTAAAATGATAGTACTTTTGATACACCATGATTTGTTCAGACCCTCTTGCTTGAGTAATAAAGAATTCAGTATTTTCTCAGATATACAGAATGCTGCCTGTAACTTCCGTTTTGTTTCTTCATTTCTTTGCTTAGGGGTCACAGTTATTGATAAACCGTTATGAGCCCGAAGGACATTTTTGGCATATTTATACATGAGAAACAGACTTCAACAAGTATTTCTGAAGTGACTTGAGAATCCAGCACTTCTCCACTTGTAGCTGCACTTTAAGTCTCCGCAGAAAATAAGATCGGCTGCCTTTAGAGGCCTCAGATTCTGAAGATTATTTTTGGTAGAAGCACCGTGTAGGCATTTTCTGCAATGAGCAGCAGCTGACTGAATTTTAATAAAAAACCTGGACTGCAGTACTTACTCTTCAGTCTTTAGACAACAGTTGCTTTCATAAAGACTAGTTATCAACCTTGAACGACTGGATTATTTTGTGAAGGAAAACAAAAGAAAATGTGTTGTAAAATTAATTTTTTCTTTATTTCTTCTGAAAATCTGTATACACAGGAACTGAAAATCTTTGAACAGGTATTAAGTTCTATGTAAGTATACAAACTAGTTGAGGGATAAAACTGTTTGCTTTTATAAAATATCTTTGATTACATGAGTATAATAAATGGTGTGCATATAACTGTGTGTGTATATGCTTTCCTTTAAATATGTTTGAAAAGATGTTTGAAACTTGATTATACTATTTATAATTGGCACAGTACTTTGAATTATGCCAGTACTACATTGTAAAACAGAGTTGTATTTTTTGATATTTAACAATGCTTAATACTTTAAAATGCCACTTCTGAGGAATGAACATGGTGTAACACACTTGAATATGTGTGATGCCAAACTTTTTAAAAATAAAATGTAAAGTATGCTTATTTATTATTTCCTTCCTTTGGTTTAATCTTGGTCATGTTTTGGTGTGTATTTTTAATTTTTTTCTTAAAGTAACACTTTGGCATGATCATTACTGCAGGTCTTTGATGAATATAATGAATGTATGGAATTCAACTGAATTTGCATGGTCTTAAGAATTTTTTCCGTGTGTATAAATTTAGCTGCTATTAACAGAAGAGAGAACTTTCTGCGAGTAGCCATGTGTGTTGATCAGATACAATTTTTCTGAGGTCTTCAATTAATCTCACTTTAAAAATGACCAAAACATGTCTTTCTGGAATTACCTTTGAATAAAAGTTTGTATATTATTTGTTTTACATTGTCCTCGATTTTTATCGATTTAGTTTGATTTTAAGGAAGGTACCTGCTCAGTTTCTCTGTTCTTTTGTAAAATTGGCATTTTCTAACTTCACAAATCAATACTTTTTGTTTGTTGCCAAAGTAACCTCTTAGGCAAGTCTGTTAAATCAGTAACTGAAGTCACTGAAAATTGTTCTCCAAGAAAAAGTTACCTAAACTATCAAGGAGAAGTCTCCCAAGGACTGGTGATAATTTAAGTTTTTATATTCCTCTGTCCCTCAAAGGGCAGGACACAAGATAAAGATAACACAAATAGCATTGAACCAAAAAAATCAAAGAAAAAATACCTACTCTAAAGAAACTGATTTTGATATAAAATAAAAGGAATTAAGGAAATGGGAGTTGGGGAGTGGGGTGGTCAGGTGAGGTGCTGGACACAAGAGGGGCAGAGAAGGAAGGGAGAAGGACAGGAGGTGATGGGATATGGTGGCTATTCCTCAGGAGAGGAATTTAAAAGGTTAGCATGAGCTTGTTGCCAGAACAGTCGGGAGGAAAGAATTATAACTGTGATATGATATCTATTTAATATAGAGTATTCACATTTAAACATAGAACCATATTTATTTTTTTATTCATTTTATATAACAACAAAAATTGTATTTCTCACAATTCTGGAAGCTGAGAATTTCAAGATCAAGGCACCAGCAGATTCAGTGTCTAGTGAGAACCCACTTCCTGGTTCACAGACTGTCCTTTTGCTGTGTCTTCACGTGGCTAAGGGGTCTCTCTGGTCAGTTTCATAAGAGCACTAATCCCATTCATAAGGACTCTTAGTCCCTCCTGACCTAACACCTCCAAAGGCTCCAGTTCCTCATACCATTACTTTGGGGATTATGTCTCCCTCAAATTCCCATGTTGAGTTTGGGGGCAACATAAACATACTGTCCACTGTGGAGATGTTTAGAATAGGAAGGGATGAGCACTTCACAGAACATATTCTGACCCCCAAAGGGATTTAATACAACTGTTTCCAAAGCTCTCCTCATCTTGAACCACATCTAAACAGTCTGATCCAGATCCTGGTACAAAAGATGAGAAAGCAAAAACCCTCCCCTCTGCTAATGACCTGAGACCACAACAAGTAACAACCTGTTGATCAATTGCTGCAGAAAGTATGCCAAGACCCAAATCTCATTTTTCACATACAAATTTCAGCAGCACTTAGAAAATACTGGCCTGGCCAGTTCTGCCCAATGGTTAGAGTGCTGGCCTGCGGCCCAAAGGGTTGTGATTCAATTCCTGGTCAAGGGCACATACCTTAGTTGTGGGTTCGATCCCCAGCCCTGGTTGGAGTGCTTCGGTGGGCAACCAATCCATGGGTGTGTATCTCTACCCCCGCACAACCCTCCTCCACTCTATCTGAAAATCAATGGGGAAAATGCCCTGAGGTGAGGATTAAAAAAAAAACAAATTCAATAGGTCATTTAATGTAATTATCTGAGATATATATATATATTTGCTTTTAAAACAGGTTTACTTTCTCCTTATAAAACTAATAGATAGCATGGAGCACCCAAGTGTTTACCATCTAAATTGGTGATGAGTTATGAGGCATATTTTATTAGGTAAAAAGACAGCATAATCTTACAGGCTGATATGATATAAACCTGCCTCCCCGGGACGGTGCCCGCACCCGCTAGAGTTCTGGAGGAATCCCAAGTTGCCATGGCGACGACACCTCGGCCGCACGAAGCCGTGTCAGTGCCCGTCCCCTCTTGACGCTCCATCCTCTGCCCCGCCCCCGGGCGCGCTGCGGCGCCAATCACTGGCTGGGCGTGTGGGTCTCACTATCCTCACTCCATCCGGGGAGCCAATGGCTGGGACCGCCAGTCATTCGTTTGCGCGAGTCGCACGATGCCGGCAACCATACAGACCAGTCACAGCACCGAGAAGGCGGGACGGGCGCCCTCGCAAGCCAATAACAACAGAGAGAGCCGCTGCACACTCCCTCATCCGGGAGAGGCGGGTTCCTGCCTGGGCCCCGGCACCAGGTTGAATACGGTGAGCGGCGGTCTCCGTGCGAGCATCCTGGTGAGGGCACCGGAAGAGAGGCTCGCAGGTGAGGAAGGGGGAATGCCGGGGATCCGGCCCTGAGCTCTGCGGGATTGAGGGGAGCGAGGTCGGGCGTGGATGCGCGCTCAGGGCCGGGTGGGGGCACCCTTACCCAATGTGAGGGCGGCGAGGGGCCGGAGGGAAAATGGTGATGCATCCGGGCTGAGGCTTGTTTCTTGCCCTTTAAGAGTTTGCGGTCACCCGGAGACTGGAGGCATTAGGCTACCAGTGGTTCGCAACCTTCCGGCCCTTTAACTACAGTTCCTCATGTTGTGACCCAACCATAGAATTATTTTCGTTGCTACTTCATAACTGTAATGTTGCTACTGTTATGAATCGTCATGTAAATATCTGATATGCAGGATGGTCTTAGGCGACCCCTGTGAAAGGGTCGTCTGACCGCCAAAGGGGTCGCGACCCACAGGTTGAGAACCGCTGCAAGATGAGAGTTTTACAAAACAGAAGCATTGCAGGGGAGATCAGATCTGGTGTGCATGTGTGATGGGGGTATGGGGTGCGGAAGGGCGGCTCAGAGGAGGTTATGATGTGTGGGTGGGAGTGGGATCGGAGGCCGTCACCGGTAAAGGGTTGCTGTTTCCGTGGGCAGAGAGAAATAAAGCCACAGGAATGGTGAGAAGTCAGATGTGGTGGCAGTTTGACGTGTAGGTTGGAGAGGAGGAACAATGAAGGGTGGACAGGCTTGGCGGGCCGTTTTTGTTTTCTTTTCCATAGCTTAGCGGTTCTCAACCTGTGGTTCGCGACCCCTTTGAGGGGGTCGAACGACCCTTTCACAGGGGTCGCCTAAGACCATCGGAAAACACATATATAATTATATATTGTCTTTGTGATTAATCACTATGCTTTACTGATGTTCAATTTGTAACAATGAAATTGGGGGTCACCACAGCATGAGGAACTGTATTAAAGGGAAGCGGCATTAGGAAGGTTGAGAACCACTGCCATAGCTGAAGGCCTTGGTCTTGTATTCCTAGGGGAGACACTTTTCTTAAACTTTACGTGTTGTGAAAGGGTGGACGCTCCTGTTTTGATAGATCCTGGCATGAGCCCCAGAAGTCGGGTTTAAAAGGGCAAGCCCGAGGCATAGCGAGGCCAGGTGAGGGCCCTGGAGCAATCCGGGTTTACCTAGGAAGGTACAGGGTAGGGCATTAGCCGGCGGTAGTCAGGGACAGCCAAACGTCAAGGTTTCCCAAAGGATCCGCGAGGAACTACATTTCTTTTTTTTCTGCGGACCTAGTCAGGCAGCTCAGAGCAGGTTTCCAGTCCATCCGGTTGTCCAAGGAGGAGAAAAAGCAGAAGAAAGTTCACGATTTCCCTTCCCCTCTCCCCTGTATTTCCTTTCTGTATTTTGCTTTTGTTCAGTTGACAGCAACTGGCCCCATTTTCCTCGCTTGTGTATGGAGAGTCAACTCCCGAATGTGAGTTAAACCAGGTGTGTCTATACTGGGTGAGCGTTTGAGGACCTTACCTAGTTAGCAGCGATAGGGGAGACTCAGAACATGGTCAGAGATGACTGAACAGGTGAAGGTGCAAGTCACAAAATTAGGTGTTCAAGGAGGTGGGCCGGGAGTATCTGGGCAGGGTTCCGAGGCCGGCTGCTGAACTTTGGGATCTGTTGAGTTTTATGTGCCTCTGCGCTGTCTAATTGGAGCTGGCCTGGGTAATTAGAACCTGGGGTTTAGGGGAAAAGGCTGGAAATAGAGATTTTGGATATTAGGAGATTTTTAAAACAGGAAATAGTTAAGAACACCAGGAAAGGGAGTAAGGAAAGCATCCTTGGAAACTTTCCAGCCTCAGTGGTCCAGTCTTCCTTGCTCAAAAGCTGTCCCACAAACAAACTAAATCAGAAAGGGCTGTACTCTTTCTCACGTCCTGGTTTAGTCTTTGGGTCGGAAGTTCCCTCCCAATGGTTCTCAACCTTCCTAATGCCGAGACCCTTTAATACAGTTCCTCGTGTTGTGGTGACCCCCAACCATCAAATTATTTTCGTTGCTACTTCATAACTGTAATGTTGCTACTGTTATGAATCGTCATGTAAAGATCTGATATGCAGGATGTATTTTCAGGGGTCGCGACCCACAGGTTGAGAACCGCTGCAACATCCTCTTATTCCCCCCACCTGGCCCAGCTTGACTCTCTTTGTATCTGGTCTCCTCCCATGGTGCTCCAGCTCCAGTTTAGAAAGTATCGTTCTCTAGGAACCCTTGCTGGTCCTCCGTGTTCTCCTAGCACTCAGTGTTTCCAGCCCTTTATTGCTCTGATCACATGCTTTTATGGCAGTCTGGTGAATTCTCTGATTTCCTCACTAGATTTTATGTTTGTGAAGTCAGAGGTGAGAGCAGACGCTAGCACAGTGGCTGCAGCTGGTAGCACAAATTCAGTGGGCGTGAATACATGGGGATTCCAAGAACCAAGGAAGGAACGTATTTCAGGGAGAGAAGTCTCAAACCTTCCAGACTGGTTGAATAAAATAAGCTCGAAGGGATGTTTGTTGGATGTGGCAGCTAGAAGATCCTTAGTGATTTTAGTAAGAGTAGATTCAGTGTGGCGATGAGACTAGAAAGCTGACTGTAGTTGCTGGAGAGTACATGGGAATGGGAAAAGGAAGACAGCCCGTGTAGAATACTCTTTCAGGAGACTTGGGTAAACCGTAGGAATTATTCCCCTCTTACTGTAATATTTATCGTGTGCGTTATTATGTCTGGTTAGAGTATAGCTTACTGGATGAGAGCATAAGCTTCTCCACTTAGCATTTTTGTAACTTGGGGAAGTTGCATGATCTTTCTCACCTGGAGTTTATCATTTAGAAAATGGAAATAATAAAAGTACCTAGTTCATGAAAGCGTGGTAAGGATTAAGTCTTGGATATATAGAGGACATGTAGTGCACTGAGAGTACAGTTCCCGGCACATAGAAAATGCTCAATAACTAGTAGCTTCTTAGAATTACTGTGTGTCAGGTCCTGTGCTAAGTGCTTCACATGCATTCTTCCTTGAACTCATTGGAAGAACTGTTGTTATTCTTTTCCCCCTTTTCAGCTTTCTTGAGGTGTAACTGACAGATACAATTATAAGATACTTTAAGTGTACATTGTGGTGATTTGACATTAGGAAAAGATTCCCTCTATCTAGGTACTATTGTTGCTTATATTTTGCAGATGATAAAACAGGCTCAGAGAAATTACATAACTTGCTCCAAGACATACAGCTAGTGTGACCTCATGAAAACCGAGGGTTGGAATTACTTTTATTTTGCAATATAGAAGATCTTTGAAGATAATCTTGATATGAATTGGGAACTAGATTACAAGTAGTTGAGCAAGTTGTGTGGGTGAGAGTTAAGCAGTCTGACGCTTATGAATTCTTCTTTAAGAAAGAAGTTGAGCCCTGGCCGGTTTGGCTCTACCGCTCAGTGGATGGAGTGTCGGCCTCTGGACTGAAAAGTCCCAGGTTTGATTCCAGTCAAGGGCTTGTACCTTGGTTGTGGGCACATCCCCAGTAGGAGGTGTGCAGGAGGCAGCTGGTCCATGTTTCTCTCTCATCGATGTTTCTAACTCTCTATCCTTCTCCCTTCCTCTCTGTAAAAAATCAATAAAATATATATTTTTTTTAAAGTTGATTGGTTGGTTCCAAGAAAGAGAAATGGGACATTGGCTTGGGGGAAAGGAGATAGAGGTTAGAAAAGTTTTCCTCAAGAAAGGAAGACTTGAATATGTTTTTAAACTTGAAGGCGGATAGACTCCGTGAAGAGGGAAAGACAAAAGATGAGAAAGGTAAAGTGAGTGCTGGGCAAGTTCCTGATGAGGTCAGTTAACACAAGCCTCCTCGGTCTTAGAGGAGAGGGTGAGTGAACCAAGAGAAATTTTGAGCTTGGCACGACACAGGGTGTAACCCGATAGTCTCCATGGTATAATAAGTCATTTGAGAATTAGTCAGACAAAAGAATGAGGTTGCAAAGTGAAGTCAGACCTGAGGAAGTTGGCTAAGCTTCCCAGTATCCTCTATGAGGAGTAGGGTAAGAGGTAAATTGGGGTGGGGGAGCATTGTAAACAACAATAAGAGTGCTTCTGAGGTTTCAGCTATTTATTGGTCCGTCCATCATTATTCATAAATCAGGAATAGCAGTGAGCATTTTTAAAAGAGTGATACTCTTCATAAGTTTCCCTATTTTTTTATTTGGTAACCTATTAAGCTTATTTATTTTATAAGTAAACATGCTCCTGGAAAAAATTATAAGAAGGTATAAAATAAGTAAAATTTCCTTCCTCTCCATAACAACCTCTCATTGTGTGTGCATAATAGGGGTGCACACACACACCTCTTGATCCCGTTTCCTAAAGATCACTACTCTGAATTGTTCCCTGTGTATCCTTCTGTTCATTTTCTATATTTGTGTGTGTGTGTATGTCTCTTTATGTACATATATATGCATGGAAGTACATAGATAAAATATATTTTTTACAAAAACATAACTGGGGCTCTTGTCATACATATTGTGCAACTTGCTATTTCACTTAATACTTAATCTTTTTTAATAAATAGTTTTTATTGATTTTAGGGAGAGAGAGAGAGAGAAACATCAACTGACTGCCTCCCACATATACACCCATACCAGGGATGGAGCCCGCAACTTGGGCATGTGCCCTGACTGGGAATCGAACCAGTGGTCTTTTGGTGCATGGGATGATGCTCAACCAACTGAGCCACTCTGGCCAAGGCTTAACAGTGAATTTTAGATATCTTTCTAGGTAGAACATATAGATCTTTCTTTTAAGTGGCTATTTTGTTACTTTTCTCTTTGTTTTTGCTATTACAATCAGCACTTCCTTCAGCCTTCATGTACCAGTCTTTGTACACTTGGTGAGAAACTTGCTGGGTCAAAGGGTGTATTAATTTTGAATTGTGTTAGATACTGTGATTTCCCCCCCCCCCCAAAGATGTACTTAATTCTGCTCCTCCTCCCCCCTTCCCACTCCATAACCAATGTGTAATAGTGCCTGTTTCTTCAAATTATTGTCCTTAACAATACTGGGTACTGAACCCTATGTAATGTAAAGATTTTTGTTTTAGGGTATTTCCTTATTTGAGTCCAGTTGAACTGCTTGTTTGTTTAGTGAGCGTTTGCATTTACTCTTCTGTGAACCAAGTGTTAATGGCCTTTGACTTTTCCTTTTAGCCCTTTGTCATAAGTGGTAGAGATATTTTTCGAATTTGTCATTTGATCTTTGACTTAAATAAACTAGAGACCCAATGCATGAAATTTGTGCAAGAGTAGCAAGAGTAGGCCTTCCTTCCCCCGGCTGCCGGCACGAGCTTCCCTCTGGCACCTGGGACCCAGGCTTCCCTCGCAGCCCTGGCTTCATCCCTGACTTCATCTGGAAGGTCATCTGGTCTGATTAGCATATTACACTTTTGTTACTTTAGATTATCTCTTTCTTCCCCAATCAGAAGTATATAATTTTTGTGTTGTCATATTTGGCAGGCTTTTTCTTTATAGGTTCTTTTGTTTTAACTACATGTTTAGGACCTGAGAAATTGGTGCTAGTAATGGTTATTTTTAAAATTATTTGAAGATGCATTTTTAAAACTACTTTCTTAGAATTGTTTAACTTGCATTCTTGCTTATTTATTTATGTACTTATTTATATTTACAGAATTAAAAGGCCGTGTGCAGAGATTTGAAAAATGGCAACAAATGAAAGTGTCAGCATCTTTAGTTCAGCATCCTTGGCTGTGGAGTATGTAGATTCACTTTTACCCGAGAATCCTCTGCAAGAACCATTTAAGAATGCTTGGAACTATATGTTGGACAATTACACAAAGTTCCAGATAGCAACATGGGGATCCCTGATAGTTCACGAGACCCTTTATTTCTTGTTCTGTTTACCTGGGTTTTTGTTTCAATTTATACCTTACATGAGAAAGTACAAAATTCAGAAGGTGAGTATGATGGACTTGCAATGGAATATTATCATTAGTGTTGAATATTTTTAAAGTAATTGTAACTTTGTTTTCAAAGACTCTAGATCAGGTCTGTCAATAGAAATATAATTAAGCCCCATTTGAAATTTAAATTTTTCTGTTATAATACATGAAAAGGTAAAAAGAAATAGGAAAATTAATTTTAAGATATATTTTACTTAACACAGTAAATCTAAACTCTTATTATTTCAACAAGTAATCAGAATTAAAAAGTACTTAATGAGTTGATAGCTCCCAGGAAAGAATCTGGACCAGCTTATTAGAGAAAGGATTTATCAGTACTTGGTTGAACCCATGATAGTTTCTAATGCTTACTGTTTACTTTTCTAAAAAGTCATGCCAGGCTCTGGCCAGTTAGTTCAATTGGGTTAGAGCATCGTCCCGATACGCCAAGGGGGTTTGATCTCAGGTCAGAGCACATACGGGAAGCAACATGAGTGCATAAATAAGGGGAACAACCAGTCAATGTTTCTCTCAAAAAAGAAAAAAAAATCATGCCAAACTATTCTTAAGGGAACACATATCCTTGGTAGAAAGTAGATATGTTGAGAGTGTTTGTTTATCTATGGAGACTAATTTGCACTCACTGAGTCTATGTGGGTTGGGGTTATTGCACACATTCTCTCACAGTCTCAATTTCATTGCCTCTCCCAGGGAATCTCACTTTAAGCCAGTACTGGTATTGATCTTCTCTGGGGATAAGTACAAGGGGTCAGGTGCCCATGGACTCCAAGCCAAAGGAGAGAACAAAAGTAAAAGGGGGAGGGAATAAAAAGGAATGTGGCCCACGGGAGAGTATCCTGTTACCCTAAATTGAGGACACAGAAGTTCCAAAATGCTTGTTATAAAATGTCCTGCCTTGAAAGAGAGGATTCAGTTTGAATGTCTTAAGTTCATTCTCATGGGTGTTAGGGGTGACTCAGTCTGCCCTGTGTCACCCATTGCTTTGTTCATATGGCTGATTCATTATATTCCTGTATAGTTGAGTCATTGGTCAGAGGTGTAAACCTTTTCAAAGAGAGGAAAACCTTTTCCAGTCATTGTTTTATGATTGGTTTGATGGCCAAAGAAAGGACAAGCAATCATCTACAGTAGTTGGTTACTGGTAGTTATTTATGAACAGAGATTAAAAGGCTGGGTAGTGTGGCCTCAAGTCTGTCCTCAGTATTTCTTCCTTTAAGTTTTACAACCAAAAAGCTTTGAGCTTTTTTGATACTAAAATAAATTGAGATGGTAAATTAGTACAAGTTCTCACAATATGCCAGGATTTAAAAACAAGTTAAAAAAAAAATCACTGCAAGTTACTTACAGGTTTATGAATTTTGAAGGCAGACACCCTGAAACATTGAGGGTACAGGAAGAAGTCGCTATTGGTGATGAGACAGCATTAAAGACTTTCTGCTTTCAAAGAGAATAGACAGTGTGACAGTTAATGCACATGTGTGCTAATGAGGGGGAAATTTTATAGGGATAAACAAGCAATAAAGTAGACCTTGTAGGATCTATTTCTTTTTACAAAGTCACACCTTTTAATAATTCTCTAGGAATTTTCCTCACGGATATATATATATATCATTCTTTCTGAAGTCCATGGCCTAATAATGATTTTTTTTATATTAGAGTGCAGTTATATATAAAGTACTATATGGTAAACTCTGATATTCCACGAGGTGTGAGTTTTTGATTAACTATCTTTTAAAGAAATTTGTGTGTACTTTAAACAGTATAGTGAATGATTTTATTAGTTATAGTTGATTAATTTTTGTGTTAATTTCTGTACTACATAGGTATCAGATTCTAGTTAGGATATTAAGTCTGTTAAACATAGTTTCTATGGGAAACAGTGCCATTGCAGGCCCAAGTCGGAATTTCCCATTTATTTTGTCCCCAATCACAGACTGGAAGTTTGGAGGAGTAGGGTGATAATGTTCAGAATAGAAATAGAAAGACAATTATAAATGATCTTATCTAATTTCCTCATTTTATTGTTGATAAAACTGACTTATAACCGGTTAGTGGTGGCCCTGAGATTAGAGACCACCCAGCTCTCTGGATTTCTGGATTGCTTCTCAGTTTCATGCTTTTCTTTCTTTTTTTTTTTCCCCTCTTTTTTTGGTCAAGGAAGGTAGTTCTTAAAGAGTTTCAAGAACAGAACTGGAGGCCTAGATTTTAGTTAGTCCCAGTTCCTATATCATTCTGGGCAAGGTAGTGGACCTCTTTGGGCTTCTGCTGAACAATATTTCCCATACTTGAGATATTGTGGCTCAGTTGAAAAAAATTTCATCAGCAGCTTTCTGAATTTTTAAGTAAGGACATTTAAAACAAAGTAATAACTATTAGCCTAATCTTTATAAAACCCCAAACAATTTTCCTTTGTAAGTGTAGCCCATTGAATTGAATCAATTTAGTTTTTTAAAATATTGCTTGTTAGGTGAGTAGGTATCCTGATGAGATTTAAATGAACATTTTACTACATTGATCTCACTCATTTTGACTTTAATCTTGGAACTTCTGTGGGCAGTTGCTCTCCATTCTTTGGAAACCACTGGACACATCTCTGAAGTTCTTCCAGCTCAGAGAGTTTATAATTCTGTTATTGTATATAAACAAAAATGCACTAATTTCTGGGAATGAATACTGCCAAATGTCTGGGAGCATTGATTTACCTGTGTAATAATGGCTTTCAATGCTGCTGATATAATTGCTTCAATACTTGGAAGACCCAACCGTAATCTTTGCATAACACATTCTCTGCAATTTCTGATATGAGAAGTGAATGATCTGTGGGCAGGAAAGACTGGAGAGTTATTCATTCTATAGTGCTTCTTCTTAGGTTTGAGATCTTATGTTCGTTATTCATGAGTTTGTTTATTCACAATTTCTTCACCTAAATTGGTGATGGTAGTTGTCAAGAATTTAGAGGGGAGGATGTTGTGATTCCTGGGCTTTAGTTACTGTAACATAGTAACTGTAATATAGAATTCACAAAACAGAATTAAGGTCTCATTAACCAGTAGAGAAAAAAATAGGAATTTACTTCTGGATACCAGGCTAACCTGCTGATAACAGACTAACACTAAATATTTGTGCCTTTTCTCCGTAGGATAAACCAGAAACATGGGAAAACCAATGGAAATGCTTTAAAGTACTTCTTTTTAATCACTTTTGTATCCAGCTTCCTTTGATTTGTGGAACTTATTATTTTACAGAGTATTTCAACATTCCTTATGGGTGGGAAAGAATGCCAAGATGGTATGTAGATATAAACAATACTTTATTTTTTATTTATTTATTTTTTTATATATTTTATTGATTTTTCACAGAGAGGAAGGGAGAGAGATAGAGAGTTAGAAACATCGATGAGAGAGAAACATCGATCAGCTGCCTCCTGCACATCTCCTACTGGGGATATGCCCGCAACCAAGGTACATGCCCTTGACCGGAATCGAACCTGGGACCTTTCAGTCCGCAGGCCGACGCTCTATCCACTGAGCCAAACCGGTTTCGGCAACAATACTTTAATATATGTAAAGATTTGATTTATTTGCTCAGTCACAGTTTGCTGTCCAATTAACATATCCTTAACGTTTATCTTTTTTCTTTATTTGTTTAATGTTTGTTCTAAACTTTGGAAGTAAATAAAATGGAGAAAAGTAAATCATAGTAGAAACTTAGAATGTTACCATTTTTAGGTCTTTCTCTACTAGTATTTTAGTGCAATACTTTATTTGAAGGTGCTCGTACTAAGAAAAAGAATTACATTTTAAGTCCAAAGTGAATGAAAACATTGAGAATAGTTTGAGAGGTTTATAAAAAAATGTGTCGCCCGGCCGGTGTGGCTCAGTGGTTGAGTGTCAACCCATGAACCAGGAGGTCACGGTTCAATTCTCGGTCAGGGCACATGCCCAGGTTGTGGGCTTGATCCCCAGTGGGGGCGTGCAGGAGGCAGCTGATCGTTGATTCTCTGGTATGAATTTTGTTTCTTAATTGATTTTATACCTGTGATTTTTTTTTTTTTTGAATGAGTTAGAATTGATATAGTGGCCAGTCTGTTCTGTTCAGCTCTTCCTCTGGGTGGTGTAATATAGCTACCTTGTGTCTAAACACTTTGGAGAATTTATTGATCAATATGTCCAATTGAGTAAACTGTAAAGTGGGTATTTGGTTTTATGTATATCTCAGGCAGTGATCCCAAGTAAAGGTCTAGATTGCACTTTGTACTCATTATAGTGTTTTCATCTTACAGGTATATGCTTTTGGCAAGATGCTTTGGTTGTGCAGTGATTGAGGATACCTGGCACTATTTCCTACATAGGCTCTTACACCACAAGAAAATATATAAATATATTCATAAAGTTCATCATGAGTTTCAGGTATGTTAGAATTATATTTAATACTTTTTTCTATTAGAGGCAAAATGTCATGGTGTGCGCATGGGGTTAGAAAATCATATACTTAAGGAAGTGTTCCCTTGATATTTCTAGTACCTTTCTGGCACCATACATAATTATTATAATATTATTAACTATATTTCCTAGGCTGTACTTTATATACCCATGACTATTTTGTAACTACCAGTCTGTATCCTCAATCTCTTCACCTTTTTCACCCAGTTCCCCAACCTCCATCCCCTCTGGCAACCAGCAGTCTGTTCTCTGTTTTTATGAGTCTTAAAAATAGTGACTTTTTCTTCTTTTTTTATCAAAACTGCTTTGACGTAGATTTGTCAAACTGGTTCTATTATGTTCTACATTGGTATGCTAAATCAAATATTCCTTTTTTTTTTTTTTATTAATCCTCACCTGGGGATATTTTTCCATTGATTTTTAGAGAGAGTGAAAGAGAGAGGGAGAGACAGAAAGAAATATCGGTGTGAGAGAAACACACTGATTGGTTGCCTCCTGCAGAAGCCCTGACCAGGGCCCGGGCCGGGGAGGAGCCTGCAAATGAGGCGCATGCCCTTGACTGGAATCGAACCCGGGACCCTTTGGTCCACAGGTTGACACTCTATCCACTGAGCCAAACCAGCTAGGGCAAGTATTCCTTTCTTGATACAAATTCAAATGCATAAATCAAAATTAGAGTTCAAGTCAGTGTTTAATGCTTTTATCTTAAACCATCAAAAACATTAAGATATTTTTAAGGACATCCCTACTAGACCTTTTGATGTTTGGTAGGAACTAAATGTTTTTTAATTTGAGAATTATTGTTATTGTTTACATATGTATGGCTAGATATACTATTTTATATATAGAAACAATATATTTATAAAATGATATTCGTAAATAAATTAGAATATATGTATACAGATTCTCCAGAGAAAAAGAAAGAACAGGAGATACACATACACACTCAGATTGTGGGGGCTGGCAAGTCTGAAATGTACAGGGAGACCGCAGGCTGGAAATTGAGGTAGAGTTGATGTTACAGTCTTGTGTCTGAATTCCCCAGGGCAGCAGGCTGGGAACTCAAGCAGGGTTTCTGTATTGCAGTCTTGAGAACTCCTTCCTCCGAAACCTTAAGTCTTTGTTTCTAAGGCCTTCAACTGGTTAGATGAAGGGTAATCTTTACTCAAAGTCTACTGATTTAAATGTTAGCCACATCTATAAATACCTTCACAGCAACATCCAGATTGATTGCCCAAGCAATGGGGCACTATAGCCAAGCTGGTGTATAAAATTAACCATCACAATATATTAACGAATTGTTCTCTGTTTTAGGCTCCATTTGGAATGGAAGCTGAATATGCACATCCCCTGGAAACCCTAATTCTTGGAACTGGGTTTTTCATTGGAATCATGCTTTTCTGTGATCATGTAATTCTTCTTTGGGCATGGGTGACCGTTCGTTTGCTAGAAACTATTGATGTCCACAGGTGAGCTCTAGTTTCTGTTCTGCCATGAGGTATCATAAAATGTCTTTCTTTTCATGGTCATAAGATTATATTTAAGTAGGCGAATAGAAGTTAATGTTGTTAATATTGCTATTTTTTAAGAAAACAAGAGACATGGCTGTTGTCATTTTTATAGGGAGAATAAGTTCTTTTGGTTAAACGAAATGAAATTTTGACGTGTACTTCAGAGCTGCCCTTTAAAAGGGTCCCTGTTTCCATTCTCAGTGGAAATATGTAAGAGTGCTTTTCCTCCCTCAACACCCTTCCAAGCCTGGGTAGTACAGTCTTTTTCATGTTTGTCAATAAGAGGGCAAAGAGCTTTCAGGTCTGTGTTGGCATGCATTTCTCCAGGGACACATGAGGCTGTGCATCTGTTTGTGTGCTTATTGACCAATAGTATATTTTCTTCTTTGAGTTACCTTTTTATGTCCTTTTCCTATTTTTCTGTTATATGTCTTAAAACCTACTGGTTTGTGTAAGCTTTGTTGGCTATATATGTTCTAAATAGTTCTCTGCATCTGTCATTTGAATTTTAACTTCTGGTGGTTCTTTTCTAGTTTTTAATTTTCCTATAGTAAAATGAGTCATTTTTATGACTTTTGAATTTCACACCTTGCTTAGGTCTTCCTGAAACACTGTTCAACTGAATCTATTTGTGTGGTTTTTTTTAAAGATTTGGTTAAATACCGTAATTCAGGATTAGCAATTCCTTTATCCTTCTGTAATGAATCTAAACCTAACTCTTATTTGAAAAAAAAACACATTGAATTATTTAGCCTTCACTGAATAAGAATATTTCTAGTCTCACTGCCTAACTCTGATGAAATCACCACTTTTAATATTTACTTATTTCACCTTTTTTCTATCGATTGGAAGATATTTTGTGGTAAGTTATTTATATTTAATGCCTTTTAAAATGCCTAATATCCTAATTTTTTATTATTTTAAAATTAAATATTCATTGCATTTTGACCTGGGACTTATTACATACCCATGAAAGCAGAATATTAAATTCTAACAATTATTTTTAAACCACTAGTAGGAAGAGAATATTCTTCTGTAGATAAATTGTGAGTGATGTCTCTTACATTCTTTCTTTCCTTTCATTGTTCTTTTCTCTCTTCTTCCCTCTCAGTCTTCTAAAGAGAGAGAGAGATTGGGGTGATTTGGACTGGTATAATTCTGTCTGTCAGATTTCAGATATATATTAGGAAAAAAGAGGATACTCTAAATGATATTCTTTTAAAATCACATGTGTCCCTCCACCTACAGAAAGCACACTCATATTTTCATTAATCCTGGTACATTTAATTCCAACTTGTCATTGACTAAAGTAAAAGAAGTTGTAATAGTGATTCGCAGGTCTATCAAGCATTATAGATTTGATACTCATTTCATATAATTTCCCCCCAAAGGCTATGGTAAGAAAGCTCCTCCTCTAAAACAGGAAATAAAAAGAATTTATGAAAAATCTATTCATGGTTATAATGCCTCTCTTTCATCTCCTGATAGTCCTAGCTAATAAAGACAATATGCAAATTGACCACGTCATCACAAAAGATGGTGGTGCTCCCAGTTCTTTCAGCCCAGTCAGGGGGGCAGCAGGCGCATGGTGTGGCCGGACCCACCCTCAGTCCCCCAGCCACCCAGGGCTGCCCGAGGCTCAGGTAACCAGGGCCTGCCGAGGCTTGCGCTGCCGGCAGTGGCAGCAGCAGAGGTGTGATGGGGGCGTTGCCCTCCCCTATCGCTGGGTCGCCTCCCGCCCCTGAGGGCTCCCAGACTGTGAGCGGCCGGGCTGAGGGACCCACCCCCCCTCCAGTGCATGAATTTTCATGCACTGGGCCTCTAGTATAATATATAATTTCCATAGATTTTTTTTTACATTTCAAAAAATTTCTTAGTGTTTTCTAGAATTTGCACTATTTTCTGTTGTTTGTGTCTTTTGTAAACATGTCAGAAATAAAGTGACCTAGGTAAAGTGGAATGTTGTTTGAATTAGTTAACAAACATATGACTATCAATAAAAGTGCCAATTATTGCTTCATAATCTTTATTACTTTTATTGCAGTGGTTATGATATTCCTCTCAACCCTTTAAACCTCATCCCTTTCTATGCTGGCTCTCGGCATCATGACTTTCACCACATGAACTTCATTGGAAACTATGCTTCAACATTCACATGGTGGGACAGAATTTTTGGAACAGACACTCAATTTGTTGCCTACACTGAAAAGATGAAGAGTGGGAAAAAGACTGAATAAATATTTATGTAAATCTTCCTGAAGATATAGATTTTCCTGAATTAAAACTAGTAGCTAACACTGCTTCCGGGGAGCAGAAATAAACGTGTGTCTTGGCCGCTGAGTGATTTTAAAAATGAACAACTTTTATCTTCCTAGTGGGAACTTTTTCTACTTTCCATTCCAGTTCTGTATGTGTAGGAATAAGTAAGGAAGATTTAAAGGCCATGTTATTGTTGACCTTACAAAAAGGTTTTAAGTATTAGAAGAAGTATTAATCTATGTCTTTTCCCCAGTAACACCATAGGCCTGAAGTGGAAATAGCTCTTTAAATCTTTTAAATATATAATGAGCACTTCAAAAACTGTTAATAGTGGATGTTGGCCTCATATTGAACTTGTGACATTTTTTTAGAGTTTGCCTCAAGATCAAAATATCATAGGTTGAATGACATCAATTGATACATTTGAATGAGGCTGCAAAATTAGGACTAGCCAGCACCAAGAATTTCCAATCTTCTCTGGAGCTGACCAGTTTGAGGTGATTTTCTTTCTTTTAGAAGGCCTTTTGGACTCCAGTGTACTACTGGCCTCTGTAAATTAGGGTATTTCTGAATTGATGTATATGGAATATTTTCGTCTAAAGGTTTTCATGCTTCTTGAATTTTTTAAAAAAATGAAGCTTTATTCCTGCTCTTTCCCCTTTAATTTTTGTAAATCAGGTTTTTATTACACTTAAAGCTGAATCTTGAAACTTTGTGAACTGACTTGTATTTGCACTTTGAGCTATTAAAATAAATGTCTGGGTTTTTTTGTCTGATTACTTGGTTTCCAGTTTTGAACATCAGCTGTCACTTCTTATATTATTCTTATAAGGAAAAGCACAGAGATCGTTAAATTATTGTTTTGCAATAAAAGGAATGATTTTATTTTTTGTAAGTGCTTTATTTGCTAAACTTTTCTTGACAGTTTCAATATGTATTTATCAGGCTGTTTATTGTGGGAAATTCCATTTACCTGTTTCAGTAGAGGGTATTGAAGCAGTTTTTTTCTGTACTTAGAAAATGTATGGGAATAATAGAGCTAAACTTTTTAGGGCTGACTTAATCTCACTTACCTAGATTCTAACTCAAATCGAGAGCTGATTATTCTAACTTACTGAATTGTTATTTTAAAATTTAGTTATTTTTCTGATAAGTTCCTTTCCCTGAATACTTTGTACACAGTTTTGAGTGAGATTGTGATGCTGGTTTTCAGTATTTTGCAATACTGTGTCAGAAATTTTTAATTGAAGTGCGTTTTACAAACAGGAAGGCACACACAGATGGATGATCACAACCATGTAATTACTACGTGGATCGAGAACGTGGGTACCTCCTTTATCAGTTTTGACTAGGAATATAGTTTCCCACTTTTGACCAGGAATAAGGTTAAATTTTTAGCTGGTTTAACAACTGAATCCAGATTATCCTGACTAATAAATTTCTCAAGTGACATGAGGCTTTGCCTGTGACGATGCCACTGAAGGCAAGCTTATTAGTCAAATTTATGATTAAGGCAAAGGGAAAGAAGATTTCTTCTACATGACAATTCAACAAACGTTTTGTCTTCATTTAAAGTTCAGCTGCACAAATGGAGGATGATAGTTACAGGCCTGAATTAATAGCATAATATGTCTGAAAAGCTGAAGAATTTTAGTAGACCAATATCCAAAAGTTTAGACAATCTTAGGCTGAATTATTGGTAAGAGTAAATTGCAGAGATGTTAATGGTCTCATTTTACTCTGCTTTGGTTGACTGCACATGGAAAAGCATATTATGTTTTCTATGTCATATTTTGACTAATATTTAAAATAGTAACCAGGAATGGTTTAAAATCTAGCAATGATACAAAAAATAGTTTAAATATAGAGGTCTAGTGTAGAGCAGCTCTATTAAATACAGCTGGGTACATGTAGGACTTGACTATCTTTTGGGGAAACACATTTCAACCCTTAAGAAGCATTATGAACATATTTTTTTTTTAAGTATAATAGACCAGGATGCTAGAATCTTGGTTCTTTATTACAAAATTCACCACAACCCTAGCTGGTTTGGCTCAGTGGATAGAGCGTTGGCTGAGGACCAAAGGGCCCCAGGTTCAATTTCGTTCCAAGGCAATGTACCTTGGTTGCAGGCTCCTCTCCAACTCGATGTTTCTGTCTTTCCCTCTCCCACTCTCCCTAAAAAATCAACGGGAAAATATCCTTGGGTGAGAATTAACCAAAAAAACAACATACACACAGACACAAAAACCTCACCACATTCTCTCAAGACTGCCCGGCCAGCCTGCATGGCTCAGTAATTGAGTGGCAACCTATGAACCAGGAGGTCACTGTTGGATTCCCCGAACCCTGTCAGGGCACATGCCCAGGTTGCAAGCTCCAGTGTGGGGCGTGCAGGAGGCAGCCAATCAATGATTCTCATCATTAATGTTTCTATCTCTTTCCCTCTCTCTTCCTCTCTGAAATCAATAAAAGTATATTTTTTATTTTATTTTTTTTAAATATTTTTATTGATTTTTTTACAGAGAGGAAGGGAGAGGGATAGAGAGTTAGACACATCGATGAGAAAGAAACATCGACCAGCTGCCTCTGCACACCCCCCATTGGAGATGTGCCCGCAACCAAGGTACATGCCCTTGACCGGAATCGAACCTGGGACCCTTCAGTCCGCAGGCCGACGCTCTATCCACTGAGCCAAACCGGTCAGGGTAAAAGTATATTTTTTAAAAAGACTAACACTAGGGAGAAGAAAGTGGCAGAGGTATAGTCAGATGTGTCCCGTGCCTTGTCCAGGAGCAGATAAGGGTGAGCAGCTGAAAGGGGTAACATACAGCTCTAATAAGCAGAAGATATTCAGCTGGGAGACAGTTTGCAGCCGGGAAAGATAGAGAACTCCCGGAGAAAGGGAACGGTTGGAGATTGCGGCTGAAATCTCTCCCAGAGCGCCGGCTCAGCCGCGGAGAATGCGCCATCTTGAGTAGCTGTTATTGGAAGCGTATAAAGCCAAAGACCCCGCATCCATGGCATCCAGAGACCAGCTACTAACCCAGAAACAATGGAACCCAAGCAGCGCGACTATGTGAACTTAGAGGAACCCTGCTTCCCCCCACGGAAAGGTCAGACGTCCCCTAAAGGTGCGGTTTGCAATTCAGGTTGGAGAGAGGAACACGCGCACACGGGGAACATCTGAGCCCCACAAAGTCCGCGGACTTCGGGGCCAGCGTGATCCACGAGTGTGGAAGGGCTCCTGCAGGGCTGCTGGCAGAAGGGAATGCTAAAAATAAGCCCATAGCTGGACTGGGTGCAAAAAAAGCAGCCTTGGATTTTGCCAGTGTACCGGCTGCTTAGCACTGGGGAAGAGGGTGCGCAGAAGGGACTGCGCACAGAACTGAAAGGTGGGGGGTTGTGAATTCGCGCAACCTCTCAGGCCCTTGTTCTCTCTCTTCCCATTAAATCTTTGCGTTTGATTATTAAACCCAGTACATGGGATTGCCCAGTCGGGGTCACTCGTAGAGACTGAAGGGGAAACTTGTTTTTGTGCAACCTGGGAAACAGAGCGGGAGTAACGACTAAAGAACAGGTTCTAGGACAGCCGTGGGCAAAATATGGCCCGTGGGCCGGATCCGACCTGTTTTAAGACCGTACCCTTTTATGTAATGATGTTTACTTTGAATTTATATTAGTTCACACGAACACTCAATCCATGCTTTTGTTCCGGCCCTCCGGTCCAGTTTAAGAACCCATTGTGGCCCTTGAGTCAAAAAGTTTGCCCACCCCTGTTCTAGGACAATCGACTCTCCCAAACCAGTTTTAAGTGTGATAGGGAAAATAAACCCAACTGCTGGATAGAGAGGACTTATAGCCTCAGAGGTCAATCCAGAAACACTGCCACCCAGAGGCTGAGCCACAAACTGACTCTTATGTAAACACAAATTAAGGCAGTCTGAGAAACAAATACGGCCTGCTTTAAAATCAGGACTGTGGTTTACAACACAGAGGAATAGTGTATCGCAGGGAAATTCAACACTCTCCTAAATACCTGGCAGGACTAAGGCGTGCCAGACTGAAGAGTAGAAGAACCGAAGGTCCTTCACTGCTGCACATTTTTATTTTATTTTTTTATTCTTTTTTCACCTTTTAATTAAGAAACCATTTTTTTCTTTTTTCATCACCTGATTTTACCCTTTTAATTACTACATTTTTATTTTTAACCAGTATTATTACTGCTATCATTTTACCATTTTTTACAGTGTCATTTTATTTTCTCTTTATTTTATTTTGGGATTAGTGTTCTACATTCTATTTTCATCATTTTTTAGCATCATTTTTCTCTACCTCAATTTTACCTTTATGCTAAAACCCTCTTCCTCACTTTTCCCCTTTTGGTGTCCTGTTTCTCTTACCCTATTCCTGCCTTAGATTTTCCCTTTTCCCTATTCCTTCTTCTTACCCCCTGTCAAAATTTCACCCTACTTATATATCCTATTTCCAATCCCCTGCTCTAAATCCTTATACACCTCTCCCTTATCTTTCTTCACTATCCAAATTCTTTTTTCTTTTCTCTGTCTTTTGTTTTGTTGTTGTTTGCTTGATTATTGAGTATATTGGGGTTTTTTTTAAGGATTGTTTGTGAGGTTGTTTTGCTTTTTCTTTTTATTTTTCTGTTGTTCCCCCCCCCCCTCCGGTTACTTTTGTGCTTCTGTTTTCCCTTGCCTCGCTTGATATTATTGGTTGTTTGTAGTTTGCATTCATCTCCAGGGATCTGTTG
Organism: Myotis lucifugus; assembly: GCF_000147115.1. NCBI lineage: Eukaryota > Metazoa > Chordata > Mammalia > Chiroptera > Vespertilionidae > Myotis > Myotis lucifugus. The sequence goes on along the minus strand of NW_005871049.1, from coordinate 22,945,870 downwards.
CTGAAATTTGTTGGGATTAGTGGCGGTTCTATCGGAGTTTTCTCCTCATATAAATAGTCTCTTCCCCTCTTCTACTTCATTCTCTCTTTTCTCTCTTACTTTTTCCCCCTCCCTTTTCCTAATTTTATTTTTGCACTCCTTTTTTTTCTTTTTTTCTCTTTTATCTTTTTCTCTTCTTTCTTCCTTATCCCCTAATTCTCTTTGCTCGGGTGGTCACCTTTATTTGGGGTTATTAATATCGTGAATACATTTGTGTTCAGTGCCTGGTACGTTGTGCCTTGTTGTGTTGTATTTTGTGCCTTTAAATCAACGCAGCAGATCCAAGCAACAGCAGCCTCCTGATCACCACACCCTCTGTCTGAGGAACAGCAGCTGTGTGTGAAGCCTCCCCTCACCAGCCAGAAGAGCCACCACAGCTGTGAACAGCACCCACCAGAGGAGCTGCTGCCAACTGAGGAGCAGCTGCTACCACAACCACCCGAGGAGCAACTGCAGCCCGAGGAGACACTGCCACCCAGGGAGCAGCCACTGAAAGACTCAACATCTAGATATGTTGGTGAGATCAAACACGGGTAGACAAAAAAACCTCCAAAGGAAAGAAAAGGAGGACTCGCTAGAAAAGCAGCTAAGTGATGCAGAGGCATGCAACATGACAGAAAAAGAATTCAGATTAAGGGTCGTAGAGTGCATAAACCAGATGGAGGAAAAAATGAACAATTTATGCAAGAAGCAAGAAGAAACAGATGAAAAAGTCAATAACTTATGTAAGTACGAACCAAGAAGAAATGAAGAGTGATATAGCTGCAATAAAAAACACTGTTGAAAGCTTCAACAGTAGACTAGAAGAAGCAGAGGACCGAATTAGTGAATTAGAAGACAGGGAAACAAAACACACCCAAACTGAACAGCAATTGGAGAAAAAAATTAAAAGACAGGAGGAGAGCCTAAGGGAGCTATGGGACAACATGAAACGAAACAACATAGGAATAATAGGGGTGCCAGAACAACAGAATGAGGAACAAGGATTAGAAAACTTATTTGAAGAAATAATATCAGAAAACTTCCCAGAGATGGGGAAGAAAAAAGTCACACAAGCACAGAGAGTCCCAAACAAGGTGAACCCGGAAAGACCCACACCAAGACACATCATAATTACCATGGCAAATGTTTGGGACAAAGAGAGAATCTTACAGGCTGCAAGAGAGAGATGGAAAGTTACATACAAGGGATCTCCCATTAGATTATCAAATGATTTCTCAACAGAAACACATCAGGCCAGAAAAGAATGGACAGAAATTTACAAAGTGATGCAAAGCAAAGGACTGAATCCAAGAATACTCTATCCAGCAAGGCTATCATTCAAAATTGAAGGGGAAATAAGAAGCTTCACAGACAATAAAAGGCTAAGGGAGTTTATCACCACCAAGCCAGCAATGCAAGAAATGCTAAAGGGAGTGGTGTAAAAAGAAGAAATAAAAGCTCAGAAAGATAACAGCCACACAAAAAAAGAAATGGCTACAAACAATTACCTTTCAATAATAACTTTAAACGTAAATGGACTAAATGCTCCAACCAAAAGACATTGAGTGGCTGAATGGATAAAAAAACATGACCCATACATTTGCTGTCTATAAGAGACCCACCTCAGAAGAAGGGACTCACACAGACTGAAAGTGAAGGGATGGAAAAATATCTTTCAGGCAAATGGAAATGAAAAAAAGCTGGGGTAGCAATACTTATATCGGACAAAATAGACCTCAAAGTGAAGGCCATAACAAGAGATAAGGAAGGCCACTTCATAATACTAAAGGGATCAATACAACAAGAAGATATAACCCTGATAAATATATATGTACCCAATGCAGGAGCACCCAAATACATTAAAAAACTCCTGGAAGATATCAAAGGAGAGATCGACAACAATACAATCATAGTAGGGGACTTTAATACACCACTGACATTACTGGATAAATCCCCTAGACAAACAATCAGCAAAGAAAAAGCAATCCTAAATGACTCACTAGATCAGATGGACTTAATTGACATCTTCAGAACACTTCACCCCAAAGCCATGGAATATACATTCCTCTCAGGTGCTCATGGGACATATTCAAAAATAGACCACATATTGGCTCACAAACAAAGTCTCCCCAAATTCAAGAAGATTGAAATCATACCAAGCATCTTCTCAGACCACGATGGCATAATATTAGAAATAAACTACAATAAAAACAACCCAAAATACTCAAACACTTGGAAGCTGAATATCATGTTATTAAATATTGATTGGGTTACCAATGAGATCAAAGAAGAAATTAAAAACATCCTGGAAACTAATGACAATGAAAACACAACAATCCAAAACCTATGGGACACAATGAAAGCAATCCTGAGAGGGAAGTTTATAGCTATACAGGCCTATCTCAAAAAATAAGAAAAAATGATAGTAAATCATCTAACTCTACAACTCAAAGAATTAGAAAGAGAGCAACAAGAAAAGTCCAGAGTGAGCAGAAGGAAGGAGATAATAAAGATTAGAGCAGAAATAAGTGATATAGTGACCAAAAAAACAATACAGAAAATCAATGAAACCAAGAGCTGGTTCTTTGAAAGGATAAAGAAGATTGACGAACCTCTAGCCAAGCTCACCAAGAAGCAAAGAGAGAGGACCCAAATAAACAAAATCAGAAATGATAGAGGCGAAATAACAAGAGACCCCACAGAAATACAAATGATTGTTAAAAAATACTATGCACAACTCTACTCCAACAAACTAGACAACCTGGAGGAAATGGACATATTCCTAGAAAAATACAACATTCCAAAACTCAATCAGGAAGAATCTAAAAATCTCAACAGGCCAATAACTATGGAAGAAATTGAAGCAGTCATCAAAAAGCTTCCAGCAAACAAAAGCCCAGGACCAGACGGCTTCACAGGGGAGTTTTACCAAGCATTCAAGGAAGAACTAAAAACTATCCTCCTCAGACTACTACAAAAAATCCAAGAGGAACAAAAAATCCAAGCTCATTCTATGAAGCCAGCATCACCCTAATACCAAAACCAGGTAAAGACAGCACAATGAAAGAGAATTACAGGCCAATATCCCTCATGAACATAGATGCCAAAATCCTCAACAAAATCATAGCAAATCGGATCCAGCAGTACATCAGAAAGATCATACACCATGACCAAGTAGGATTTATCCCAGGAATGCAAGGATGGTACAATATCTGAAAATCAATAAACGTTATACATCAAATAAACAAATTGAAAGAAAAAAACCACATAGTCATATCAATTGATGCAGAAAAAGCATTTGACAAAATCCAACACCCATTTTTGATAAAAACTCTCAGCAAGGTGGGAATAGAAGGATCATACCTCAACATAATAAAAGCCATATATGACAAGCCCACAGCCAACATCATACTCAATGGACAAAAGCTAACACCATTTCCCCTAAGAACAGGAACAAGACATGGATGCCTACTCTCACCACTCCTGTTCGACATAGTACTGGAAGTATTAGCCATTGCAATTAGACAAGAAGAAGAAATAAAAGGCATCCAAATTGGAAAAGAAAAAGTAAAACTCCTTATTTGCAGATGACATGATATTATACATAAAAAACCCTAAAGACTCCATCAAAAAACTATTAGACTTAATAAAAGAATTTGGCAATGTAGCAGGATACAAAATTAACGCCAAGAAATCTATGGCATTTCTATACACCAATAGTGAACTTACAGAAAGAGAGACTAAAAAAAAATCTCATTTACCATTGCACCAAATAAATTAAGCTACCTAGGAATAAACTTAACTAAGGAGGTAAAAGACCTCTACTCAGAAAACTACAGGGCGTTGAAAAAAGAGATAGAGGAAGACATAAACAGATGGAAGAACATACTGTGTTCATGGATTGGTAGAATCAACATCATTAAAATGTCCATACTACCCAAAGCAATCTATAAATTCAACACACTTCCCATTAAAATACCAACGGCATATTTCACAGGCCTAGAATGAACTCTCCAAAAATTCATCTGGAATTAAAAAAGACCCCGAATAGCTGCAGTGATCCTGAGAAAGAACAAAGTAGGTGGGTTCTCAATACCAGATATCAAGCTGTATTACAAAGCCACTGTTCTCAAAACTGCCTGGTATTGGCACAAGAACAGACATATAGATCAATGGAATAGAATAAAGAGCCCAGAAATTGGCCCGAACCAATATGCTCAATTAATATTTGACAAAGGAGGCAAGAACATTCAATGGAGTCAAGATAGTCTCTTCAATAAATGGTGTTGGGAGAATTGGACAGATACATGCAAGAAAATGAAACTAGACCACCAACTTACACCATACACAAAAATAAACTCAAAATGGATAAAGGACTTAAATGTACGACGAGAAACCATAAAAATACTAGAAGAATCCAAAGGCAACAAAATCTCAGACATATGCCGAAGCAATTTCTTCACCGATACAGCTAGGGCATTAGAAACTAAAGAGAAAATAAACAAATGGGACTACATCAAAATAAAAAGCTTCTGCACAGCAAAAGAAACCATCAACAAAACAACAAGAAAGCCCACTGCGTGGGAAAACATATTTGCCAATGTTATATCTGATAAGGGCCTAATCTCCAAAATTTATAGGGAACTCATACAACTTAACAAAAGGAAGATAAACAATCCAATCAAAAAATGGGCAAAGGAACTAAATAGACACCTTTCAAAAGAGGACATTCAGAAAGCCAAGAGACATATGAAAACTTGCTCAAAGTCACTAATCATCTGAGAGATGCAAATCAAAACAACAATGAGGTACCATCTCACACCTGTCAGAATGGCTATCATCAACAAATCCACAAACGACAAGTGCTGGAGAGGATGTGGAGAAAAAGGAACACTCGTGCACTGCTGGTGGGAATGCAGACTGGTGCAGCCACTCTGGAAGACAGTATGGAGTTTCCTCAAAAAACTAAAAATTGAACTCCCATTTGACCCTGTGATCTCACTTCTAGGAATATATCCCAAGAAACCGGAAACACCAATCAGAAAGGATATATGCACCCATATGTTCATAGCAGCACAATTCACCATAGCTAAGATCTGGAAACAGCCTAAGTGCCCATCAGTAGATGAATGGATTAGAAAACTGGTACATCTACACGATGGAATACTATGCTGCTGTAAAAAAGAAGAAACTCTTACCATTTGCAATGGCATGGATGGAACTGGAGAGCATTATGCTAAGTGAAATAAGCTAGTCAATGAAGGAAAAACACCACATGATCTCACTCACTCATGGATAATAAAGACCATTATAAACTTATGAACAAAAATAGATACAGAGGCAGAGCTGCCTCAAACAGACTGTCAAACTACAGCGGGAAAGCTGGGGAGGGTTGAGGGGTCAAGGTGAGGGGGTAAGAGATCAACCGAAGGACTTGTATGCATGCATATAAGCATAACCAATGGACTTAAGACACTGGGGGGTAGGGGAGGCTGGAGGATTGTTAAGGGTGGGAAAAAAAGGAGACATATGTAATACTCTTTGTAATACTTTAAGCAATAAAAAAAAGAAATGACAACTATGATTTAAAAAAAAAAAGACTAACACTAATACACAGAGATAATATTTTTCACCTGCTGTTAGCTTGAACACTTACCTGGAAGAAGTGGATATTTTCCAGAGTTGTTGAAATTTCAGAATGTTTCTGTGTCCTTCAAAATAGCCTTAAAAGCCATTTCATTTAGTCATCTACTCAGACGTGAATCTCCTTTTTATAATAGACATGAAAAGCGACTTCGAGCTGAGCCCTGGAAAGCAAATTCACCATGCAGTTGTAGTTAATTGCCAATTCGTGAAATTTTTTTGCTTGAAGCTGTGAGGCCTAAAGAAACAGCATAGGAACTACATAGACTTCATTTGGAGCCAGACTGCTGTTTTCTGTGTGACCTTGGACAGGTTGCTTAATTGAGTCTCTGTTTCCTTGTCTGTAAAATGGGAATATTAATGCTTACCTTGTAAGGTTTCAAGGATTAAACACAGCTATTAAAAACAACAACAAAAAAACAAGCCAAGTGCCTAACACATAATAGAAACAGCAGCAACAAAAAGCTGCAAATTAAAGAAGGCAACCAACGTTTTATTTTTCTGAATTAATTCACCAATATTTTATTAAGTGGACTGTCAAAGAAATGGAAAATTTGGAGCCATATTTATCCATTTCTTTAAAAACGTATTTTTCCATGTGCATACCAGTGATAAATACAGCTTTTACAAATATTTTTTTCTGTAAGATGTGTGTAAAGATAATAAAATAAATTGATTAAGCACCAAATGCACATTTAAACTTAAAATAACTTTAGTTCATAGTAACATAACTTAGCAGATTTATTAAGAACAAAGACTTTAAATTTTTTTCAACTTGATTGGAAATTTTACATTGAAATGGTGTTTATCAGCCATTTTATCAGGGTTTTTTGTTTGTTTGTTTGTTTGATTTTTAGTTTAGTCCAAATGAAACATGGTTTATTTTACTGCATCTTCTAACATCTGTTAAATTGATTTGCCTGCTCTGAGAAGTACTCTGCTGGCCTGAAAGCATAAAATAACCCAGGTCCAGGTGGCTATTCCTCCAGACAATTTAGTTTACCAAAGTAAATGGTCTTCTTAAATTATGTTCATTCTATTCCAGTTTATTTTTACCACTTAGTCCAAGGGTAATCTCTAGCCATCGCTTAGTTTACTGCACTAAGCTTACACATTAAAATTTCTTACACAAGACTGTGAGGATCGACTAATAATTGTTTTGAAAGCATTACTTCAGTGTAGTGAGGGCAAGAAACAGGAGGCAACAGCATTTTGAGACTTCATTGTTAGGAAATATTCCCTTTTGCCCTAGCCAGTTTGTCTCAGTGTAGCAGGGGTCCTCAAACTTTTTAAACAGGGGGCCAGTTCACTGTCCCTCAGACCGTTGGAGGGCCGGACTATAGTTTAAAAAAAAACTATGAACAAATTCCTATGCACACTGCACATATCTTATTTTGAAGTAAAAAAACAAAACGGGAACAAATACAATATTTGTATTTGCATGTGGCCCTCGGGCCGTAGTTTGAGGACCCCTGAGAGTTAGCCTGCAGACTGCAGGGTTCAATTCCTGGTCAAGGGCACATATATCTGTTTCAGGCTTAATTCTGGCCCTGGTGGGGACGTGTGCAGGAGATAACCAATATATGTCTCTCTCTCACATGAATGTTTCTCTCTCTCTGTCTCTCCCCCTCCCTTCCACTCTCTCTCTCAAAAAAAAAGGGAAAAATATCCTCTGGTGAGGATTAACAAAATAAAAAGGAAGGAAGGAAGGAAGGAAGGGAGGGAGGGAGGAAGGAGGGAAGGAAGGAAGGAAGGAAGGAAGGAAGGAAGGAAGGAAGGAAGGAAGGAAGGAAGGAAGGAAGGAAGGAAGGAAAGAAAGAATCTTCCCTTTTAATATGGCAGCCTTTGAGCTCTATAACTTTGCTTATAGCCTGAACAGTCCAGACTGAGAACTTGGCGACAATTAACATTTAATTCTGGCCACGGGATGATTGAGGAAAGTGGTTCTCTTACAAAACAAAAAGCAAGATAAAAATAAGTCACAAAAAGCCCTGGCCGGGTGACTCAGTTAGTTGGAGCATTGGTTCATATATCAAATGGTTGCGGATTTGATTCCTGGTCAGGGCACACATCTAGGTTACGGGTTTGATCCCCTGTCCTGGAGTGTATGGGAGGCAACTGATTGATGTATCTTTCTCATCTCTCTCTCTCTCTCGTATCCTCAGGTGAGAATTTTAAAGGTCACAAAAATATCTTGACCTTTACTTATATAATGAACATTATTTAAAAGCACAACTCTAGTCTAAGAAGCATATTAAGAAGTCTAAAAGTCTGGGAAAAGATATTTTTCTTATAGATTGAATATGTGCTTGGTGAAATAATGTATCTTTACAGTGTTTCTTGCCTCTATAGATATCCTGTTTGAGATTTTACTTGTTCTTGTCTTTTAGATCTCAATTTTTAGGTATAATCTATCATAATACCCCATTTTCTTATCTCCAGTGATTAGCCTGAGAATAGGCACCTGTCCCAAGTCAGCCAGGTTGATCCCAAAATCTTTCTTTGGGATTAAAAAAAAATGTTATTGATATTTTAGAGAGAGGAAGAGGAAGAGAGAGAGAGAGACATCGATAGGTTGTCTCCCACAGGCACCTTGGCCAGGGATCGAACCCGAGACCTGGTATGTGCCCTGACCAGGAATCGAACCACCACCTTTCAGTGTACAGGACGACACTCCAACCAGCTGAGACACACCGGCCAGGGCTCTTTGGGATTTTATGTATGAACATTGAGAGAGTGCTGAAAGTGTCTACAGAATACCCTGTGAACGTTCCTCTCACTGAATATATTGAAGCTAACACAGAGGGTGAGGCAAGAAAGTAACCTAGGTGGATGGCTAGACAGGTGGAGACTACTACTGCTGGCGGAGTCCTGGGAAGAACTGGGAAAGAGGCCAGCTCTCTTTATGTAAATTAACAAGTGTCCATCCTCTCTCCCTTTTCTTCCTTCTTATTATACCATTTTGAATTTAGTTTATTTTAGTTGCAACAAAGCAAGTCTTGACTGGTTCCCTTGCTCAGGACTTGAAAGTCAGTAGAGCTATATTCCAGGTTCCCTTTGGTTACAAGGTGTGTTTCCAGGTGAACGTACAGAAGTAGGCAGTGGTGATGGGTTCTTCCTCAAGCTCAAAAGAGTTCGGCTGAATGAATGTTGATTTTGAGCCAGTTGTTTTGAGTTGTTGAGGCTCAACCTAAATGGTGGAGTAGCAGATGTTTATTGAGGAGCATAATTTGATCTAAGAATTTATATATGCATTCAGCAAAGAAATATTTGCTTCGTTTCAATGTCTGAACTCTGCTAGGCACTAGGCTACACTAGGGGGCGTGAGAGACATGATTACTGCCCTGAAATTTTCTAGTATATGGGAGATTATGGCTGATTAGGTAATTATTAAAAAATCTCTGAGAAGGGACAGAGGCACAAGAGAGTTTGGGATCACATAGCAGCAGGATCTTTCTTGCTTGATGGAGGCTGTTAGGGAAAACTCTTGTAAGAAGTTTTGTTTAATCTGAGACCTTGACAGCAAAAGTTACTCAGAAATGGAGGGAGGAGAGCAGAAAGGGAAGAGTAGTTCAAGTAAAGGGAACAGCTTGTGCTAAGAACTGGTGGTAAGAGAGTATGGAATACCGCACATACTGCATGAATGGGAGCCATGGGGACGATGGTGAGAGAAGCTGGAGAAATACAGCTGGCTCCTGATGCTTGTTGCTGAAGCATTTTAGATGAGGGAGCTTCCCTGCTGTGAGGCATGAACAAGAGGCAAGCCCAGGTGGAAGAATGGAGGACCATGGGGATTTGTGGCTTATTTTCCATCAAAGCACCTGTGATTGATTCTCACTTGCTCTCTATTTCCTCTTCTAGGTAATGCCATCACTTCAAGGAACCATTTGAGCCTCTTTTCCAGGTGGTGCTGTTGCCCTGGCCCCTGTTGGCTATCCAGCCAAGCAAAATAAATTAGTCATAGACATCCAGGGGTGGAATAATTCAATGGCTAATGAATACCAGAGGTGTTGGGAAGCAGCTTGAACAAGATAAGGATATAAGAAACTAGTTTCTAGGAAGAGGTCAAACAAGATTAAAGGAGGGACAGTAGTTGGGCTATTAGAGTTTCTGAAAGTGTTATATTAACTATAAGCCAAATCAAGTAGTCAAACTATTTGCTGACACAAGGAAACAGACAGAACAGATAAAATGTTGAAACCTGGAGGAATCCTTCATGAGAATTCTGAGCAGTGTGGCAGCCTAACCTAAATTCTTTACACAACCAGGAAGATGTAATGACTCAGTGTGTTTGGTAACACTTCCCGCCAAAAGTGGGTTTCCAAGCAGCTGGGGTGTGGTGTGTCCTGAATCTGTGAATTGATTATTTAACCAATCTAGTTCTAGAACATTTATTGTATATATTTTGTTCGAAGTTTTTAAAATACTCACCAAGTCACTTTTAACAGCGTGTGTTTTTTCCAGACTTCATTTCTGCTAAATACCAATTGAAATAAGTTTTCCTATGCATGGCGATGGGTTTTACCGAGAGAACACGCTTGTCATTGGACAAGGCAGTCTTGAGTCTTTACATTGGAGACTGAGCTCTGAGCTCCTTGTTGGCAGGACCTTATGCTAATCCATTTTATATTCCTCACCGACCACATCCCACCAAGTAACTACCAAATACCTGACATACAGTAGGTTCTAACTAAAACTTTGTTGAATGACTAAGAATGATTAGAAGCCCTGCAATATACCATGGAAATAATGCTGTGTGTCTCCACTGTTCTGACTTTATCACTTCTTATTTATATAGTAGAGGCCCGCAGGATCGGGCCAAAACCGGCTCTCTGACGTCCCCCGCGGGGTCCCGGGTTGGGAGAGGGCGAAGGCCAGGCCGAGGGATCCCACCAGTGCACAACTGGGGCTGGGGAGGGATGCAGGAGGTTGGCCAGTGGGCGAGGGACTACGGGAGGGCTCCAGCATGTCCAGCCCATCTCATTCAGTCCCTATCGGCCGGACCCCAGCAGCAAGTTAACCTATCCGTTGGAGTGTCTGCCCCCTGGTGATCAGTTCACGTCATAGCGAGCAGTTGAGCGGCCTTAGCATATCATTAGCATATTATACTTTGGTAGAACAGACAGCTGGACAACTGGACACTTACCATATTAGGCTTTTATTATATAGAACAGTGTACACATTATTTAACCTCTAAATTTTAGTGTTCTTATTCGTAAAATGTGTTCAGAAGGTGGAAGATTAAAGCCAATAGTTAGTATAGTGCCTAGTTCAAAGATTTTAGATATTAAGGTTATTAGGAATGATGTTCTTTTAGAGATATATTGGTTATTTTCTTAAAATCTTTAAATTTTAAAAGGCATACAATTCTTATAGTCTCAAATTAAAATGTTAGGACATATGTCTCAATATTTTTTTAAATATATTTTATTGATTTTTTTTTTTTTTTTACAGAGAGGAAGGGAGATGGATAGAGAGTTAGAAACATCCATGAGAGAGAAACATCTATCAGCTGCCTCCTGCACGCCCTCTACTGGGGATGTGCCCGCAACCAAGGTACATGCCCTTGACCAGAATCGAACCTGGGACCCTTCAGTCTGCAGTCCGAGGCTCTATCCACTGAGCCAAACCGGTTAGGGCTGTCTCAATATTTTTAACAAGTAATTATTGACTCTCTTTTATGGGTTACTCTCAAGGTACTCATCTTCTAGAAGGAAAAGAAAGAAACATAAGTGAAGAAATATTATTTTGTTATGAGTGTGATGATGTAAATGAATAGGAAGATATGATAGGTAGTACTTGGGAATGCACATCAGAGTCTGATAGAGTGGTACTTGAGGAGATGGGAGAGGGAGGCAGGAGACAGATTTCATAAGACTGAAAACCATGATAAGAGGTTGGGATTTTGTTCCAAGAACACTGGAAAGCTGCTGGAAAGTTTTAAGCAGAGGAGTGATATAATCTGATTTGCATTTTGAAAATGGGCTGCTGTGTAAATAATAAATTGTAGGAGGCAGGGAGATGAGTTAGGAGGTGATTGCAATGGTCCAAGTGAGAAAAGGATGGTGGCTTAGATTACAGTAGTGGCAGTGGCCACTACTATAATCTAAAATGAGCAAGAAGGGGTGGAATCTACTTTTATAAAAACCCTGGGTGGTGTTCATCACAACCAGAACCGCCTCGACCAAGCGGAAGGAAGTCAGTCCTGCAGGGGTTGTCTTGGCAACAGCTGCACCCTCCCCCGAGCTGTTTCCCGAAGCTGTTTCCTGTAAGGGCAGGGTTTGAGGCAGGAACCCACCCTGGGAGTGTGGAGGCATTATCTTTCTAAAGTGTGCCGTGCCAGCACGGCCAGGGGTGAACCTGAGTGGGGGCGGCTGAAAGGCTTAGAAAAGACAGACAAGAGAATGAAAGCCAGGTCTCAGTGGGACGCTGCTTCTCTGAGAGACAGAGACTACACCCACAGCCATGCCTTTATTTTATAGCAGATGCCACCAGGCAAAGTAAGGGCCTGACCAAGATGTTTACAACATTCTCCTGGGTTTCAATCCTACTCAACTACATGCACCTGAACTCTATCAAGCCTACATCACTCAGGCACGTGGGGCCATGTGTTCGGACCATAGGTTCAAGCTTACAACTACAGTTGTTGGCTATAATTGTGCTGGGAGGGCCCTGCCCTCTAAGCTGGGACTTGCACGTGGCAATGAGTGGACTGTGCCCTCTCATCAGTTCAAGGCTTGAAACTGTCCAAAACATTGTAGTGGCTCCCCACAATAAAGTTTTAATTCTGTTTCTTTGTTACTGATGTTGTGGCCCCACCCCATAACAAAGAAACAATTTCCGGAGGATGAGGCCCAGGAATCAGGATTTTAAAAAAGATTCCCAGGTGATTCTAATGTGCAGCCAAGGTTGAGAACCATTGCTCTAGATAATATTAAAAATATATCTAAACGTGCAATTCTTTGTCCAAAAAATGAGCATGTTCAAAAATTAAATGAAGAAAATTTGGATATAGTCGATGGAGATTTTCACACATATTTGAGTGATGATTCCATTGATTCCACAGATGATGCTGAAAAGGAAAATTTTCCCATCAAATTTCTTAATAGTATTACTCCTTCAGGAATGCTGTGTCATAAATTAAAATTGAAAGTGGGTGCAGTCATCATGCTATTGAGAAATCTTGATAGTAAATGGGGTCTTTGTAATGGTACCAGATTTATTATCAAAAGATTACGACCTAACATTATCAAAGCTAAAGTATTAACAGCATCTGCAGAGGGAGAGGCTGTTCTGATTCCAAGAATTAATTTGTCCCCGTCTGACACTGGCCTTCCATTTAAATTGATTCCATGACAGTTTCCTATGATGCCAGCATTTGTGATGATTATTAATAAATCACAAGGACAAACTCTAGACAAAGTAGGAATATTCCTACCTGAACCCGTTTTCGCACATGGTCAGTTATATGTTGCTTTCTCTTGAGTTTGAACAGCATGTGATGTTACAGTTAAAGTTCTAAGTACTTCATCACAAGGGAAATTAGTCAAGCTCTCTGAAAGTGTTTTCACTCTTAATGTAGTGTACAGGGAGATATTAGAATAAGTTGAATCACTTTATCAGTCATTGTTTGCATCACTGTTGTTTTCATATCATGTTTTTGTTGTTTTCATATCATGTTTTTGTCGTTTTTATATCATGCCTCTGTTGTTATATCCTTTTCTTACTGTTTATTTATTAATAAATTTATATATTATTTTCATATACATTTTACTAATTTCCTTTCATCTCTCACACTTCTATTATAGAGAAAGGGCAAATAGCAATATTAAAATATCTCTGCTAATTAATTCTCTTTTAAAAAAATATATTTTATTGAATTTTTACAGAGAGGAAGGGAGAGGGATGGAGAGTTAGAAACATCGATGAAAGAGAAACATCAATCAGCTGCCTCCTGCACACTCCCACTGGGGATGTGCCCGCAACCAAGGTACATGCCCTTGACTGGAATCAAACCTGGGACCCTCGAGTGTGCAGGCCGATGCTCTATCCACTGAGCCAAACTGGTTAAGGCAATTAATTCCCTTTTAATGTCCCAACTCCCCAATCAGCCCTGCTTTGAGCCCGACCAGGGGCTGCACCTAGGGATTGGGCCTGCCCTCTGCCACCTGGGAGCAGGCCTAAGCCAGCAGGTCATTATCTCCTGAGGGGTCCCATACTGCGAGAGGGCACAGGCCGGGCTGAGGGACCCCCTCTCCCCCCCCCCCCAGTGCACAAAAGTGCACAAATTTTTGTGCACTGGGCCTCTAGTTCACTATAAGCAGAGTCCTCTGATCTCATATTTGTTGTAAGAGACAACTTTCTGAAACATTCCCAAACATTACAGTACTTTAAACTCGTTTGTACTATGGCTGATCCCATAGCATGTGGTACAATACTGAGACATTGTCGAAAATCCCCTCCAAGAAGAACTTTCCCACCAAATACAACATTCAAATTCATAATTTCTCTTAGTAATCTATGGCGTTTATAGCATGACTGGATGTCATGATGCATTCATCAATAATAAGAAGTTGGGCCTTTATAATAGTTTTAGCAACTTCACTGTTTATATTGAGTCTAGAAATTGAAGTTTCATTTAATGGAATTGGTCATTTATATTGGGAATGAAAGGGTCTTCCACCAAGAAGTAAAAGCAATTTCTGTAGACGCTGTGGGTAAAACAGTACGACCACAACCTCTAATGTAATGTATTAAAACTTTATTGTGGGGAGCCGCTACAGTGTTTTGGACAGTTTCAAACCTTGGGCTGATGAGAGGGTACAGTCCTCTCATTGCCACGTGCAAGTCCCAGCTTGGAGGGCAGGGCCCTCCCAGCACAATTATAGCCAACAGCTATCATTGTAAGCTTGAACCTATGGTCCAAACACATGGCCCCACGTGCCTGAGTGATGTAAACTTGATAGAATTCAGGTGCATGTAGTTGAGTAGGATTGAAACCCAGGAGAATGTTGTAAACATCTTGGTCAGGCCCTTACTTTGCCTCATGGCATGTGCTATAAAATAAAGACACGGCTGTGGGCGTGGTGGCTGTTTCTCAGAGAAGCAGCGTCCCACCGAGACCCGGCTTTCATTCTCTTGTCTGTCTTTTCTAAGCCTTTCAGCCGCCTCCACTCAGGTTCACCCTTGGCCGTGCTCTGAGGGCGGGTTCCTGTCTCAAACCTTGCCCTTTCCTAAACAGCTCCGGGAAACAGCTCGGGGGAGGGTACAACCATTTCCAAGACAACCCCTTCAGGACTAACTTCCTTCCGGTTGGTCAAGCCTCGGGTCGTGATGTTACACCCAAGGTTTTTATATAAGTAGATTATTTTTTTTGGGGGGGGGGGAGGGGTAGGAGTGGGCATGAGCAGTGATCCAGCCTTCACCAGAGTATTAAAGATCCAAGTAGAGATGATTATTGATTATAATGAAAGATTAGTTTACTACTGTGCACATGTGTGTAATATTTAGAGTTATCACTGTAGATTTCTGTGCAACTTAACTCACACTATAAATAAAGGTCTTATTTATTTACAAGTTTTTTAAATTTATAAGTTGACCAGCATCTCATAGCTAAAGAGAAAACCAATCATTCTTTATGACATTTGATGAGAGTATGGCATTTGATTTTCATTTGGTAACTTTATTCCCAAACATGGGTATATCAATTAGTGGAAAAATTAAGCCCTATAAAGTAATACATTCCCCTAGCTAGTAGGGCCTACCACAGCATTTTATAAATTATTATATTATCTTTTTTATCCCATTTTTGGAATCTTGTTTTCAAATAGCAGAATATGTAATTTTAAGTTAAATCTGATGAACACCACCACCACATTTTATAGTTGTTTAGAGACATTACATTTTATAGTTGGTAAAGGTACAGGACTAATAATTTCTTCACAGATGGGAAGAGGATATAGAAATTCAATTCACTGTTGGCTCCTAGTAGCATAGTAAGATGTTCAATTTATAGTATGTTTTCCTAAAATAGAATTAGCTCAGATCCAAAAAACTAGATGGAGTAAATTCTAAAACATATCTTTGAGTTAATCATATTTCTCTTTGACCCCATGTATCCTTGCTTTGGAATTTAACCTCTGTGAATTCTCTGTAAAATGTGCAAATAAAATGGAGTCATTGCAAGAATGAAGTTAGAAACAGCAAGTGAAACAGTCTGTAAACACCGAAATACTTTATAAATGTTATGTTTTATTTTATTTTTTTGTTATGCTATTGTGTGTATTGAATAAGATATAGAGATTCCTCAATTTGATTTAGGACTACTCATCTATAAGGAAGGAAAATTTCCCAGACTTATCACACCAAAGTAGATGAAGTTTATAAAGTTCCTAAGGCTCTTGAATAGAGATAGTACTGATGTTCAAATGCCTTTCTTCTCTTCTTCCTCTTATTTTTTCCTCCTCCTTTTCTCCTCACCTCGGGTGCTGAAAAAAAGGCCCTACTTCGGTCTCTTACACAAAATGCCGGG
>NW_005871049.1:22922328-22929575 GCF_000147115.1 Myotis lucifugus | reverse complement strand
CTGGCAGGCAATGCTCCTCTGGTATGGAGGGGTTAGTCCCCTGGCAGCCCCTCTGGGGCCCCCTTTCCCATTCCCAGGGAATGAATGACCCAGCACAGAGCTCATGAGTCAAGGGGCTTGTGCCTGAGATACCTCCCTCGTAACGGCAGAGATAAACAAACAACAACCTGAAACAACCTATAAATGACCAGCAAAAATAGGTCGGATCAATGTCCTAGGGTTTGTCCAGCTGACTTGGTGGATAAGCTCATTGCCGCCTGCCCTCGGCTATGCCAACCCTGGGACAGAGTGATCTTACTCCCAGGAGTTGCCAAGTTTAGTTTTACATGAATTCCAGTGCGAGCCCATCATCATCACCACCACCATCATCACCACTGCCGGGGGCTAGCCCCAGCAGTCCAGGGGTTCCCAAAGGTGTGGACGGAGTCGGCGAAGAAAGTTTTACACAGAGACAGCGTTCAGAACTCTCCAGCTTTCCTTAGTCTCCGTGGATCTTCCCTGTGCCTGGCTGAGGCCACAGAGAAAAAGGAGATATCCCAAGGCAAGCTGAGCCTTTATTTTATAGCGAGAGGTAAACAAGGTAGTGGTTTCTATAGTTACACAGTTCTTGTGAGTTTCACTTGTTTTGACCATAGTTACACTTCCTGCACTTCCCTCAGCCCATTAGCTTCCCAGATAAGATCTAGAGAGCCTCATAAGGTCAAGCCTAATTATGCTAAGAGGACTGTGCCCTCTAAGCTGGGAATTGTTTGTGACTTTGCCCACAGGTCAGTCTGAGGCTTAACCCTATATCAGCTCCCCACACACAAATCCCATCCTGAAAGAGAATCCATTAAATCACTCATGAGAAGACAAAAGTAGTCCCCTAAGCTGAGGCTAACCCACGAATACCCTACAGCTACCACTCCATACCTCCTTGTGGGGAAGCACGGGACTTGGTTGGAATGTCTGTAAGGAGGAATCTCTGAAAGGTCGGGGGTCTCTGGGGGACCTTGCCGAAGGCGGCAGAATCTGCCTTGACTTTTCCAAACAAGTCTGAGCCCTTGGGTGTTTTACTAGAATCTTTACGTTTAGACTTTAAAACATCCTTGTTTGAAAGACACTGCAGATGCAGGTGTTTTCTCAAGAATGCAGGTGTTTTCTCAAGGATGCTTATCCTGCTGATTGTATCTAGAGGTAGATTTTAGTTCAAGCTGTTGTTACAATAAAGGCCTAAGGAGGCAGGCGAACAGGGCTGCTTAATTCCTATAGTGAAGCAGTCCCTTAGCCTCTCTTTCACAGAAACGTGTGTCAGGGTAATCATTCAACCATCGTTCAGGGTCTGTTGGTCAGTCCCGGCACCTCCTGGACCCTCATTGACTGAGTAGTATATTGGATTCTGCCCTCTCTCAAGTTACATATCTCTGGATGCAGGACCCTGGAGAAAATCAAGCAACCAAGTGTGGAGCAAACCAAGCCATCTTCTCCGTTAACTTAGAGCAAGTCTCCATATGAGTTACTTTTCAACAAAATGGCCAAAGTAAGTGTTGTGTTTAGGGTGTAGGAGAATCCTGGTTTAACTTCAAAGACTTTGATCAATCCACACTGAAGTGCACAACAGTGATAATTATTCAATGGTACTATGTTAAGCTCATAGTTATTGGAGAATAGTGCTTGAGCATCCTCTTTTTTTTAAATATATTTTATTGATTTTTTACAGAGAGGAAGGGAGAGGGATAGAGAGTTAGAAACCTCCATCAGCTGCCTCCTGCACACCCCCTACTGGGGATGTGCCTGCAACCAAGGTACATGACCTTGACTGGAATCGACCTGGGACCCTTCAGTCGGCAGGCCAATGCTCTATCTACTGAGCCAAACCAGTTAGGGCTCCTCTTTTTTTTTTGTAAATAATTATGAGATTGACCACTTATGCACCTCTAGGATGATTTTAGCTGTCATTCCTTCAATGGGGTTGGGGTTGTTGTCATCCACAAAGCTTCTTTGATGTTAAGTGTGCAGTCCTGGTAATGAGTAAGAGATTTGTTGCTTGTTTTTTTTTTTTTCTCTCGATACATGAATCATTTAAAAAAATTTTACTTTTCAATTACAGTTGACATTCAATATTATTTTATATTAGTTTCAGGTATACAGCATAGTGGTTAGATAATTATATAATTTACAAAGTGATCTCCCAATAATTCTCATACTCACCTGGCACTATACATAGTTATTACAATATTATTGATTATATTCCCTATGTTATATCCTTTATATTCTCTATTGACTATTTGTGTGCATGAATCATTAATTAACCTTAATTTTGACCTCATCAGGACCTTGGTCAATCTATCTAGAAGCAGAGAGGCTTCCAAAGTGTTGGTCAAAGCAGGAGACTCTTTAACACATACGTGTGGACACAACATGTTTACATACATTTATAAATTTGTAACCAGGGAAATGAGCAGCTTTTACATATAAAAGACTGTTTTACCTTGACACCTTGTATGTTGTATAAAACAAAGAGGTGAACAGCTTTCTTTCTTGGATACTTGACATTTAAAAAGGTACAAAAATATCAGATTGAAAAGTAACAATAGATAAGGTATGGTTATTGTTTATGATGAAAAATTCCTGTACTTCTTTGTACATCTACATAATAGTTAATATTCCTGAGCACCATAAATTGTTAGCATTTTACATCATAAAGTTGTTATGCATTGTTTGTGTTGGTCAGCTTCCAGCAGCTGAAGGGAAAACCAGTCCTTCTCTGAGGTGTTTATTTAATGGAAATTGGCAATTTGATTTTCATTTCAGTAATTTAATTTCTAAAGGTAAGAGCATAATAGAAAATCCAGTTTTCTCTTCTGAATATTGTATCTGTGGCGTGGTAGATTTAAAATTATAGTACGGACAAAAAGAATGTAGACAGAAATAGGAAGTACATTGAATAATTACACAGATAAAATAAGAAACTTGGCAAGTGACTTATGTGACATGCAGAGCGCTTGGCAAATGTGGTTGGTGAGTGAAGAGGAAACTGGTTGTCGAATTACGTCAGGAAAGGGATCCTGCAGGAGACTGTGGGAGCAGAGGAGCTTGTTAAATAAGCAGAGTATTAAAAACATTGGGAAATTCTGAGTGCCATGGTTAGAAGGAAGCTGGAAGCAGATTTTACTAATTCATTCATCTTAGACACAATGAGTACCTATGACTGTGCCTAGGCCGTGGAGGCAAACACACAAGTCAGGCTGGTCTCTGTCTCTAAGTGGGATGGGACGGATATAAGATTCTGAATCTTGGGAGCTCTGAACATGGAGCAGAGAGGTAACAATTGAAACCATGAGTCAGAGTATGAAGATGGAGCAGAACAAAAGGCCAAGTGTGGGCCCTAGAAAGGTCAATGAGTGTTAAGTCTTATTAGATGATTAGAATTTATAGAGTAAAAGTTGACTCAAAGAATCAATGAGAGGTGAGAAAGTTGAGATGTTTGGATGATAAACTAATAGGGAAAGTGAATTCAAGTGAGAATTTCTGTTTTGTTTTGTTTTACAAGAGGAGAGAATTGTGCAAAGGAGGAAATGCAAGAAGTGAAAGAGGACCTTAAAGAATAGGAGAGAGAGTAAGATTGTCTGGTGGAGCATAGAAATAGGGTCTAGGGCAGTGATGGCGAACCTTTTGAGCTCGGCGTGTCAGCATTTTGAAAAACCCTAACTTAACTCTGGTGCCGTGTCACATATAGAAATTTTTTGATATTTGCAACCATAGTAAAACAAAGACTTATATTTTTGATATTTATTTTATATATTTAAATGCCATTTAACAAAGAAAAATCAACCAAAAAAAATGAGTTCGCGTGTCACCTCTGACACGCGTGTCATAGGTTCGCCATCACTGGTCTAGGGAATAAAGTTGGTTTTGAGAGGAGGAAAGACAGCTTAGGAGGTCGGATCATGTAGACATAAAAGTGGTTGTAGTTTAGAGGATGGTGGTGCAGGAATTTGAAGTAATAGCTTGAGAGATAGAGTGAAGTTGGGAAAGAAGCAGAAGGAGCTACAAGAAGCAAGATTTCCTAAGGAAGAGGATCACAGCTCTGGTTCTGATCCACTGAATAAAGGACATCACAGGAGGGTGGATAATGTAATCAAGGTGAATGATGGGGAGGGTGGTCTTAACCAGTGATGGAGAGGAGTAAGCTCCAGGGGAGGATGTTGGCACAGTCCGGGCAAGAAATAACTGGTTAGTAACTGAAGATAAAGCAGAAGGAACCATTTTTGAAAATAAGAATATCAGAATAGCAAGATTTGTCAGCTGTCCAATATAGTTGTCACTAGTCATGTGTGGCTTCTAGCACTTGAAATATGGCTAATCTGAATTGTACTGATATGCTATGACGTAAATTACACAACAGATTTTAAAGACAACATAAAAAATATTTCAGTAATACATTTTATATTGATTACAAGTTAAAAATTATAATATTTGAGATATTTGGGGTTAAACAAAATTTATTATTAAAATTAATTTCACCTTTTCCCTTTTCATTTTTAAACATGGCTCCTAGAAAATGTACAATTACATATATGGCTCATATTATATTTTTGTTGGGCAGAGTGGCTGGAAGGTCAGTAAGACTGGGGTGGCCACTGGGATACAGAGTATTGGTACAGGGTAGAGTTGTAGAAAAACAATGATAAACCCTTTGCACCACATTTAATTTGAGTTGGTAATTAGAAAAGTAGGCAGTGATACTTGTCAATGAAGTGTTGCCCCGCTGATTCAAGCAGCAGGCTCAGAATGCATCTGGTTGTTACCTGTCTGCTGTGGTAAATAACTACCCCCGTAAGTGGTGCAAGTAGAACAGGTAGTGGGTTGGTTAATGGAAAAAACAGTGAAAGAAGAGAATTATAAAAGCATGAAGTATTGCCCAGCTAGTGTGGTTCAGTGGTTGAGCATCCACCTATGAACCAGGAGGTCACAGTTTGATTCCCTGTCAGGGCACAGGACTGGGTTGTGGGTTCAATCCCCAGTAGGGGGAGTGCAAGAGGCAGCCAATTAATGATTCCCTTTTATCATTGATGTTTCTATCTCTCCCTCTCTGAAATCAATAAAAATATATTTGAAAAAAACATAACATGTCCAAGCACAATTTTAATAATTTCTCTTAACTTAAAACATAAGCATATACTTATCCATTGGTTGGTTGCTGGTTGTAGCAACATGGCCTTTTAAAAAAATCATAATGCATTTTCTATCATTATCAATTTTAGTTTCTTCAAATTAGAGAGTCAGGTTTTTAAAAAAATATATATATTTTTGATTTCAGAGAGGAAGGTAGAGGGAGAGAGAAGTAGAAACATCAATGATGAGAGAAAATCATTGATTGGCTGCCTCTTGCATGCCTCCTACTGGGGATTGAGCCCTTAACCCCAGCATGTGTCCTGACTGGGAATCAAACTGTGACCTCCTGGTTCATATGTTGATGCTCAACCACTGAGCCAGACTGGCTGGGCAAAGGGACAGGTTTTTTAACCAATCTAAGAACAGGATCTTGAGAGACTTTTATGAGTTTTTCTCAGTCCTTCACTGTTTTCTCATCTGTACCTAATTCGATTTTAAAAATTAAAGTGTTTCCAAAAGCATTTATCCGTTTATCTAATTTTTCACTACACAAGTACAAGTAAAAGTGGCATGAACGTTTTGGTGACATGCCTGACTGACTCTTGGTATGTATACAATGCAGTGATGAGAGAAAAGAGAGAAATGAGAGAGCAGCCCCAGCCCGGGTCAGGTACGTGGGCAATCGTCAGTGCACTTCAGAGTGTGAACGGAGGTTGTCAATGGAGGTTGGCTAAAAGAATTTCTTCAATGCTAACAAGGAAGGACAGGTGTTTGGACTTCAGAAGGCAGGAGGAAGGATTCTGAAGCAGCGATGCCTGGATGGGCACTGCAGTGGCCAGTAAGAGGGTACAGTGACTGGGGAGTTTGTCCCAACAAGAAGTGAAAGGACACAGAAGGCGTCCATCTATTGACCACTCACTTCTCTGGTGCCCACCCCCTGCAGGCACGGTTTCATGGAATGCTCAGTGTCCCTCATTTTCAGATGAAGTTATTGAGCAATCTCTGAAAACAATAGAGCTTGGATTAGAACATTGTTCTGTCAAAGTTGAGATTTGAGA
Source organism: Myotis lucifugus (assembly GCF_000147115.1). NCBI lineage: Eukaryota > Metazoa > Chordata > Mammalia > Chiroptera > Vespertilionidae > Myotis > Myotis lucifugus. The sequence goes on along the minus strand of NW_005871049.1, from coordinate 22,923,420 downwards.
GGAAATAGAAAACACACCCTTTGTTTAAAGAGACAGCTGAAGGGCAGCACAGGACTTCAATAAATAATAGGTTGTTTACGTGTGTAGTTACTAGTTGATACGCCCCACCGAGCCACAAAAGAGTGTGGTGACCTTAAACAGCTAACATGAAAATCTTAGCCTTCCAATTTCTGAAGTTATTGGTTTTTAGCTACTTTGTTTGCTTTTTGTAGGTTTCCAAGGTTGCTCTTTTGGGCTTGATTTTAGAAGCATAATTATAACTCTGGTTCAAACTTCTGGACCATGTAATCAAACACAGGCTAGTCATGGCGGAAAACACACAGTTCTGAGCTCTGCCTACATTGACAAGGAACATGGTTGGATCCAAATTCAACTGAGTGGCATGTCTTTATAGTGGCAGCTTTCCCCAAAATACCCCAAAAGAAGATCCATGCAGTTGTGGGAAATGGAGACAGTCAGTGGTGTTGGGAGCCATCCTCTATAGCAGCATTTTTTAAAAGAAATCCAATGAAAGAATTTAAATATCTGGATCCTATGCCAGGAGAAAAGTGTGTGTGTGTGTGTGTGTGTGTGTGTGTGTGTGTGTGTGTGTGTGTTTTCTGCCTGGTGGAACTACCAATGGGTTGTTTATTTATTTAGATTTGTGCTGTTCTTGAATCCAAATGGCACCTCATCAGAATAACATCTGCCCCAGAGTTGCTCCAGGAGTGTCAATCCCCTCTAAAGGCTGGGTATTAAAGCTGTGAATGAATTTATATTTTTATAGTAACTTTGAGAGGGGAATGGAGATATCATCTCTCATGATCAGAGTTTTCTTTCTATAATAGGATTTAATTTCTTTATTTTTTCTTGGAAGTAGGTTCTCCACCAGCCCTAATCAAGCCTTCAGCTGACTGTAGTCCTGGCCAACATCTTGGTTACAACCTGGTAAGAGACTCTGTGCCAGAGCCACCCAGCTAAGCTGTTCCTGAAAGACTTAATCTTAATACCAAGCTAAATCCTTTGTCTAGCGCACTCCCCAGACTTGTACTTTATATACTAATATATACATATATGGATATATATATATATATATATATATATATATATATA
>NW_005871049.1:22887744-22921693 GCF_000147115.1 Myotis lucifugus | reverse complement strand
AGGCCGCCGGCGCAGAAAGGCACGGGCTGCGGAAAGAGACCGCGATGGCCGGGCGAGGAGGCCCGGCGCTCTGGCCCCTGTGCGCGACGCTGGCCCGCCTGCGGGTGGCTGCTGAGCGCCGAAACCCTGGAGCCCGGGGCGTCCGCGGCGGGCATGCGGCGGCGCCGGCGGCTGCAGCAGGAAGACGGCATCTCCTTCGAGTACCACCGCTACCCCGAGCTGCGCGAGGCGCTGGTGTCCGTGTGGCTGCAGTGCACCGCCATCAGCAGGATCTACACGGTGGGGCGCAGCTTCGAGGGCCGGGAGCTGCTGGTCATCGAGCTGTCCGACAACCCTGGGGTCCACGAGCCTGGTAAGCGCGCCCATCCCTGGAGGAGAGCCGCAGACGGTTGCACTGGTGGCGGTTGGGGGCAGGAGGGCAAGGTGGGCCCGGGGGTGCCTTGTGGAAAGGGGCGTCTGGGGTGGAAGGTGGGGGAATTAGAGGGACGGATGGAGATGGGGATGAACCTGACCTAGAGCGCTGTGGCTTGCTGGGTTCCAGGCTCTGCTGTCCTCCGTCCCTTCCCAGCCCCAAACCCTCCCCCAGCCGTTAGGCCACCTTTTGGGGAGCTTAGGCCAGAGAGGATGGGAGCACGTAGCGAGCAAATCTGCGGGCTCGCCAACCCAGCGGTCACTCTCCCTTTGCTGTACCAGAGACCCGAGGGGATAACAGAAGCCTTGCAGACAGGTGTAGAAAGCTAAGGTGCAGAAGGCAGGGACTTCGAGACAAGAGGAAGAGTCATTTAGACGTATTTCCTAATTCCCGGAGGACCAGCTTTATTGGGTTCCGCAGGCTCTCCATACCCTTCTCTACCTCTACGTGTGCATTAGGCACAGGGGCACTGTGGATGCTCAGGGAATGTTAAGGGTACTGGCAACATTGGGTGGTGGTGTGTGCAGACCTGTAGGCCTCCTCCCAGGATGGGAAAGTGGCCTTGACAGGCATTCGGAGTTTGAAACTGGACTCGACCTTGCTCAGCAAAAGGAAATATTCGTTGTTTTTTTTTTCTTCCTGCATTTGACACTTGGGATAAGTGGTTGGTGACCAGGTTTTTATTTCAGATGTTGTTCCTTTATACCTATCTGATGCATCTCCATCCAGAGTATTTTAAGGCACGTTTTAATTGATGTTAAATGGGATTTATTTAGTATTTATTAGAGGTATTTAAAACAGTGTTCTTGGGCTTTTTTCATGTTTCTACTCTTAAGAGTTATAATAAGGCCTAGTCTTCGGATAGTAAAGGAACTATTAATGAATCCTGGCAGATTTTTCAAGGAGATTATATGAAAGCTCACATTCACTTTGTTGTCTTGTTTCAAGTTTAGCAGTAAAAATCTATCGTAATATTACTGTTAGAATGCGATATGCTTCTGAAAATGAAAACAATACGTCTTTTGCTTGAATATCTGGAATGTATGGTTTGTCAAGATTTGTAAATTTCTCTTTCAGATTGCAAGCTCTGTGAGGCAGGGCAGTATCTCCAGAACCTAGCCCAGATCTGCACACAGCAGGCACTCAGTGCACAGTATTAAAAAAAAAACAAAAAAGGATCAGTCATTTGCTGAATAACACACTATTTAAAAATACAATGTTCGATTCTTCATAAACACAAAATACACAGATTTAACTCGTTTTACAAAGGCGAACTCAGAAATGTTTTTACATTATTTGCTTTATAATTTCTTTTTCAATGAAGCAAATTTTAAGTTCATGGAATTACTTAATAGAATACAAAATGTCTAGTCATTTTATTTTTATTTATTTTATTATTTATTATTATTATTATTTTTTGAGAGAGAGAGAGAGAGAGAGAGAGAGAGAGAGAGAGACACTGATGTGAGAGAGACACATCGATTGGTTGCCTCCTGCACATGTTCACACTGGGGTAGGGGATCAAACTTGCAACCCAGGTATGTGCCCTTGACCAGGAATCATGTATTTTAAAGTTAGAAACTATTATGAACACTAAATAATCATGAGGTTGATTCCCCTCCCACCCACCCCATTTTTAAGAGGAGATAAGTAAGTTAGAAATCTTTGGGGAAATAGTGTTTAATGAATACAATTCAACTGAGTACATTTGAAAGATCTTATTGGCTTTATTCAACGATTCATGAATTGGACAGCAGAGAGAAAGGAGCTCCAAGGAGCTGTACAAAATGAAGACTTCCCGCAGAAGGGAGCAGGAACAGGGAAGTTATAAGCAAAAAAAATCGAGTTGGTTATTGCAAAGTTAATTTCCTTTAAGGGATGGCAAGGGCTTATCAGGCAGTTGACCTAACTAGTGCTGATCAATCAGGTGATTCCAGGTTGACTGGTTTAAGGTTCCATTTCTGAGAGAGCTGAAACTGTAGTTGTCTTGCTTTGCTGACATGAGCCTTAGCATAAGTGACTCCATTTTGGGCCCGTTGCATTATTTTAAACACTAGCTAATGGAGACGTCTGATTAGTATATATGTTTGATAGTACTGGTATGAATTAACTTTTTTAGGAGGTTTTGGAGAAATGAAAGTGTTCATCCTTAGATGACCTTCAAATTCCTTGCAGATGGAGATATTTCAGGAAATGAGAAAGGAATACCCATACATATTCTGAGGTAGAAATATATGCTTTCAGTTTTTTTGAGCACCTGCACATTCTGGGTGGACCAGTTTCTATGGGATGTGCAGTGATACACACAAGCTGTCCTTGCCCTTTGGGGAATTGGGAATCAGGAGTTTTAAGGACAGTAAAAAGGTATGTAGGGCTGCAAGAACTACATGGCGTGGAAGGACTGGGTAAAGGAGACCAGAGACATTAGGTCAGGGGGATTTGGTCATTGAAAAGTGGATGACAAGAAAGTAGGAAATATATTTATAGAACGCTGAATATTGAAATTTACCAATTCCAGTGTGGTTCGTATAGGATCTATGTTTTAAGTGCCCCCTGCTTTCGAAAGAGAGCAACTGCCTTAACTGTTTTCACCTTATAAGTGCTGTTTTAACATGTGATTAAGCTAGTAGGAAATGATATTTAGCTTGACAAATTCATTTACTGGACTAACACTTGATGAAGTTGCCCATATTCATTTTAATTTCCCAGTAAGAGAGAGGTATCAAGTTTGCGACTTTTCTTAATCTAAATTCTTTTTCTGGAGTAAAAAATGTAGCTAATGTGTAAGGGTTTAGTTATCATAATAGAAAAACTCTCCCAAAACAAAACAACATATTCACCTAAAGCCTTTTCCTGTGGCAGAACTGGCAAGTGAGAGGTTTACTTGGTGAGATGAGTGGATATGGACAGAAGGTGGTGAGATGAGTGGATATGGACAGCTGAGCAGAAAGAAGTGCTCATCTATACTTGTTTGGTACCAGGCTGTGGTCTGAGTTTGAACTTACCTCTTGAGAAAGATTCATTCTCTCAGATATTCTACATTAGAATCATCAAAGGGGAAAGAAAATTCCATTTTGAATTGACCAGTGAGGACTCTCCGTACTTCTTCTGTTATGACACCATGGGAATCAGCTTGATTCTTGACTAGCTGAATGTTGGGTCTTTGTTTTCATTTTGTATCACTGGAGGCCTGCAAGAATCTATTGGAGAAGGGTTGTGGGTATCAGCCATTCTCAGAAGAACTGCAAGTGGTCTTGACACCAGTCTCATCTCCTCACATAGGGTGACTCCGGACCCCAGATGTGGGACTGGGATGAAGACTAGGCTAAGATCGAGTCTTTGCTGTCAGACTGCCTCTTGGCTGATTCTGGGGGCTCGGATGTGTTCCGTTAGATATGATACCTGCCAGGCCTCATCATGTTCCCCATTTTTCTTTATATTTTATACTTTAAAAATATTTCCACACATAGGGACTTATGTGCTCAAACCCAAACATTTGCTCTCCTAGGCAGGCATGTTCATTATTGCAATACTCATAACAAAAACCTTTTTTTCATTTATGTCAAAGCAATGGAATCCATGTTCCCATACCACTCCTCCCAGAGTTAAACATGAGTTAAGATTAGTTTGTTTAAACCTCTAATTCTTTTACATGTAGTTTAAGATTGCTCCTGGGGAGTAAGTCTTATTTATAACTAAAATGCTATCTTAGGAACATTCTTTAGAGCATAGATATTTCTCTCTCAAAGACTGGAATGATTATTTTGGACCCATTCCTCCCCAAATCTGTTAAAATTTAAAGTGTATGAAGGCCAGTATACATTTGCCAAATCTTGTGATGGAACATTTAATACTGGCAAACTTTCTATAAAACAAACAAACAAAAAAGAAGTGGGGATTTGGGTTATTTAAATGGCTTCTTTTCATACCAGATCAACATGTATTAGTGGAAAATGATTACAACTGAGTGACAATTTTATAGCTGGTGAATATAGATGTTAGAATCTGGAGAAGGATATAGATGTACCACATGTGGTCAAGAGTTATTTTTAGACTTGAATGCGTCAGTGCAACTCTTGCCAGAAATAATGTACTTGATTGACTTGTGATTGGCTAATGGAAGAGAGGAAATTGGGTTGGCCCCTAACATTATAGGTATCCTCTGCTAAGACAAAATAGGCAGCTTTCTATGGAAACTGATTTGAGAGGTGGAAAAGGAATCACCTGCCAGCATCTCCCTTATTGGCATAGCCTAGGGGTGAAATCCCTGCCTTCACAGTCACTTCCTTTGGGAAAGATATTTTTGACAAATGCAAAAATAGCCCATGTAAGGCGTGACACATAACCCAGCTTTTCTCAAAGTCTATTCAGTGGAACATTAGTTCAGCTTGGTTTGATGTTAGCTAAACAACGATAAACAGGTTTGTGTATTACAGAACTTACCAGAGCCCTTAATATGCCAATATTTGTTTCAGATCTCCAAGTCAGATGTATAATAGATGGTATTTTCCTAGCTTCTTTCACCATGGCACCTTTTTTTCAAGGAGCTTGTCTGTAATTAGTGTTACACTAGTTTGAGAAACACAGCATTGGTTCATTATCATTCATAACCAGATTATGAAGGATTAATTTGGTAATTCTTTAGCAGAGAGACTCATACAGAAAATTCTTTATATGTTTTCCTTTTCTTTCTTTTCTTTTTTTTTCCCCCATGAAGTGATTTATGTAGGGCAAGCTCTTAAGATATGATTATTGAATTGAGAACATAATTCTGAGGCAATGAGGCACAGGACAGATAATTTTGACTGGAAAGATTAAAGTAAAAAATGCCACCCAATTCTTTTCTTGTTAAGTAGCTTCATGCTTTAACTTCTCTTTGCCTCCTTTTCGTGCCTATAAAATACAGATACTTTAAAAACTCATACCTCATAGAGTTGCTGCGAGGCCAAAGTAGTATAATACATAGAAAGGAATTAATGAAGTTGCTTGCATCTGGTTATGAAGATGAGCTGATTTGTTACAAATTTTCTTCACTCTCAGTCGGCCTGGGAAATGTGCTCCATGGACCTTGCGCTCATTCGGAGTAGGCGTGCTTGGCTGTGTCATCACATGAGACCTGCTGAGTGCTCACCTGTTACAGTGGTTTATTGCACCAGCCTAGCTGAAGCCCAAAGGACTTTTACCCTCTCGGCACCATTTCCTTGTTCACAAATGTTCACCCTCTGTGATTTTTAAAATGAGGGCCATTTCTGCTCTTAAGCGGTTTGACATCTTATTTTGCTTTATTCAATAGGAACAGTGAAAGTGTTCATCATTATCTGATAATGTTTTTATGGTTGTTTCTTTAGGTTATTAAATAAATCTAGGGCAATTCCAATGTCTACTTTGGCAAACTAACTTATTTTCTTTTCTTTTTAAACTTATTTTCTTAAAGAATGCAGGATGAAACTGCTAGGGACCTGACTAATTTATTCTTTTACAAACTCAGTGTAAGTGAAAGATCTTTGAAACTGTCTTTGTCATCTATCCCTAATTTTCTTATCCCCACTGAGGTCCTTTTGAGGCAGAACAGGTATGGGCAAGTTTGAATTGGAGGCTTTTGGAACTTGGCCATTTATAGGAGGGGTGTTAGCACTGGATCTTCTTGGACAATGGACCGTTCACTTCCAAAAGGACTCTGGTGTTCCAAGTTCTGGTTATGTCCTGGTCTTTGGTTCCCTCTGTGCGTGTTTGTGTGTGGGGAGTGAGGTAGGGGGTGGTGAGACTCTGTTTCCTGGTGCAGCTGGAGGTCAAAGTTCTCTCTTTGGTGCATGCTCTGTCTGCATGATTTGTGTTTTTGGTCTGTGATCTCCGAAAAACAACTCATTATCTTGTTAGTATGACATCATTTTGAGCTGGTCCTGTGATAATAATAATAATAATAATACACCCTATTTTTAAGACATTTGATTTCAAATGAAGGATGATTATTTAAAAAATGGATGGAGAGCACTTATTTTTAAAATGAGACTAAATATAACCTTTACCAGGTGGCTAAAAAAAATCTCTGGTTATCCTGTGGTTATGAGTATCAAGGTAATTGGGAAAAACAACAATTATCTCATGTATTTTCATATGCAGACAGCTACTCATATGTTCAGATCCCAAAATGATGCTATTTGATTGGACCTACCCAATTACTCTTCCCATATAGTCTAAAGTATATCCCAAACCAGAAGATCTTTCCTTACTATGCAGCTGCTATTCACTGCCATTGTGTAATTTACCCCCCAAGAAATATGTTCTTTCTAGAGCTCAACAGCTTGCACACATCATAAATTTTGATCATGAGTTCAGGATAGTAGCACTTCAATGTAAAAGTTGGACTGTCACCTCCCGGACCAATGGCCCGAGTACCCCCCACCCGCCCCTTTTCTAGACAATGGGTAATTTTTACAGCAACCTTTCTTATGACCATTAAACATTTCTGTGTGGCATTCCAAGCTAAAATCAACTTCCCAATATGAAAAGAAAATGTAAGCTTTTGTCAATATAGCTACATACAATTTAATTTAAGGCATATTTAATGAATATCCACTATGGATGTGCTATTTTACTTTATCTGTCAGTCACTCCTTTAGGCAGAGCCTTTGCATGTATTGAAATGTGTTACTTCATTCCTTGCCTTGGATTCACTCTTTAATGCACATTGAGGTTTATAGGGAGCGGCTCTAGAGTTAAGCCTGGGATTGACCTGTGGCAGAGCCACAGGTAAGTCCCAGCTTAGAGGGTGGAGCTAATGGGCTAATGGGCTGTGGGAGATGCAACAAGTGCTGCCAAAAGAAGTGAAACTCACAAGAACATTGTAACTTTGTCGACCACTACCTTGTTTTCCTCTGACTATAAAATAAAGCCTCAGCTTGCTGGCTGGATCCTTCTCTGTGGCCTCATCCAGGCACAGGAGATCCATTGAGCCCAGCTATATTCTCTTTGTCTGTTTTTTCTTCGCTGCCCCCCTTCAGGCACTCTGAACCCTTGGCTGTGCTGGCATGGCACAGAGCTTAACTGACACACTGCTTGCAGTCACATTTTGCAAACTAAAATGTGATTGTTGCCCTTTTTGTATTTTAGATATAGTGTTGGACAACTGATTTTAAAGTACAACAGTTCTATTGAAATGGTTTTATTTGTCTCCAGCACGGATTTTTTTTTAAGTTTATTGGAGGAAACCATTCTTATTCATTGTGGGAACTCAGTAATATTAAGCCAAATTCCCCACATAATCAGCATCGTGGGATTTAAGTTAACACACTTTTGGAAACTTTATTAACTTTACAAAATCAAAAGGACCTTTATAGCACTCACACAATGAGAAATCCTCTTGTTAAATATATTTTCTCAAGAATCAGATTCAGCTTTTGGAATATGTTAATGCAATACAAAATACGGACAGAGAATTCTCATGTGAATATTGTATAGATGTATAGTGAATATATGATATAGACAAATAAATTAACATACATGTAGACATAGATTTTATCTAAGCCTTGATGATGGCAAAGTAATCAGGAGTAGAACAGTCATTTTAAATTATTTAAAATTTCAAATTGGTGTAAGTATTTATAGATTTCACTCATATCTATAAAATAGCCTTCATTTCTCTTGTTTTTACTTCTATCCATAGCTTTTGTCAGGAATTGAAGAGTTTTTTTCTTTTGTCTAACAGGCTTACTCTTTTTTAAAACAATATATTTTTATTGATTTCAGAGAGGAAGGGAGAGGGAGAGATAGAAACAATGATGAGAGAATCATTGATCGGCTGCCTCCTGCATGCCCCCTGCTGTGGATTGAGTCCGCAACCTGAGCATGTGTCCTTGACCAGAATCGAACCCAGGACTCTTCAGTCTGCAGGCTGATGCTCTATCCATTGACCCAAACCAGCTAGGGCTAAGTGGCTTACTCTTTTTTTAAAAAATTCTCAAAAAGTTTTTACTTTCAGGAAGTTTTCTTGGGTTATTGCCTTCTCTTACCATGTTCAGGTATTCTACCAGGGTTTTACATATTTGGCCAAACTTGCCTTTATTTCCATGTAAAGATCCTAACTAAGGTGTACCATTGGAGATAGGTTAGGAGAACCTAACAGATTAATGTGGGCCAGCAGTTTCTCCTTCTTTGGCTTTTCTTCTCTTCTGTGGATATCAAAATAAGAGTAGTTACCTGAATATCAATTGGAAGCCTTTGTCTGACACCTTTGGGTCATAAACCCAAAGGATGTGATAGGTTCATTTACTCTCAACCATTTAGTTCTGTAACTCTCCAACTCCTTATAAACAACCTCCAGGATGGTCTTAAATTAGCAACCTTTCATACCTATCACAGGTGAGGAATTGGATGGTATTTATCGTTATGGGGACTTAAAGATGTAGGAAATGTCTGCCTATTGTTGAAAAGAAGTGTTTAAAAGAAAAATTAGGAATGTAAGTTTTCTTGTTTTCTCAAGATTTTATCGCAGTGCTTTTAATTCCCTATAAAATGAACATAAATAGTTCTTAATTATGCCTTAGGAAGATCTTAGCGAATATGTTAAGAATAGTTACACTATAAAAAAAGACAGGTAACTTGAGGAGTTTATTTTTTAAGAGGGTTATTTTTAAGAGGTTTAAAAACCTTTTCTTATTAAAGTATAGTTGGCATTTTTAAGAGGTTTTGTGGCAGTATAGAAGGAACAAGCTGAGTCTTAAAGTAAGCACCTTTTGGTTAAGTCTGCCCTGCCTGAAGTCAGCCTATTATCAGCTACATAAAAGAGCCTGATTTCCTGGTGTTCATGTCCTTTGTATTCTCCATTTCATTTCTGACAAAAGTCAAAGTTTTAAGATGAGGCTTCAAAAATATAGTTGTCAATTCCGTTACAAGTTAATGGTTTAAAGCATTGTTTGTGCTGACATTTTCTTTCTCTCTAGAGAACCACCTGTCCTGCTAATTCCTTTTTATTTTATTACATTTTATTTTATTTTTTACTTAACTGAATTTATTGGTGACACATCTATACTAATAATAGAGGAATATGCAAATTGTCTGGGACACCATCATGTAATGACCAATCAGGATGGGGTGGGGCTGCAGCGGAGAGCTCTCAGCACACCTGTGCCGGGGGTCTGAAGGGTGCGGAGAGGAAGGGAGAGCAGATAGGCAGTTAGGGGGATCAGGCCAGGAGGGGAGAGCAGATAAGCAGTTAGGAGGATCAGGCCAGGAGGAGAGAGCAGATAGGCAGTTAGGGGGATCAGGCCAGGAGGGGAGAGCAGTTAGGGAGATCAGGCCAGGAGGGGAGCACAGATAGGCAGTTAGAGTGATCAGATCAGGAGGGGAGAGCAGATAGGCAGTTAGGGGGATCAGGCCAGCAGGGGAGAGCAGGGGATCAGGCCAGCAGGGGAGAGCAGCAGGGGCCATCAGGCCAGCAGGGGAGCAGTTAGGGGCATCAGGCAGGCAGGCAGGCAGTCAGGTGAGTGGTTAGGAGCCAGTGGTTCCGGATTGCGAGAGGGATCCCGGATTGGAGAGGGTGCAGGCCAGGCTGAGGGACCCCCCACCCCCATGCACAAATTTTGTGCACCAGGCCTCTAGTTCGTTAATAAAATTACATGGGGTTCAGGTGTACAATTCTATCTGTATATTGTATTGTGTGTTCACCACCCCAAGTCCAATTTTCCCAATACCATTTATTGAATAGACTTACCCCAGTGTGTGTTCTTGCCTCTTTTGTCAAATATTAGTTGGCCATAAAGATGTGGGCTTATTTCTGGGCTCTCTACTCTGTTCAATTAATCTATATCTGTTTTTATGCCATTGCCATGCTGTTTTGATTACCAGGGCTTTGTAGTATGGCTTGGTATCAGGTAGTTTGATTCCTCCAACTTTGCTCTTCTTTATCAAGATTGCTATAGCTATTTGGGATCTTTTGTGGTTCCATATACATTTTTGGAATATTTGTTTTAATGATGTGAAATACCTATTGGTATTTTGATAGGAATTACATTGAAACTATTGATGTGCTTTGGGTAGTATGGACATTTTCATGATGTTAATTCTATCGATGAACATGATATATGCTTCCACTCATTGGTATCTTCTTCAATTTCTTTCTTTAGTGTCTTATAATTTTCTGAGTACAGGTCTCCTACATCCTTGGTTAAATTTATTTCTAGGTTATTTATTTATTTATTTATGATGCAATTGTAAATGAGTTTTCTTAGTTCCCCTTTTCTGATAGTACATTATCTATAATAATATAAGTGTTATATGCTAATTAGGCCAGATGTCCTTCTGGATGAAGCTGGGGCTGCGAGAGAAGCCCTGGTCCCAGCTGCCAGAGGGAAGCTGGTGCCGGCAGCTGGGGGAAGGAAAGCCTACTCTTGTACTAATTTCGTGCATTGGGTCTCTAGTTGTTGTATAAAAATACAACTGATTTCTGGATATTTAATTTGCATACTGCTACTTTACTGAATTAATTTATCAGTTCTAGTAGTTTTTTGGTGGAATCTTTAGGGTTCTCTATATACAGTATTATATCATCTGAAAATAATGATAGTTTTACTTCTTCCTTTTTAATTTGGATGCCTTTTATTTCTTCTTCTTTTCTGATTGCTGTGGCTAGGACTTCCAGTACTATGTTGAATAAGAGTGGTGAAAGCAGACATCCCCATCTTGTATCTGATCTTAAGTGAAGCATTTGTAGTTTTTGACTATTGAGTATGATGTTGGCTGTGGGTTTGTCATATGTGGCCTTCCTTATTTTGAGGTATGTTTCCTCCATTCCCACTTTGCTGAGAGTTTATATCATAAATAGATATTGGATTTTGTCAAATGCTTTTTCTACATCTATTGATATGATCATGTGACTTTTATCCTTCATTTTGTTTATGGGGTGTATCACATTTATTGATTTGTGGATATTGTACCAACCTTGCATCCCTGGAATAAATCCCATCTATCCTAGTGTGAAATCTTTTTAATGTATTGCTGGATCTCATTTGCTAATATTTTGTTGGCAATTTTAGCATCTATGTTGTCAGGGTTATTGCCTATACTTTTCTTTCTTTGTAGTGTCCTTATCTGTCTTTCTCTTGCTGCTTTAAGATTCTTTCTTTGTCTTTAACCTTTGCCATTTTAATTATGATGTGTCTTGATGTGGGCCTCTTTGGGTTCATATTGTTTGGGTCTCTCTGTGCTTCCTGGAGTTGTGTGTCTTTTTCCTTCTTTAGGTTAGGGAAGTTTTCAGTCATTATTTCTTCAAACAGGTTCTCTATTACTTGCTCTTTCTCTCTCCCCCTTCCTCTCTTTAGAATCAATTAAAAAACAAAAAACCACACATCTTGGGTGAGGATAAAAAAAGGGGGGAATTGAATATAGTAAATTTTTAAAAAATATATTTTTATTGATTTCAGAGAGGAAGGGAGAGGGAGAGAAAGATAGAAACATCAATGATGAGAGAGAATCATTGATTGGCTGCCTCCTGCATGCCCCTTAATGGGGATTGAGTCTGCAACTAGGGCATGAGCCCTTGACTGGAATTGAACCTGGAACCTTTCCATCTGCAGGCCGACCATCTATCCACTGAGCCAAACTGGCTAGGGCTGAATATAGTAAATTTTTATTTACAGTTAAAATTTTTAAAGATAATTTAATTAAGTGAGCAAATCTCCCTTAAAGGTGATTATAGAATTTTCTGGATTTCTAAATAGATTAATATGTTTTGTTAACTGAACTTAAATGTTTATGGAAGGACTAGGATTTTTAATTTATAATTTATAATTCTAATAAATTGAATAAATAAATTGAGTATTAATTTTTAAAAACCAAATTAATGTCCACATCTTTTCTATTCACTAAGTCACCCTCTAAGGTGTGACTCTCAAAAAGCTTGCATTTATTAGTTTCTGCATATAGTGGATCAGAGCTCAGTTCTGAAATAGGGGTCCTGCTTCCTCTGAAAAAATATTGTTTCCAAATTCATGAGCTATAGCAGATTTCGGAGGTGTTGAGCATGTGCAAAATACCTGAGGAAAATGCCTTCCTCTATGTGTTAATGCATGGAAAGGATTCTATAAGCTTTCCTCAAATTAACTTTTTCAAATTAGAACAACCTCTGGGCTGAGTGCTGCTTGGAAAAGTCACCTCAAAATGCTTACCTGATCTTTGGTTTGTTCCAGTGTTCCACTGTCCAGTGTAGCATATGGGATTAATAGAGTTTCATGTTTTCATACATGTGAGTTACACACAATTTTACTATACCTCTCAAACCCATTCAGCTCCTAATTTGCTCTCCAATGGTCTCTGCGGACTGAGCTGGAGAAACTTTATTATAAGAGTACATTAATTTTACTCATATGTCAAAATTGGTAGGTTGTATATGGAGGACAACTGTAAGCCTTGTACTAGCAGTAAAACACATGAATTATATGATAATATTTTAAATATTGTTTAGACCTCTTTATTACTTCTAGACTTCTGCATAAGCCTTTTATAATTGATTTAGATTACTGGATAGATAGGATTTGAGGGCACCTTATATTGTCTAAATAAACATTTTCCCTTCTCTTTTGACTCCATTTCAATTAACACAAGGTATATTTTAAAAAATAACATGTAACTCTCAGGAACACCAAGTATTTTTTCTGAATAGTTTTAAAACTCTTATTATTTTTGCTGTTGTTACTTTAATATTGAAGCTGAACTGTTGGTTGTTGTAATTCTATGAGCTGTATGTACAGGGAGAGGGAATGAATGAGAGTGTGTTTCTTAAATTAATGTACATATGGGTGAGACTGGCTGGTATTTCCTTCACATTTCATAGAATAAAGGTCATGTGTTCATTGACTCTGTAAAGACAGTTGCATAAGCAAGCATTTATATCTGCCAACATTGCCAAGAGGCCAAGGGGCCCTCATTTGTAGACCATAACCACATTTTCCATGATGTTCTCAGTTTTCAGACCAGGGTAATAAGAACACTCTATAATAAAAAAGGCCCCGCTAACAACTTGTGAGTATAAATCTCTCTAATTGAACAAATTACTAAGAAGTCTATAGACATTTGGAAATCAAATTCTTAGTAGTAGAGAGCAGTAAATGAAGTATATCTTCCATTACTATATGTATATTGTTATATTTATAGCTAATATCCTTTATAATAAAAGCCTAATATGCAAATCAACTGAGCGGCAGAATGACCGGTCGCTATGCACTGACCACCAGGGGGCAAATGCTCAATGCAGGAGCTGCTCCTAGCCCACAGGCCCCAGGCCAGCCAAGGTGGGTGCCAGCGGGGGCCTCCTGATTGCCCCGCTAGTCACCCCACAGATTGACCCTGATTGCCGGTCAGGCCTAGGGACCCTACCTGTGCACGAATTTCATGCACCAGACCTCTAGTACTTATTTAAAATACTAACCAGTGCCTGCTTTATGTGTGACATTCTGCAAATTGAAGAGATACTTATAAAAAAGGAGCGGCAAACAACAGTATTTTACCAAGTACTTAATATGAAGTTATTGACTCAGATTCTACAGGGAGTCAAGAGAGAAACCATCAGAGGAGGCCTTTCCGAAGGAGTTGGGGGTTGGAGCAGGACTTCAAGGATGAATCACATCCGAAAGTAGAAGAGAGAACTTCATTCTATGCCATAGAATATCATTCACACTTTTCGTGTCTTTTTCTTCACTATCCCCAAAAGTGATGACATATAAATATTCAGTAAGTGTTGTGAGATAATTATATTACATTCACTTGTGAAATTTCTACCTTGTTAGAGAGTGTATAATTTTTAGAGTGTTATCGTTTGGAGTAGATTTCCCTCATCATCAGGAGGATAAAACTATTAGGGATGGAGATTATGCTCACATTCTCCTTATATGTAAATTAAACATAGAATATAACATGATTACAGTATTGGTCAAATAACTATAGATATAATTATATTAAGCATATAATATAATATGGTTATGTTATATAGCATATAATTTAATTATATTAAGCATATAATATATATTTCAATAAGCTACAATTGATTACCAATACTTTCCTCCTCTCCCGGGTATATTTTTGAATATTCTTTAGTAACTCATGGAGTGCAAAAGAGTTCTATAGTTTTGATTTTGCTAGGCCAATCTCCCAGAGTTAAATATAGCTTAATTAGTGTTCTGTTTTGACGATGTATATAAAAAACTAAATTTAACATTGCAATAACAACACAAAAGATATGTAGTTTGAGTTACTGAAGAATTGCCTTTCTCCTGGTGTTGGCAGCCATTCCAGAACATTCCTCCAGCTGCATCTGCCTAATACTTGATCATGTACTGTCAGATGCTTTCGGGAGAGGAATTCACTATGCAGAAATATTTAGTATTTAACTAATTTTTCCAATTATAGGTTTTTGATTAGGGGAAATTTATTTTGAATTACTCCTAATGTTAAACACAATCTTCATTAGTGTTGTATAGAATTGTGAAACATTAGAATTACAGATTTTTATTTCTTCGCTGGAAGAAACACTCATTTAAAAATGAGTTGATTAGCCCTCGCTGGTTTGGCTCAGTGGATACAGCGTCAGCCTGCGGACTGAAGGGTTCCGGGTTCGACTCCAGTCAAGGGCACATGCCTGGGTTGTGAGCTTGATCCCCAGGAGGGGGCATGCAGAAGGCAGCCAATCAATGGTTCTCTTTCATCATTGATGTTTCTCTCTCTCCCCCTTCCTCTCCAAACTCAATAAATAAAAATATACTTTAAAAATAAGTTGATTAAATTGAGCTTCAGAGAGAGATTAAACACCCTGCCCAAGGTTGTATAACTTAGGAAGCCCAATTCCTGATATACAGGTAGGTGTTCTTTTTAAAATGATTCCTATAGCAATGTATACAGATGGGAGAATAAACATAACTATTTCTTATGTGGCCCATGACGGTCATGAACTATTTACATGGACTGAGGCTGTGAGGGAGTTCACAGGAATGAAATTTATCAGTCTGTTTTCAATTCCTCAGAGCAGAGTTTCCACACCATAAGTTATAAATGGGCATGGGTGTGCCCGAGGTGATGGACAGGGCCTGGGGTGGCGGCGGGGAGTGTTGGGTGGCAAAAAAATCAGGAAAGGATTGAAATAAATTACTTTAGCATACTCTAAATATGTACTGGAAATATTATTTTTCTTGGCAGTAGAACCCACTCTCTAGAAAGAAACAAGCTTTTGTTGGAAGACTGCTCTGATGAACTCTTTTGGGGCCTGGGCTGAGTACAAAGGAGGAACATTTTCAGAGGCTGTGTGGAGGGAGAATCAGGAGGGAAAGACTTAATGGCTGGTGGCTTAACAGACACTTCGGGGATAAGAGGAGTGTCGGATAGGGAGGACGGGGACAGCAGGTGGATTGTTGTGGATCGCTGTGGAGTAGGTTACTTGGGAAGTGGGATGAAGTACTTAATTTTGTTTCAAGATAAGCACTGGTGCCTTGGCCGATGTGGCTCCGTGGTTGAGCATTGGCCTATGAACCAGGAGGTCGAGGTTCCAATTCCCAGTCCGGGCACATGCCTGGGTTGTGGGCTCGATCCCCAGTTGGGGGCATGCAGGAGGCAGCCCATCAATGATTCTCTCTCATCATTGATGTTTCTGTCTCTCTCTCCCTCTCCCTTTCTCTCTGAAATCAATACAAATAATATATTTTTAAAAAAGGTAAGCACTGGCGAAGCCAGAAATTGTCCAAAGAGGTACAGTTACACGTAAGTGACAATACATTTAGGAGAACTTGCTAACAAAGATCAGCGGTGCACTATACTGCAGTGCTTCCTAGAATACACGAAGGCAATGTTTTGGGAATGTAAGCCAGACATCTCCCACCCCACTGACCATTTACGGTCAAGTCTAAGATCCCAGAGCACTTGGTATCTTGCTCCCCAGCATATGTTGTCAGTTTGGATCAAATAAACTCATAAAAAAACCAGTCTTAGATCCCCGAGCTGTATTTTCTGAATTAAAATCCTGGTCCCAGGAGAACATGAACACGGAGAGGGCTTTGGGAGGCTGTTGTGGTTTGTGAGGCCGACTCAAGGGCTGTGTGAACCATGCAGGATGAATCATGTGTTGTTGGAGGTTAGGGGTGCAGAATATAAATAACTGAAACTGGGTAAGGTTTCCTTTTAAAAAACAGTCCTTGTGTTGACTTTTTCATGTGTCTACATTAAATTTTAATGTGAAATAAGTTATTTGTGCTAAAGAGGGTTACATATTTGTTGAGAATGTTTCTAAACCAACAATCAGCACTTAGTTTTTTAAAAGAACTTTGTCTCCGTATTTGTGAATGTTTTATAAAACACGTTATTGTGGTATTATATTGTATTGCATATCTAATAATATGTAAAAAAGATTAACTATGTATAGAAACAATACATAAAAAAAGATTAACTATGGATAGGAACTATACCTGGAATAAAGCACCCTCTTAAATTATTAATATAGAAAATAGTGGTATGCGTTATTATAAGAATTTAAGAATATATATGAAATATATGTGGTTGATTTTTTTTCCATTTGAGAAACTCTACCAAGTATTTAGATGTCTGTTGGTAATTTTTATTCGGGATATGGGCAAGCCAAAAAAGAAAAGCTAAAATCTTCAGGCTGATGTTTGAGTGAGAGGGTGTGTTCTCATGAGCAGGAAACAGTGGGAGCTGCTGCCATGTTCTTAGACATCCTCTCTCCTTGCTAATCATACAATGAAAACACTTGAGATAATTTTACAGTTAATTCAGGGTAAAATACCTTGCCTTTGATTATCATGTTATTTCAGGTGAAAGTACTTGGTCTGAATTGTTCAGACAATTGCTCTAATTCTCCGTTTGATTTATGCATAGTCATAACCTGTGGGCGTTAATGAGAGTGGGAGTCCAGAGCCCAATCAAGGGTGAGATCAGGAAGAAGGGAGAGGCGGGGAGAGCTCTAAGTGTGCCAAGGGTCGGTGAATAATACTGGTATTGATTTGATTGGGTAGTTTTATTAGCCGCTTTTTCTTTGCCAGACTAATAAAAAGTGACTTATTAGGGTTGTTTTCCAAGTTCTCTTATTTGGATTAGAATAAAAAGAAAAGAGTGTGGACCAAGTTTTATCTTGTTTCTTGCTTTCTGTTAAGTTATATATTCAGCTTAGAAGCGACATAGACAGCTCAGGATAAAACTTGAAATAGTAAATGCTGCATAGTCTTTGTAATTCAAAGGTATGACCTGTTACTTCACATATAGAAAATAGAACAAGACTCTTGGGAAATATTTTTTCAAGGAAACAGTAAAAATTTTCGAAGCCATTCTTTGTCATTATATTTAGGATCATTAGCCTACAAGGGCATGAACATACACATATACACTCACTTTAAATGGAGCATGTGTATCTTGGGAATCAAGAAAGTTAGAACCTGAGTGTACATAAGTATTTTTAAATGGAAGGGCAAATAGCTTTTCATAGGTAGACCTGATATGAGGTGAGTGAAAAGATCTAGGCTACTTTAGCGAAAGTATCTGATCATCATACCTTGGAGTACATCGGAGTTTTAAGATGGGTGGCTCATTTCACTTGAAAATCCAGTAATTTTTTCTGAAGTAGGTGTTGCTATGGTGACAGAATGGCTTAGCAACTGTAGACTAATTTCATTGGTTGAGAGTCTGCAGACTGGCTTGTTGAGTAGCATTAATATGTTGCTTCTGCTCTTTTTTATTGAGGAGACCATCTGGCATTAGCCATATTTAAAGGTACAGTTCTGTTTGAGAAAGAATACCTGGTGACATACACTGAGGTGTTATTTTTAAGTTCTGCAGGCATTAGTTATTTTAACTAATGAGTGACTAAGAGGTTCCACTTCAGATCACTGCCTAGTATAGCCAATTAACTCATAATTCTAGGCTTTGACACTAGGAAATAAAGGGTTGTACTTTTGAGCTTACTTATATTGTACAAATTTAATAGCCAGATAGACACCTTTACATGATCATGTCAATCTTGATGTGCCTAAAAATAAACCCTCTTCAGGGTGGGAATAGCTGGGGGGTGGGAGTGGGGGAAGGTCAACTGGGGAAAAAGGAGACATGTAAAACTTTAGACATTAAAAAAGAAAGAAAAAAAAAGAAACCTTGATAAACTGTTCTCTCACATTATCATGTCCATAAACCATATAGAGATGTATTTTTTAAATAATGATTACAGAGGGTGTTTCCTATATTGAAATATGAATAGTTGCCATTTTTTTCTTTTCACATGTGAGGACGATAAATATCCTGGATTTTCAGGTAAAAAGTGAAAAGTTGTTACCCTAGCTGGTTTGGCTCAGTGGATAGAGCGTCGGCCTGCAGACTGAAGGGTCCCCGGTTCGATACTGGTCAAGGGCGCATGCTGGGGTTGTGGACTTAATATCCAATAAGGGTCGTGCAGGAGGCAGTCGATCAATGATTCTCTCTCATCATTGATGTTTCTATCTCTCTCTTTCTCTTCATTCCTCTCTGAAATCAATAAAAAAAATTTTAAAAGTGAAAAGGTATCAATTGCATCTATTATGCAAATGATAACTATCCATTCGAAGTAATAAGTATCTATTGTGTAACTATTAAGAGACATACCCTATTTTGAAGGAGCTTTCAATATAGTAGGGAGGGATAAGATGCATGTATATGATAATGGAGACAGAATATGGCAAGTACTTTAAGGGAAATGCAAAGTGAAGTTTGAGATTAAAGAATGGAGGAGGAGCCATTTAATACGATACCAAGAGGTCCCTGTGGAAGAAGTGGTGCCTGATTGGCCTGAATCTTAGGCGGTGAGGATGAAGAGAGGATTTTAGATGAAGCAGTAGCATTCATTAAAGTTATAACACCAACCATAATGTATTCCCAGTGAGTATGGCAGAATTTGAAAAATTGATGGAATATTTTTCTCTAACAAAGTATATTCCCTATTAGTGTTTTATCTGAATTTACCCCTTATCCACTATCTATCTCTATCTCTATCTCTATCTCTATCTCTATCTCTATCTCTATCTCTATCATCTATATCTATCTATATATCTATATCTATATCTATATCTATATCTATATCTATCATCTATATCTATATCTATCTATTGCAAACACTTTCAGGTTTGGTTCCCAGTGGTTGTGTCTACTTTCCTCATTCCATTTGGTTCAATTAAGTATCAGTATGGAGGGCAGACTATTTTCAGAGAGTTGACTAGATACCAGGGGTTGAAGATACAACACATAAAGATGGTAGTATTTATTGAGAACTTACTATATGTCAGGCATTGTTTAATGTTCTCTCCATTCCATAGATGAGGAGAGGCAATCCAGAAATGTCAGATGACTTGCTGAAAGTTATCAGTAGCACAGCAGGAATTAAAAAACCTTAGCCAAAACCCATAGTGCTCAAATATATCAGAGGTTCTCAAACTTGAGCCTGCATCAGAATCCACCCGGAGGACTTATTGAAACATGAGGTTGCTGGGCCCACCCATGGAGTTTCTGAGTTAACAGCTCTAATGCGGGGCCTGAAAATTTGTGTTTCTAACAAGCTTCCAGGGATGTTGATGCTGCTGGTCCAGGGACCACACTTTGAGGGCCTTTGTAACAAGCTGTGATGCTTCCCCTGTGTGTGGTTCCTGAAACGCAAAGAGCTTTCAGATGAGAAGGAAGGAGACACAAGAGAAAATAACGTAAGGTATATAATAATTACAGAGGGCTAAGAGTGCATAGAGAGGAAAACATTACTTCTGACTAGAGGGTTGGAAAAGGTTTCTGTAGGAGACATGGGGATAGATTTGTTTATGGATGATCTCAAGTCTTTACCTCCAATTGATGAAATCACAAAGCAGCAACTTCCCTTCTTATATTTGTTTTGTCACAAACATGCCTAGAGCAGCTAAGCTCCTGAGCGCCTGAGCAAGCTCATTGTGGAAAGGTTGGTGGTTCTGAAGTGGTTAATGTGAGGAGTGCAGAGAGAGCTGCCAGACTATGAAACTGAATACAAGAAAGTAATGTGAGTGAGGCTGCTTAGACTCTTCTAAGCACTCTTCTAGCCATGGTCAGTTTCAGGGAATTGATGCCATTTGTATGAGAGACTATAAGTAAATAGTGGACTTAATTTGATGATTCTTTTTGGCCCCAAGTTTTTCAATGTACACGTGAAATCTTGATAAAGAAAATATTGACAATGGCAATATATCACTGCTTTTCTAAGAGGCTGTGAAATCCTGCAGCGCACGTGGATGGGCCAGTCACGGTTGAATTGTTTTATACTAAAGTTTATTTTGACTTTATGCTCATCCAGTAACCTTCATATTACTGAGTTCTATAAAATTTCATTGCAGACTCAGTATTAATGGGATATACATACTCTCAGGATTGTCTACCAGTTGCCCCTCTTTCTGAAGAACTTTTGTCTGTCAACTATCCAAGGCTTTCTAACGAATTAATTTTACAAATCAGAGATTTGAATGGACCAGTCTTGAACTGTATGAACAATTCACTCAGAAGAATAACTTCAGTTTATAAAGGACCAAAAATAATAATCATTGAGACCCAGAGCTGTGAACTGATCTCTTTCTAATGCAGCCTGATTATTAATGGTCCTATTCACAGCTGTGCCCAAAGTAGAACTCACACCATGCTGGGTGAGTAAACGAAAGAGACCAGTAACTCTCTCAGCTGCCAAAGACCCAGCTATTAATGGAGATTTATTTTTATTGCACATTTGGAATGTTGTCATCCCAGAGGTGCTGAAATAGAATCTGTTATACTTAATTTAGGAGACAGAGGTTTTATAAGTTTGCAGCAATTAAAAAAATGAAAACAAAAGATAAAGGAGAGGGGACTGTATTTGTCTTTGTTCCTTTCCCAAAATGGAAAGTAGAATAATTTATTAGAATATATTTTAAAGTCCTAGCTGAGAACCTGAGATTAGTTTGGAGAATGGGAAAATCTTGCTCCAAATTAATTTTCTTTTCTTTTATGGTGCCACTATGCTTCTTGTGTGTGCATGTGCACACACTGTGTGTGCTGGGGTCCCCTTTCTGTGGAATATTTTCCCCTTTTTCCTCCTCTGTGGAAAGAAATTATTAAAACAAAAAGGCATTATTGAAAAAAAAATTTTGTCTTAGTAGCATAAGAGAAGTGCTATTGGTACTTGCTTATTTTAAAAAAATGGGCATTTTTTTGGTCAATTTTTCCCCCTCATTCTTATTCTCCCCCTCCTTTTTCCCCTTTCTCTCCTTCCCCCCTTCCCTGCTTTTACCTCATTTCCACTTTCTCTCTTTCCATCTTCCCTTGATCCCTTGTTTAATTTAGTTTATCTCATTCTGTGGCGCTCACAGTCAACCATCTGGTAGAGTACACATGACGTTCTACACAGTTGGTAAATCAGTGCCATATGGATTGCCCAATCATTGGCCAAGAACAGCCTTGACCAATGAACGTAGCGCCCTCTCCTTATTCTTCATTGAACGAAGATGAAAACCAGCTTTCTTCTCTTTTTTGGGGGGGTGAGTATGGCCACTTGAATTCTAATTCTTTAGAGTAAGCAATGGAAACCTCGAGTTGTGCTTTTCTCATTGAATATCTAGATACCTGTAAGGGCCTGGGCTACATGGCAAACACATTTTGTTCATTTGATCAAATGGTTAATGCAATACTTGTATTCAAAGTGAAGAGAGTGCTCTGTTTTCAGTGAATGTTAAATCGTTTAGTGGATTCTGGTTCTGCTAGATGAAACACTACACCTGTTGCCAATGACTCGAAGTGAAAACCTTGCTTTGCCAGGAGTGGGTATAAGAGCAGTGTGAGGAAGAGAATGGGCCTGAGTGTCTTTACATTCCTCCATGAGAATAAAACTATCTTTTTATGAAAGCACTTTCTGTCCACAAGGGAATAAATTTTTTTTGAATCGTTCATACCTTTTGGTACCACTGGCTGAGCTAATATGTTTTTGAACCTATACCTAAAGGACAACTTTTCCAGTGGACCAGCATCTGTCTACATGTGGAACAGGTTGAGGAGATTTTAGGGGGCATTTGGGCCCCAACCAGTCTAAAAGTTAGGCTTTACAAATGCATTCAACAGAAGAGGTTTTGTTTGAAAGGGTGAAGCACATTATAGAAAAGTTAAGGAAGAAACAGAAGAGAAGAATGTCAACTTTTATGTTTAAAAACAACAACAACAAAAAAAAGATGAGTGGTTAACATAGGGACTGTGAATTTTAAAAACATTTGTTTGGTGGTGAGGAAAATTTTAGACATTAAGTATATTTTATAGTTATAGTGACACCTTACAATTATATAATCCTTGTACCCAAACTTCTCAGCATGTTCTCTATCTTTTTTAAAATTGAGATATAATCAATATATAACATTCTGTAAGTTTAAGGGTTACAGTGGGTTGGTTTGACACCTTTATTTATTGCAATATGATTACCACCCTGGGTTTAGCTAGCACCTCTATCATGTCATATAATTGTCATTTCTTTTTTGTGGTGAAAACATTTAAGATCTAGTCTCCTCACAACTTTGACATTTATAGTACAACTAGAGGCCCGGTGTACAAAATTCGTGCACAGGATGGGGGGGGGGGGTGTCCCTCAGCCCGGCCAGGACCCTCTCCAATCCGGGACCCCTTAGAAGATGTCCAACTGCCGGTTTTTGGGCCTAAACTGGCAGTTGGACATCCTTCTCGCAATCTGGGCCTGTTGGCTCCTAACTGCTCACCTGCCTGCCTGCCTGATCGTCCCTAACCACCTCTGCCTGCCTGCCTGATTGCCCCCTAGCCGCTCCCTTGCCAGCCTGATGGCCCCCAACTCCCCTCCCCTGCAGGCCATCTTGTAGTGGCCATCTTGTGATGACATTGCATGATGCCACCTAGGCTTTTATTATATAGGATATTGTTGACTATAATCACTGTGCTTTGGAGACTTCTTGGTGGGTCCCTGCCTCTCTCTGCATCTTTATCCTATCACTTGCTACTCCCTTCTCCCCCCTCTGAGCTATTGTCCTGCTGAACTTTGACCATATAGCAAGACATTCTCTCTCACCTTTTTTCATGTTATAGATGCTGTTTTCTCTGCCTCAAACATCTCTCTTCCCCCACCTCCTCATTTCCCCTCTTACTTTATCTGTCTTTTCAAAGTGGTTAAATCCTATTTCTTATTCAATCTTCATCTAGAGACCACCTCTCCACAGTATAATTGCACGTTCACTACTTCCTTCACCGGGCTGGAAACCCCATGACGATGTGATCAAAGAGCATTTGGAGGGATAAGGGGCTCACAGTTCTGTCCAGCACCAGCAGGGCATTACAGAATTTGTCATCACATTAATACATTTAATCAATTAACAGACATCTTTTGAACCACTGCTTTGGCTAGATGCTGGGCTGAAGCGTAGTATAATGGAGGGTTTGAGTATAATCAGATAGCTCATAATTGACTTTTAGCTTCATCACTTACTTTTGAGACTTTAAGCCTGTTATTTAACCTTTCTGACCTTGTTTCTTCAAATAAAAAGTGGGGTTCACTGCAATGGCTTGGAATTTTTGTGTGGGCAACTGACTTATAAAGAGATAATTATGGCACATGCTGTGTTATGGTATAGGCACTGCCAGAGGAGGGCAACCAGCCCCGCCCCGGGGATCACGGAAGAGGCCATTGAAGCCTTTTCTTCTTCCTCAGAGCTTCTGGCATAGACGTGCCTAGAGATGCCTGGAAATTGGCCAGCAGTTCATCTTTCTGAGGAGTATAGTCCAAGATTTTTCTGAGCATGACGATAAAGCAAGTGATCTTCCATTCATCAATATTTATGAATCTATTCTAAATTAAATTATTAATAGCATCCGAAGAAATGTTCTATTTTTAATATGGACAAGAATGTTCACATTTTGTTTCAGAAGGATGCTTGTTTATAGCATACTGGGAAATATGTCTTAGTTTTGATATTTTCTCAAAAGATTTATAGATATATTTCAATATAATAGCAAAATATAATCCATGAAGGCTTTAGAATTTTTGAAGCTATGTCATTAACATTTTAAGCTTTTACTGTCTCATTAGTTTTCCTAAAATAACTCGAGGGATGACTACTTTAAGAGAGCCTTCATTTATTAAATCGATCAGATGGATGCATCTTGAAAATAGTTCTGTCTTTAGATAAAATGTATTTTATTCTAAAGAAAGCTTTTTTTTTATAACAAATAAAAACAAAGCTATGAATTTTAGGAATCTTATAATGAATAGGATGACCTGCTTTAAAAAAGGTTGAATTTAAATAATCTGAGTGTATTTGTACACAACTTAAAGCCAGATGTTTTTTATTTGAAGACCAAATTTTTTTATGTTTCTAAAAATAATTTTTATGTAAGAAAAATAAAAACAGTGATGCAATCAGGAAGCTATGAACATTTTCTTGCATAAATTGTGTGTGTGTAAACAGCCTGAGGAGTATTTCCTTGTAGCCTACCTGGCTCCATCATTATGGTAGTTTGATGAAAATCAATTAGTGTATGCAATATGTCCAAATAAATATTGACCAAGAATAACTTAGATGACGTGTATATATGAAGTGAAGTAATTCATAAGATGCATCTAGAAATAAAAAAAATGAGCTTAAAAATGACTGCAGGAAGCTGGTTATTTGCTTATGATAATATTTGCATTTTGAAGTGAACTACAGTGACTTTGCAAAGTGCCAGATTGGGAGAGCAGGAAGCCATTAAAAAAATAATTAAAACTAGAAAATAAGTTTTCCTATAATTGTCTCATTATTATAAGGAACAAGGCTTTATAGTTGGTAAGTGGCTGGGTCTGAACCCAGATTCTTGAGTCCAAATCCAGGATGATCTCATCTACGATGCACACTCATCCAACAGGGCTCTCTTCAGTTTAAAATATCTCATTATTATAAGTTAATTCCAACTGAATATGTTTAAATGAGACGTCAGTCTAGAATCTTATTTCATTCTTGACCTTGCTGCTCACAAATCACATACAAGCACTATTAGTGGAAATGTTAATAGTGCCAAAGTGGAAACCATCTCTGGATCATTGACCTTCTGGTTGGTGGAATAACCTTTGCAGAAAGATTTTCACAGGTTTCCATGGAAGCGAGCCAATCTTCTTCTCCCAATATGAGGGCAGTGGAGGGGATGGGTGTGTCTTCATGACACTTTGTAGTATCCATTTTTCTCTAAGGAACTTTTGTATGAGAACTGACTTGAATTATCTTTTAAAGCTACTGCTACCTGGAGGGTAATTTTAATAAATTCTTTATCATTTGGATTAAACACAGCAAAATGAAAGCAGCATTCTTCAGGGCCATTGTCACCACAACTTTAATACCTTCTCAGTATTATTTTCCCTGATAGTATGTTTTGGGATAATTAACAATGACTAATATTTAAATTTACAACCACGGGTCTAAGCTTATTGGTAAACGTTTATATTCCCTCTTCCTCTTCCTTGTTCCCTATCACCACCTAATTATTTCATAACTCGAAAGTGTGTACTTTCAATTATGTAGAAATGTTTAGATCAAAATTAATACAAATACATTCAGAGAGTGTGACATATGATCTGCTTTGTAAGTAATATTGGAGAACTGAACCAAGTGTCTTTATGCTGTTAAATACAGTCCTCAAAGGAGACAGAGCTTTTTGGTTGGTTGTTTAGTTTAGTTTAGTTTTGTTTAGGATCTAGATCCACCCGAAGTAAAGACTAAATGTAAACTAGAGGATTTGAACTTGGTTTTGGTTCTCTAGCTCTGGGCATGGCATTAATGTTTTCTTTGAAACTTAGGTGCTGTCTAGATGAGAGGTGTTCCCATCTGTACTACCTCAGCTCAGCCACCATCCACACTCCTGTGCCAGCTCACCCATTACTTTACATGAGAGCAGATCAGTGCCTTGAAGTAAGGAAGGTGTAAGGAAACTCTCTGGGCTCCTTAATAAAACTAAGCCCTGTCTTCCACCGTTGGTGATGGAGGGAGTAGGTGCATGGGGAGGTGTGGTGGTAATGGTTATGGAAATTGGGAAACTGTCCAATTCTGTTTAATTTGGACTTTTTTTTTTAAAGAGTCGATTTCCCTAAAAGTCAAATGTAGCCATATAAAAATATTTGGACTAAGTTAAATGTGATTTCCTTGATATTATTGGGTGACATTTGATTTAAAGAGAGCTATTCATTACTGAGCAATCTCCATGGGCCAGGCCTTCATATGGATTATCTCCTTTAATGAAATAATTTAATAGTGTAGGAATTGTATTTCCATTTTACCAACAAGCAAACAAACTCGAGGGATTAATTAACTTTAGAGTTGCAAACTGACAGCAGAGCTGGTAGCTATTCATTCATCCATGAACAAATATTTATTGGCAGTAAGTGTTTTTCATTCGTTTTATGTTTTTTGATGGTAATAATTGCATTTCACTTAGAGCCATGATTTTATTTATTTATTTTATTTTTAAAATTAAAAAAACATTTCAATTACAGTTTACATTTAGTATTATTTTGTATTGGTTTTGGGTGTACAGCATAGTGGTTAGACCATCATATACTTTACAGTGTTCTCCCTGATATTCCCAGTACCCACCTGGCACCAGACACAGTTATTGCAATATTACTGACTGTATTTCCTATGCTGTACTTTAGAGCCATGATTTTAATACTAAGAAAGTTATGTAGAAAAGAGCACTAATTAGGTAGATCACAAGAGTGTACCATTTTACTCATTCACAGAGTGTGGTTCCTTTTATTATTATAGCTTTAATACTTATTTGTCTTTTTGTTTAAAGCCATTGAATCCCCAACCCCTGGAATAGTGCCTGGAACACAGCGGGCATTTAGTAAATAGTTTATAGTGGATGAGAGAAATTAGGACTATAAATCCTTTTCTATTCTGTATTAACAAAGTCTGACTTTTTTTTCTTCGTTTTGTATAAGGGACATTTTATGGAGTGTAAATTATGAAGGGCTCGCAGGATCAAATCCATGTACCACTGTTATAGTAACCGCTAGAATTGAATTCCTAGGGGAGCTTAGAGTTTCTTGTCCTCTATCTCTTTACTCTAAAACAGACGACACCAGTGCAGGTAGTCATTTCAAATGAATAGATGCAGGAATTTAATAAATGTCTTGGTATAAAACACAAATATCATCAGCTACACATTTTGTATGAATGAGAACTTAACCCACGGATTGACATTCAGGACCCATTGGGAAAATCAGGAAACACAAGAGTGGGAAGAGCCATCAGATGGGAGCATCTATCCCAAAATGCATGAGCCAGAAGGTGGTGTGGAAAATGCCAGACAGCAGACTGTGCAGAAAAATAAACAAGCCAACCAAAGTCCTATTTGGCCTTAAATGAGGCAGATGGTGACAGGAAAGATTCAGTGAGGGGTGATTGTGCTAAAGTCACCAGACTTTAAAATTATTCATCTGTAGTTTAAGGTTTTTGGGGAAAATTAAAACACTTTGCTGGTATTACCAGAGAGGGTGATGGTACAGAAACAGAATATTAAGTAAGAGTGTATTTGTGTCAGGATGCTGGAAATGTGAGGTGCATTATTTCATCAGAAGAGAAGTTTGGTTTGCTTAGAGATTGTGACCAAAATGACAAAAAAGTGTTTTTGTTTTGCATAAAAGGAGTTGCATTTGTATTAAATCTGCGACTTTCACATGTTTTTTTTCTTTCACATTTTTGATTTAAGAAAGAATTCTCCCAAGAATGTTAATAGGTTGCTATGGTAGCAGTAATAATTCTCCAACTGAAAGAATGTACAAAACATTCTTCCTTTCCTTTTTTATTGCTAAAGAAAGGTCTTTGAGATGTAGAAAATGAGAAATAACAATGTCGAGGTTTAAGGTAAAGAATTTTAATTTGAAAGTTGAGAAAAAATTATAGCAGAGAAAACTGATCATATGGAATGGCATTAGGGGAATTTGAACAATATTCATTGTAAAGCTTTAAGATAGATGCAGCTGAACATTTAGAATTGGGAGTCATTTTAAAATAAAGGACCTAATTTTCTGTGCTTAAATTTTAATTCAGAACTACTTAGTCCATTTTCTCAAGGCAGTGTCCAGCTTAAGTAATCAAATAAGCCTGGGTTTGTACAGTCCTCTTCTAGACCACTGATGCATTTCTGCTTGAATCTGCCTTTGATTTCATGCATCGGAAATATTAGATGCTTCCCTCTCTTTCTTTGTAAGTAGTTAATAATAATTTAATATATTGAATTTTTATTTATTTTAGTTTTTTTACTCGGATTTTAAATGATACTTAAGAGTAAGTATTGTATTTTAAGCTTAAATGAATAAAGTAAAAGGCTGGGAATTGTATGGTGATGCTTCTGCCCTTTTCCTTGAGAACCGAAGACAGAAAATCAAACATATAATGAAAATTTGTTTTATGTTTCAAAACAGTTTTCCAGACAGAGAAACCAGCTTATGTATCCATATAAGTTATTTTATTTAATCCTCACAATAACATTTTCACATAGTTATTATTATCATCCTCATTTTATAATTGGGGAAGCAGAGGATCATATAAACTAAGTCAATGTCCTGAAGTCACACACCTAATAAGTAACGGCGTCAGGATTTGAACTCGGTTCTGTATGTCTCCCAACTCTTTCCATTACACCAGTGCTTCTTACATAGGGGAAAGGTTTTTGCACATAAGATTGCTTAATCTCGCCCTAACCGGTTTGGCTCAGTGGAAAAAGTGTCGGCCTGTGGACTAAAGAGTCCCAGGTTCGATTCCAGTCAAGGGCATGTACCTTGGTTGCAGGCACATCCCCAGTGGGGAGTGTGCAGGAGGCAGCTGATCGATGTTTCTCTCTCATCGATGTTTCTAACTCTCTATCCTTCTCCCTTCCTCTCTGTAAAAAATCAATAAAATATATATTTTAAAAAAGAAAAAGATTGCTTAATCCCCTTGTCTGTTAGACTACTTGTCCTCTGCACCTGTCCGGGGTGGTGCCCAGGCATATCTATACTGAAAAGGTTTCAGAGGAGATTTTGATTCTCACCTTTATTTGGGGACTGCTGTGTCCAAAGATTCAAAAACTAAACCAACCAACCCTGCCACCCAGTCTGTTTGGTGCTAGGTAAAGATCTAAACATTATTTTCTGCAAGTTGCCAGTCAATTAATTCAACTTCCTCCACTGAATAAAATTTTTAAAAATATATGTATTTGTTATACTTGACAGTATTACAGATGTCCCCCATTTCCCCCTTCTTTGCTCCTCTGCCCAGCCCCTACTCTCCACTCCTATCCCAGGCCTTCACCACATGAATAATATTTTTATTTGTATTTTATTTTTAAATATATTTTTTATTGATTTTGGAAGGAAGGGAGAGAGAGATAGAAACATCACTGATGAGAGAGAATCATTGACCGGCTGCCTCATGCACATCCCCTACCAGGATTGAACCCGCAACCCGGGCATGTGCCCTTGACTGGAATTGAACCTGGGACCCTTCAGTCCGCAGGCCAACGCTCTATCCACTGAGCCAAACCAGCTGGGACTGAATAATATTTTTAACCACAGATTTAGGAAGTCTTTTTAAACAGGAATATGAAAGGTTATTTCTGGGAGATAATATATACACACACACACAGTGGTTTCTTTCTTCCTGTGCTTTCATTCTTTTCCCTCATTTTTATGGCTCTGCATGTGTTGGTGCTTTTTAATACATCAAAGGATTAGCCCTAGCCTCATTCTCATTCTCAGATCTCACCTTCAGTGATATTCTTTGTTTTGTTATTTCCATCATTCCTGTCTTCTAGGAGGTCTTCAGAATCATTTTATTATGTAACAAAAATGTCTTCTTCTATTTTGACTGAAAATGCATCAAAATGTGAATCTAGGAAAAATGAAAATATTTTATATCTTGTGTTTCTCAGAAAATTCAAGCTGATTTGTTAATATTGATAATATACTTCTCATTATAGTCATTTCTATACAATTGTGTTTTTTTTTCCAGAAAATCACTTTATTGAGGTTTATATATTTATTAATATAATGGGAAATGGCTCTGTTGGGGACTGAGTCATATAGGAAAATTACAGTTCTTAACACTCTGCCTATTACTTATTTCACCTTATCTGCCCAAGACTGGTTAAACTAAGCATGATCTTAATGTAGAAACTTATTGGGTGTGCAGTATTGAAGTCAAAAATACTTTACGATCCCACTCTGCTTTTTTCTATTTCCCCTGTACTGGGATTTTGAGTCTTTTCATTGCTCTATTGAAAGATGTTCTTTTAGGACTTACATGCCTGGTTATAGCTCCTTGTCCTCCAGTGAGCAGAGAAGGGACTGAATCCTAATTTTGATGTCCCTTCTGTGGTTGGTCAGCAAACAACCTTTGTTACTATTCTACACTTGAATTTGGCAGTTTAGAGCTCCTGTCCTGTGTGTCTTACCAGAATGGTGAATTTGTTATTATTCTCCAAGTTTGACCAAAGAGCCCCTCACATTTGTCCTTCCTGCTTTTACATACATAGAGGATCCTTGAAGTTTCTTTGTCTTCCTTGATATAGTATAGTTTTTGACCCAGGAAAGGACAATTTGAGTTGTAGTTGTAGAATATTCATTTAAGGTTTAAATTAAAGCTAAATATTTTGTGCTCACATTTTCATCCAGCTTTTAAGTTAATATCTAGTTAATATCCTTTTGATTTAACACCCAAGTTATATAAACAGGAAGACATATCTGGACTGCGACTGCTTTCTAAAATTATGTCCTCCCATTTTAATTAATGTGCAATTGTGCATAACATTCCATTTTAACACATATTTTCCGTTTTATTGTTTCTAATCTAATTATTTCTTTTTTTCATTAGTAATTTTGCTAGCGGTTTGTCTAATTCAGCATTTTGCAAGCTGTTCTCAGAATACTAAAAAAAAAAAAAAAAAGGCAAATGAGCTTGGGAAATTGTACAAGTACCCTTCTTGAGGACTGCAAGTCAAAGTACATATTAACATAAGAAAAGATCTGAGAAGTTTTAAACTGAAAGGGAAAACATGTGAAGTCTACTTAATGTTTTAAAGAACTTAAAAATAAAGAACTTATTTGTGGAGAGGAAGACTTTTTCTTGGCACAGTTATTGATTTTTTTCCCCCCTGAAGGCCAATTTGAGAAGCGCTGGTCTGTTTCATCATCTTCATTACTTGAAATAAGGTGTTTTGGAGCTTATGTATGCAATTATTTTCTTTCTTCTTACTTTTCCCCTGTATTTTAATTATTCTGTACTTTTTTATAGGGAACTTTTTATCTTTTTATAATTTAAAAATAGTTTAGTTCATTTATTTTAATATTTAAAAGTGAAAAAAGTTAAAGCTATGACAATGTCCCTTAGTGCACCTTTGACTAATCCTAAAGATTTGGACATTTAGCAACCTCATTATTGCTATTTTATAAAAAGTTTTGTTTTTTTCTTTAATCGTATATTTTTAAAGAAAACATTACATTTTCAGTTGTACGCCTCTTTAAAATTTGTGAATTTACAGTTTCATTGTATGGTTACTGAGATTGTGATCTATATTCTTTTATATTTGTAAAATCTACCAAAAATATTTTTTCCAATTTTGTAATTAGCCATTATGTTTCATGTGTACATTAGAAGATGAATTCCCTGTTTCTAGGTTATTGAGTTTAATATGTATTGATTAATTTTATATTTAAAAAGAAACCTTCACTAACCTTTTTGTCTACTTGCCCTATTGTGAAAACAGTTTAGTCTTTTATGTAACTGTGCTTTGATTATTTTCTACTTATACTTCCATTAAGTTTTTGCTGTATATACTAGTACTAGAGGCCTGTTGCACGAAAAGATTCGGGCAATAGGCCTTCCCTTCTCCTGGCTGCCGACACTGGTTTTCCTCCGGCACCTGGGACCCAGGCCTTCGCTCCGGCCAGAGGCGCCTCCAAGCCTCTCGCGGCTCCAGTGGCCAGAGCTGCCTTCACTCCGCAGCTTCGTGCCTATGTATGCAAATTAACCGCCATCTTTGTTGGCGGTTAATTTGCATATCTTGCTGATTAGCCAATGGGAGGCGTAGCGAAGGTACGGTCAATTTCAATCTTTGTCTATTATTAGATAGGATACTTTTCTTAATGCATTAGAGTTATATAGTCTATATAACTTTTCAAAATATTACTTATTGCCTTTTAAAAAAGGCAACTGTGTATAAGTAGTTTACGTTTCTTGTTTTATTTTTACTTTATTTTTGGGTTTGTTTGATACGGATGCACATTTTCTGTGGGGTCCTTTTTTTTTTTTGGCTTTTTTCATGTCATTTTTTCTTTTGATGTTATAACATAAAGACAGCCTGGTCTCCCATATACATGCCTTTCTCATTGTATTGGTTTCCTGTGGGATTTATGTAACAAATTACCACAAACTTGGTGGTGTAAAACTGTTGTAATGTACCCCACGAATCGCACAAAGGATGCCCCAAGTCAAGAAGTCGAATTAAAGAGTCATTTATTCAAAAGCCAGTGGCTACGAGGGGGCTTTAGCTCTCCAAATCTCGCAGTCCCGAGTGACTACAGTATCGAGCTTATAAAGGTAAAAACCACATCCTGCTTGACGTTGGAATGTGGGGCTATCTTGCGAAAGCAGATTGGACAGAAGCAGAATTGAGCAAAGTTAATAATCTCTAAAGGTCATCTACAGTCTTAGTTCCTGGTGCCACTGAGTCAACGGGAAGCAATTTTTTGTGGTTCTGGTCCTCAGGCACAGAAGAATAACCTTTGTGATGTGGGCTGGCAACATAATGGGGTGAATTTGGGTGAGTTTCCAAGTCTCAATCTGGAAACTGAGGTAACTACCCTATTGTTAAAGCAAGAAGGTGTGTACAGGATAGCAGGGTTAAACAACAGTTTTTACCTGGGATGAATGTTACTATGCTTCATTGCTTCAAAACAACAGAAATTTATTCTGTACAGTTTTGGAGGTCAGGATTTAGAAATCAAGGTGTTGGCAGAGCCGCTGCTCCCTACTGAGAGTGTAGGGCACAATCTCTTCCTCCCCTCTTTGTTTTAGATGGCTGCTGATATTCCTTGGCTTGTGGCCACTGTCACTCCTGTCTCTGCCTTGGTAGTTGCATTGCCTTCTCTTTTTCTGTTATATGAAATCTCCCTCTTAATAATGATACATGCCATTGTATTTAGGATCCACCCAGATAATCCAACATAATCCCACCCCCCCTTTTTTTCTGTATAAGGTAACATTCATAGGTTCCAGGGATTAGAACACTGATATCTGTTAAAGGTCCTTTTTTTTTTTCAGCCCACCACTGAAAACAGACTCAAAATGGACTCATTTATGCTAAGCCCCATGTCACTAACTTAACCTAATTGCAGTTTTGGCTTTCCCAGAAATAGAATCTTAAACTAGTTAGTCATCTTAAACTAGTTAGTCAGGGATCACCTGATCAGCACTAGTGAGGTGATCGACCCCTAAAGGAAGTAATAGACCCCTAAGGAAAGTAAGTTGC
>NW_005871049.1:22883483-22887469 GCF_000147115.1 Myotis lucifugus | reverse complement strand
CATGCTTCAGCTTATTTTTTAACAACACCAATCTTTTTTTTTTTTAACAACACCAATCTTTACTGTCTCTTAACCAATCCTATTAGTCTTCTCTCCTTTATTAGTTTTCTTTTTTTTTCTTTATTATTTTCTATTGCTATATAATGAACCACCCCACAATCCCACAATCTGTAGGCCTGCAATTTGGGCTGGGCTCAGCAAGGTGGATCTTCTGTTAGTCTTGACTAGTTCACTTAGAACAGCGGTTCTCAACCTGTGGATCGCGACCCCTTTGGCAGTCGAATGACCCTTTCACAGGGGTCGCCTAAGACCATCCTGCATATCAGATATTTACATTACGATTCATAACAGTAGCAACATTACAGTTATGAAGTTGCAACGAAAATAATTTTATGGTTGGGTCACAACATGAGGAACTGTATTTAAAGGGCCAGAAGGTTGAGAACCACTGACTTAGAAGCTGGCTGGTTCAAATGGTTTCCCTTATATCTGACTGTGCAGGCTGTGGTTTCCCAGCAGGCAGAAGGGACTGCACAAGCATGTGAACTCAGGGAGTTGTGATTCTTTGAAGGCCAATAATTTAACAATTTCCTGCATCTCCCATTTTTAATACTTTTGGAAATTCAAGTTTATACTAAAGTATTTCGAGAATAAGTATATTGGAAAGATTCTGTGTTCTTTTATTCACACTTTAAAAAGTGTTAAACTCCTCTCAAGTTACCAACACTTCAAGTTTATAAGAAAGATTAAATGTATTTATATGTTTTATATAACATGTAAAAACAATAATAAGTACCTAGTCCTAGACAATTACAAGGAATTACAAGTCCTTGTTTATGTTGTGCTTGTTTTTGGTTATTTTTTCATGCATAAGATTAATAGGTAAGAAAAATTTTATGTTTTACATTTAATCCCTAGGGAAGTCATAACAACTGGCATGAGGCTACCAGCCATTATTGTGTTGGGAGTAAATTTTATACATCTGGAGAATTTCTGATTGTTTCAAAGCCAGTTTCAGGTGGCTGCTGATATTCCTTGACTTGTGGCCACTGTCACTCCAGTCTCTGCCTTGGTAGTTGCGTTGAGTGAAAATAGCAAAGAAAAATAGAAATAATGCTATTGCTACTGTGTTCTTTAAAACTAGTCTTTTTAGTTTTCTATCAGTGTTTAATAGCTACAGAAATCACAAAGCCTAGAGGTAGTTTTTATTAAAAAAAAAATTGCTGCTTGCAAGTAACCATATGTGGCCAAATTGATTACATGTGTTGATGCAATTTTTGGAAGAAGAAATCTTAGTCATACTTTCTACAGAACCTTCTTGTTCTCTGAGAAAAATGTCACTTTGGGAAGTTTGCACAAAAATTTTTAAAAGCAATGCAAAACAACATGTGACAAAAAACATAAAAAATATTTTTTTTGTCCTAATTCCAAATCTAAGTGCTTATGTGGGATTTCAGAATGATGTTTATAGATATGTTCCCATTCCTGTGACATTTGGAAGGTAACAGACTAAAAGTGTTGCCAATTAATACTTAAGTTTCGTCATTTCTAGCACAGATCCCAAAAGGAAGAAGTTAAGGACTTTCTGAAATTCACAATATGATTAATGGTTGAAACTGCCTGGTAGTAAAATATATAGTTTTCACTCCATGTTAGTGTTTGAAAAAAATGTAGATTTATATGAAAGTGATTTTCATTTATATTTAACATATGCCTTACCAAAAAGAAAAAGAAAAAAAAAGAAAATGAAGTTATTTAAGGATATATACTTTTTAGGCCTACTAAGAGAGAGTGAAATTTAGGATGAAGAAGGAATATTTCAGAAAAAGCAAAAAGAACAATCAGAAAAGGATTCAAGTTAAATATCTGGATTTAGTGTGAAGACCCTAAGGTTAAAGAATGCTGGCACAGCCCAGAGGAAGCTGAGAACTGAATGGTACTACAGACAAAGCCTTTGTCGCCATCTCGTTGTTACTGATGCCCTACCAGAAGCAAGTCTGGCCTTGATGGTTGCTCATGACCAGCCCTATGCTCTGGCCTTTTCTAATAAACTTGCCTCCCCTGAATGGAGACTTTGTGATCATTTATTCCAGAGACAGTTCTTCAGCCCCCAGCCCCAGCTCCCTGCTGAGCCCGCTCACTCCAGAATGGCGCCGAGCCATTCCTAGTGAGTTTTCCATGTGTACCCTGCCTTTCCCCAGCCTCCTGGCTTTCTTGCCTTAGACCGCCTTATCTTGACCTGGGAGCCATATTTGTACCAAGCTTGAGGAGCTGTGTTTTCTCCCTGCCTGTCAATCCTGCTCTGGTAGGACTTCCCTGTCCTAATGTGATAGCTTTGTTTTCCACCATTCAACTTACCTGGGTTGGCTTCAGCATTGGTGTTTGCATCTGCTCCTTACCAGCCTGCTATGGTTTTGGCATGTTCATACTACAAAATCACCCTTGGGGCGGGGGTGGGGGTGGGGAGAGAAAGGAAACAACTTGCAGAACTGATTGTCTTTCTGTATAAGAGAAGGAAGAACAAAAGGTAGAGGAGGGGAAATATCTGTTCAGGGCACTAAGTACTTTCCATATATTATCTCTGTATTTAATTCCCATAACTCTCCATGAAGCAGGTGTTAATATTTCCCATTAAGTAAGGACACACAGTTAATAATAGGAAGTGTTTTTCTGACAAAGGCCATGCTTTTTCCTCAACATGCTGCTTCCTCACAGGTTTGAAACATCTGAAATGGAAAGGTTCTGCTTTTTCTGTATAACATACCATGGCAGTAACTGGACTTAAGTACTACTGAGGAACTTGGAATTTGGGGTAGAGATATGTGAAAGCTGATTAGATTTTTGTTTGAACATATTAAAATATGATAAAGGGTGATAAAGATCCTGGAGAGTAATAATCATGGATACATATATGAGAAAAGTTCTGAAGGGAAGGAAGAATATTGAAAGCTTTACGGAATAAAGTAGACATGTCTATCTATTGCATAGAGGACACAGGTAACAAAGGCAAGGGAGATGAATGTAGTAAGTAGAAAAAAAAACCCATTCCCTTTCTCTCCTGCTTCCCCAACCCCCAAGAACAAAGCAAAACAAAACAAATGAAGCAATCGATGTAAGATAAACATAGATTTTAAGTACTCAAAACTTGGAAGCTGATGGCGCCCATGTTCCTTCATCTCATATTTTGTGAGTAGAGCTATATACAGCTATTGTGTTGTGCACAGAGGATAGTCACATGTTCCTGATGGGTTATTCTTATTTGTCTCTAAAGTTCAGGGCCAGTTCCTGTTCTGCTCCATTAAGCCTGTTTATTCTTTTTTGTTTGTTTGTTTTTTGCTTAAGTGGCCCCACCATCTCCCAGCTGTTCCAATCACAAACCTGAGAGTTACTCTAGATGCCTTCTTCTGTCTCACCCCTGTCATATCTCCTTAATATTTCTCACATCTTACCACTGCCTTCCATGATCCCCACCACTCTTCTAGATCAAGCCAACGCAATCTCCTGGCATGGACCACCATAATATCTCTGGTCCCTCCCTCCCTCCCTCCCTCCCTTCCTCCCTCCCTCCCTTCCTTTTCCTTTATTTCCTTCCTTCCTTCCTTCCTTCCGTCCTTCCTTCCTTCCTTCCTTCCTTCCTTCCTTCCTTCCATCCTTCCCATCTTGGTCCTTCCAATTCATTCTCCACACCAGAGGGCAGCAAACTTTTTCTATAAAGAACCACCAGATAATGAATATTTCTAACTTGGTCAAGTACTATAGTTTTGTCTCAACTCTGCCCATTGAAGGAGAAAACACATAAACAAATGGAGTGGTTTCCAGTAGAACTTTATTTAACAGACAGACAGCAGCAAGGCTGATGGTTGCTGAGACCCTTGCTCTACACTAGAGCTAGCGATCCTTCCTAAATGGGAATTGAATGTGTTAAGACCTTACCTACAGCTATTAAGGGCTTCTCGCTGGTCAGGGAATAAATTGGTATTGGTTTG
>NW_005871049.1:22745660-22883380 GCF_000147115.1 Myotis lucifugus | reverse complement strand
CAGCCAGTCCTACTGGGGTTCTTTCTTCCAGATCCTTGAACACTTCAGGGTGCTTCCCGACTTGGGGCCTTTACACAAGCTGTTTTCCTTTCCCTGGAAAACTTCACTTTCCTAACTCCCACTCAAACCTTCTGTTCTCAGTTTAAATGCCACTTTCTCAGGGAAACCTTCCCCAGCCTTCCTAAAAGATTAATATAGGTTTCTGTGCTATATTCATACTTTTTAAAAAATAAATTTTATCTCAATTTTAATTGAATAAATACTTGTATGATTGTTTGTCTTACATTTAGCTCCTTGCTAAGCTGAAAAGTCTGAGAGTCAGGGAATACATCTGAAGTTCAGCTACGAATTCTTAGCAACTAATCCTACAATTGACTATTCTTGACCTTCAAAAAAAGGCAGTTTCATGTACTTCAATCTAATATCCAATGTTTCCTACCCTCTTTCTTTAACTCCTTGTTTCTAGTACCCGAAGAGCTCAGTGGAACCCACAAACACTAATGTGTGGTCACAGTGCCTACTTGGCTTATGTTGCATTGAATGCTGTATTAAATACGTTATTGATGGATATGAGGTCTTGGAGGGAAGAAAAAGGGGAACTTGCCAATAGGGTGGGAGCTGGAAGAAGAGCCTGCAGCAACACCTGGTAACTGAGGACATGATAATAACAGATCTTTGGAGTTAGTTGGCTAATACTAGAGGAAAAAGATGGAAAAGCTCAATTAAATAAAAAAGGACTTTGATTTTGCACATAATGGCTTTCTGGTAGATTGAAATGCTAGTGCCTTCCAGGGCACAAGAAAAAACATACCTTGGAAAATAATTCAGAGAAACAAAAGAAGAAAAGATGAAAGTTTGAGTTTATGTTTATAAAAAGCAGATATGTAGTTCATTAGAGGAACATATTATACATTATTTAATCATAAGACCTAATTATACATATGATGTAATTTATTAACAATCCTTGAATGTTTTGGAAAATAAAAGGAATTTTCCCCGTAATAACATAGCATAGATCTTAACCAGGTATGCAAGGGAAGCATAAAATAATATTACCTATAAATTTGAACCTAGTTTATATACCATATATAATACCGTGTGTACTGCCATTTATTCACTTTGATGTCACGTTCCTTAGATATTTAAAATATCAATCTGTGCTGTTTTACTGCAAAATCTTTGTCTTTGAGTCTTTACTTTCCTTCCTGTTCTGAATCGATTTCAATTATCTTTTGCTCCTATAACTCCATTATCATCTCCCTCAGTGTCAAGACCATCAGTCTCCATGTTGCTAAATACAATAGTAATCGCATTCTCAGTTGACCATGTTGATCACTCCTTCCTTCTTAAAACAATCGCTTTTTACTTGGCTCCCATGACTTGGTTTCTTTTTTCTTTTCTGACATCATTGGCTGATTATTCTCTGCTGGCTTAGATAGTTTCCCCTCAACTTCCCAGATTCAAATATTCTAGGATTCTCTCTGTCTGCACACATTTCTTAGGTCATTGACATTCAATCTTATTTGGATCCCTATGCAGTAAAAAAATACATTTCACCACATTCCTGAGTACACACACACACACACACATACACAGCCCTCACAGAACAATACACTTTGCTGTATTCTCTTCTCTTTTCTATTATATTAAATATTTTTCACAATCATTAAATTGGTTTCACTATTCAATGAGTCACAGCTTTCAGTTGAAAAAATATTTTCAAAGTGGAATCAGAGTTTCATGAGAACTAGTGTTTTATTTCTTTGTTAACAAACATCTAGAATGGTTTGAACAGAACTTGCTTCAGTATGACCATCTTTCAGTGCCTCAGCAAATTGTACTACTTCCTAGGCTTGGATCAGCTTCCAACATTTTATCATTTGCACTTTCAATGTCGTGAAATATCTCCCCAAGTTCCTTTAATGTGAAGAGGTTTTTTGTTTTTGCCAGCATCACTTCCTCTAGGACACCTTTATCCCTTCCCTCACATTCTCATTTCCTGGTTTCTGTCGGTAAGTTCCTCAGGTTGCCTATCTGGTTTCCCAGATGGTAGCAGTGTATTCCGACTATTAGCCATTTCTCCTGTAACTCCATTTGAGTTCAATTTGAGTTCACTTCCCGCATTATCACTTTCCATTTCTTTGCTGCAATTTCATCTTTCTTGGCCAATTCCCTCTTTTAATGACCCATTTCTGTAAAATGTGTATGTGTTTATCACTGTAAGATAAGAAGGTAACACAATTATATGCTTTGCTGTCTGGCTTGAACCTAATGACAGATGTGTGGCCCATCACCAACAGAGGTGACATGACATGATTGGTCACTAATTATGATGAACATAGTGTTATTTCAAGTAGTGATTTGTGGACTGTAGAGCTAACAGGGATGTTTATACTTGATGCAAATACTCATCTCTAATATACTGGTTACTGAAATTTGAAGTGCATTGCTGGGGGACTGGTGTTATTTAACTAACCTGTGGTAGCTGACATTCATTCATATTGGATCTGTGCAAAGCAAAGACTGCCTGCATAACTCCAGCGGGAATTTTCTCAGAACTTGAGCATGATATATCTTAACTTGAATTTCTTATAGGTAATTTAAAATCACTATGTCCAAAACAGAACCTCGGAGGAACAGAGATTGGTCAGCCGGTCCTAAATAGAAGTAGCTAAAATTCATCTTTGGCCACTCTCATTCCTTTAAGGCCCTCATAGATTTTATTCTAAAGGACCATATAAGAATTGTTTTTGGCTTTGTGGTAGTGCAAAAGCAGCCATAGGTACTACATAAATGAATAGGCATGGCTGTGTTCCAATTAAATTTTACCAAAAACAGGGGCCAGACCACGGCCTGTAGTTTGCTAAACCCTGATGTAGAGTATTCCAAAGATTTTGTGGCAGGGTTATTGGGTTATTCTTGAATTATCTTAGACATGAAAAATCTGTTTTTCCATAAATCTTTGAACGGAGGAAAGTGCTTCCATGGTCCTTTTCAGCATGTCCACGCTAACTTTAGCAGCCCTATGAGCATCTCCATCTCTAACATCCTGTAGATACAGAAGCCCATTTTCTCTTACCCCCTTCCCATAGGCCTAGAAAAGATCTAGTCCGTAGCCTTTGTTTAATATTTCCTCATGTCATGAGTATTATTAAGTCAGACTCCTGGCTTTTGTCCTGAAGGAAAACATTTGTGTTCTTTTCTTATAGCATTCTCCCCCCGCCCCACCCCATACTAAAATAAGCTTTGGGACTTTTTCTGAATCCCTTCTAAGTTCTGATAGTGTTCTTTGATTTTATAACCTTGGTTACAAATCTAAGTGGTAATAATTCATCTGCATATCATGGATGAAAGGGATGCTTTTGTATGGAGCCAGAATAAGTGCTTTTTAGTTGTGTGGACACTGGCAATTTTCAGAGAACACCCTGGCACAGTGAGGGCACCTACTTTGGGGATAGGAAGATCCAAATCTGGAGTCCAGTTTTGCAACTCACCGGCAAAATGATCTTGAGCAAGTCACTTTACTTGATTTCAATTTTCTCACCTGTTGAGATTATGAATACCAGGTCTGCACAATCTCAGAGGCTTGTGGTAAGGTAAACTGATGATCAAATATGATAATTATATGTAAAAACACTTCATAAATTGAAGAGCACTATATGAATATAAGTTATTTTTTTTCTACTTGCTTCCCTTAATCTATATATGCTATAGGCTTTGGTGTACATAGCACACTCACTTTATTTCTCTACAGTTTACTATTATTCCGATTAATAGTTGCCAACTTACATTTTGAGTAAAACCAATCCAACTACTTTGTTCCATGGGAGTGCCCTGTGTTGTTGTCTGTTGTCAATCCTATGTATCAAGTTAGATGCCATGATCACCACATAAAGTCGACTTCTGTACATAAAGTCGACTTCTGTACTTGAACTATCAAATGCCCCAAGGGCTCACCCTCCACTGGGGCCTGTCTCATACCTGCTCCCCTTCTTGTCTGTTCCCCAGTCAGGGTTTGCTGACCTGGCTGCAAATGAGAACCTGAGGACAGTTTGTTTCCTAAGCTGAGGGTGAGAAGCTTCTTCTGCTCCCAGTCCAGACTCCTGCCCATGTATGCATGGAGGTCAAAGATGAAGGACCTTAAACCAGTGGCCCCCACAGACCCTGCGACCAAATGTGCCTGTAATTCCAGGCCTCACGAAAGACGCCACGCTGTATGTGGGAGTTTGGTGTCGTTATCTAACTTCACCTTTACAGCTCTGCCTCAATCAGCTTCTCCAGATTGGTGTATGGTGCTTCACCTTGACAGCTCTGCCTCAATCAGCTTCTCCAGATTAGTGTATGGTGCTTTTCCTCTGCTTAAAACGCCCGAGACGTTTAGTCTGTTTCCTATCAAAACACATTTAGAGAATAACATACGTATGATTGGGCTAGAGTTTTCCAAAACCCAGCCAATTTCCTATTTAGTCTATTTTAGAGATAGTGCAATGCAAAATGGAGTTTAATCATTTATATAATAGTCTTTTCTTTTTTCACTTCAACTGAAGTACTATTATAGAGAAATCTAGGGATTAAAATAACCCTTCATTTAGACCTTTAGTGGAATTGTAACCTTCACTAGGTACTATTCTTTGTATTCAAAATTGGTCTGGTTTGGAAGCTTTCATAGCTCAAGTGATTATTTATGTTGGATACTGTATTGAGAGTCTTGTAGCAAGTCATATAGCCCATCTAGGAGAAAAAAGAATGTACTTGGTTCACAGAAATGACAAATCCCAAGATAAAGCTAGCTTCAGGCATGGCTGGATCCGAGTGGAAGTGAGATCCCCAGGACGTGGTCATGAGGATTGCTGTTCTCTGTATTGTCTTCTTCGGCAGACATGCACTTCTCTTAGAAGGATCATTTCTACCGAAATCCTTCATTGAGTCTTACTGGTGTGGCTTGGGTCACATGCTCCTAACTGATACAGGTATTGTGTTCAGTAGATGGCATTGGCTGATCAGCTAGGCCTGGGTCATATGGACTGAGGATGGAGGAAATAATGGTGCTACTATTCAACAAAGAAGATACTAATTTCTGGATCAGCAAAAGCATCAGATGTCCACCTGAGACACCATTTAAGTAACATTTCCAGGCATCTTTATTCAGGGTCTGGATCTTGTATGAATCAATTCTATTCTGCCAGCTTCCCTGCTCCCGAGTTTCTTGGTTTCTAAGGGACTGGGGATGGGAAGAGAATTAAACTGAAACCCTTCTGGTCAATTCTTGTTAAATAAGAACTCGGCCAGTCTGCACTGTTGTGGCTATTGAGGTCATTAGGTCTAATAGAAAACATAGAAACATACACA
The DNA here is from genome assembly GCF_000147115.1 of Myotis lucifugus. Taxonomy (NCBI): domain Eukaryota; kingdom Metazoa; phylum Chordata; class Mammalia; order Chiroptera; family Vespertilionidae; genus Myotis; species Myotis lucifugus. The sequence goes on along the minus strand of NW_005871049.1, from coordinate 22,878,031 downwards.
TTCAAGACAATATCATATTTACGATGATGTCATCATGCTTTGGATATTATGGGAGGAAAGGCATATAGCCCATTTAAGAACAGGGAGTGGGGTATGGAAAGAATTCAGGCAAGGTTTTCTGGAGGAGCTAACATCTGAGCTGAATCTTGAAGTATGAGGAAGGTTTCTGGATGAAGACGGGGGAAAGGTGTCCAGGCAGAAGGAACATAATGTCGACACAGGGAAATGCAGTAGAGCATGGGTGGTGGGGTGAGCTGCAAATGATTTGACGTTACCCGAGGGCGAAGTCTGAGTCAGGGAGAGGCTGGAGGTGTGGAGACTAGATGTTGGGAATCAACACTATAGAAAATAACGTTGTCTCGACAGCCAAGTGAGTAAGGCTCGGAACCCTCAGTACAGACCCATTGTGTGTGTGTGTGTGTGTGTGTGTGTGTGTGTGTGTGTGTGTGGTGGGTGGGGGGGGCGGGTGGCGGGCGAGGAAGGTATCCCAGAGCATCGTCTCTCCCTGAGCCAAAGCCATGGGCCCGGAGCTGGCAGAAATGGTTAAGGAGTTGAAGACGCTGTACTGTGGACAGGGGCCTGTGCCAGCGTGCCATTTAACGTGGATGGCAATCACTGCCTGATGGGCGCCGGCGACCAGACCCTAAAGCTCTGGATCCCTGCTGCGGACGTACATCGGCCACAGCTAGGAGGTGCTGGGTCCCTTGCACTCCTGATTTGGTTGTTTATCTGCTGAATAGTGACATTGGTTTTAATAGCTCAAATAGCATAAACAAACTTAGAACACATTGAAACAACTTGGAGAGGAGGTGGCTGGTATATATTCTGAACTCCTGAAGAGGCCTGGCTAGCAGCATGTGGTAGACCGTAGCTGTCCTGTGACATAGGGCATCACAATGACTCAGCCCCATTTGGCTAAAGAATGATGTCACCATTTGAAAGTCCTGTCAGCACCGCCTCTGGAGCAGACCACTGTGGTCATTTGACCAAACCACTGTGGTCTCCTCCATATGCACTAATGCTGTTTTCCAAGTAGCAGTCTAGGAGCAATACCTGTAACTCCCAGGCTGGGCGTTTTCCATGAGACATTGGTTCAGCTACTTCCAATTACTTATCCCATAATACTTGGGTTTTCTTTACAGGTTTTATAAAGTTTCCTTTGGCTCTGAGTCCACTGAAAACTTTGGGTTTGATTTTCATCCTTAGCTGCTGGAGGGCATGGGTTATGGTCGAGGACCTATAGGCATTTTGGCCAAACCAGAAGGACCGCTGTTGCTGCAATTCTATTGCAGCTGACCAGGTCGTGTGTACAGGTGCATTCAAAGTGACTTTGGCTTTTAGTCACGATTGACCATTTCTCCTGCTAAAAAGGCCAGTAAGGAATGCATTCCATATTTTGTATAAAATATAGATTCTTTTTATAAATTCTTATTGAAATAAAATTTCTGGTTTGGCCAGAACCTAAAGTTTTTTTTTCCACAGTAAGGGAAGTTTCTTCCTACAGCAAAACAAGGAGTTTTTATTCAGAAATATTACTGCTAGCATGTCCACAGTGCTATTTCCAGATTTCCTTTTTCTGATGTTCCTCAGACTTGTCTTCTCGAGATGTAAATAAACTCAACATACAGGGAATGCATACAAAAGTGCCAAATTCAGTTTCCAGATGGCGAAAAAAAAAGTACAATGAGTTAGAGCTGTGGTGTTCAAGATTGTAGCCTCACACAGCTATTCAATTTTAATTAAAATGAAGTATAATTAAAAACCCGGTTCTCAGATGCACTAGCCACATTTGAAGTGCTCTAGTGTTACTCTGCTGAACAGCACAAATACAGAAACTTGCCACCACTGCAGAAAGTTCCACTGGGCAGTGTGTTTATGGAGGGTTGGCAGACCTTGTATAAACACTCATTTTTATTTTCTCGTGAAAATGCAGTTGAGTCAACCTCTAGGAGAATCCCTTTTATTATTTTGAAGAAAAGCAATGAAACCTAAAAGTGGCACAGCTGTCCCAGAACTCAGAACCCAAGATCTAGGAGACTTTAAGTTTCCTGAAAGTATGGTCTAAGTCTAGTTTGTTTTCCATTATACCCCCTGGGTCTGGCACATAGTAAGCACTCAGTGAACACCTGCAAAGATCAATTAAAGGACCCTTACTGCAAAAATACAGGTTTCTCTTGGGATTTGGATCATTTTGAGTGTTCCCTAAAACTTGAGAAGAAGGAGCAAGTGAGAGAGTCTTTGGAAATGTCATATACTTAGAAGCCATAACAAAGAGTAGAGCAAATGGCATTTGCTGAGTAGTTCCTTCTTTTTCTTCTTTTCCTTCTTCTCTCTCCCATCCTTCCTCTCTTTGTTCATCATCATTATCATCATCAAATAGCTAACCTTACTGGGCATTTATTACATGCAAGCCATTATTCTAAGTGCTTCTAATAGATTAGTTTATTTGTCCTCCCAATAAGCATACGAAGTAGGCGTTATCACTATTCCTACATTAGAATTGAAGAAACTGAGGTTCAGAGACTAAATAATTTGCTCAAAGTCTCACTGCTGGTAAATGATGGAGCAAAGATAGAAATCGAGCTTGTCCAACTCCAGAACTTGCATTTTTAACCACTAGGAGAGGTACTGCATCTCTTAAGTTGGCAACCTATTTGGATTTGAAACTAATTAGAAAAAGAAATAGCTGCTGACTGAGTTGGAGCATTGGGGGTTGATGAAAGCTTAGTGGGGGAGACAGGGCACAATCATTGCTGCCTCTGGCCTCTGTCAGTCTTTGTTGTACTTGCTAACTCCAATGCTCTCCCGCTACCCCAGCCATAGCCTCTCTTCCTACTCTCATTGCATTTCCCCTTTTTTGTCTGGCCAGGGAAACTTCTGGTGAATAGAGGGATTCAGCTTGGGCTGTGACAGTGTTCAGTGGCACCAGCCACATGAATTACAGGACGGCTGTGGCAACTGGAGAACAAAATCCTGTTATTGAAAGTTGGATAACTTTCTCTTAGTCACTTTATTTTAAAAATTGTGGTAAGAATACCTAACATGAGATTGACCTTCTTAACAGAAGTTTAGTGTATGGTATGGTATTGTTATCTATAGATACAGTGTTGCACGGTAGATCTTTAGAACTTATTCATCTTGCATAATTGAAATTTTATACACGTTGATTAACAACTCATTTTCCCCTATCTGCAGCCCCTGGCAATCACCATTCTATTGTTTGCTTCTTTGTTTGACCAGTCTAGATGCCTCATATAAGTGGAACCATACAGTATTTGTCCTTCTGAGACTGGCTTATTTTATTTAGCATAATGTCCTCAAGGTTCATGCATGTTGTCACGTAATGCTGGATTTATCTCTCTCTTTAAAAAAAATAAGGCTGAGTAATATTCCATTGTGTATATATACCACATTTTTTTCTCCATTCACCTTGGCTATTGTGAACAGTGCCGCAGTGAACATGGGAGTGCAAATGTCTCTTCAAGATTCTGAATTCTGTTCTTTTGGATAAATACTTAAGAACTGGGATTGCTGGGTCATATGGTAGTTATATTTCTAATTTTTGAGGAACCCAAATACTGTTTTGTATAGTGGCTGTACCATTTTGCATTCCCACCAAGAGTACATAAGTGTTCCAGTTTCTCCACATCTTCACCAACACTTTTTTTTTTAATTAAAGCTGTCTATGCATGCTATAATAAAATACCACAGACTAGGTATTTTGTAAACAATAAACATTTATTTCTTAAGTTCTGGAGGCTGCAAGTCAGAAATCACGGTGAATATTTAATATTTTTTATTTTATTGATGTTATCTTTTCTACTGGTTTTTTTTTTTGGTTGTTCTTTGTGTTTTCAAATACTAATTTTTGCTTATAGTTTTTAAAATTCCTTCCTTCCTTTGGCTGATTTTTGTATTTTCTTTGCATTTGAAAATATAAAAGAAATGACAAGAAAGTTAACTGCTTTTAAAAATAGCAATAATCAGATGTAGTAGTGGAAAAAATATTCCTTTCACACAGTTACAGTTTTATACCCAGGAACAGATTTAACAAGAAAGGTGCAGCTCCCATGTGAAGAAAAATGTACAACTTTACCAATAGGAGTTGAGTCAATGGAATTGAATTCATATTTTCCATTAAGAACGTTTTGACAAGATATCTCAAATCATCCAAATGCAGAATCCTAAATAGTTTTAAAAGAATCATGAAAAAAATGACAATGTTCAGTATAAAATTTTATGTTGATGTTTTGGGATTGTAGATATTATTTACTTGGGGTACATGTGAAATTAAAGATGATTAGTTAATATTTAGTAACTTTTATTTTTTCATTGAAGCCAGGTGCTTTATATTTTATTTAACAAAACATTTCAATATTCATTTTGAATGCTTGTAGAATATTTATTAAGTTAACATTAAAGAATCCCTAAGGGAAGGGACAGGTGAAATACTAATACAAACTAATAAATGTATCATAAGATCAGAAATCTCTAGTCTTTTGGGGGTGGGGGGAGCAGTGTGTATTTGTTTAATTAACTACCAGATCTTGTATGAGATTTTGTCCATCATTCTAATACCCTCTCCTCTTCATTGAAAAAAAAATTCTCAAAAGATTTTAGTCCTGAAGAAATAAATAAAAGAGTAGTAGAAGATGGTTTAGATGGAGTGGGAGATAAAATTAAAACAGTTGCAATCAATAAAAATCTTGAAAATACTTTAGTGAGAGAACCATAAACCAAATATGATAGTATGTATCCTATAAGAATCCATGATTACTCATAATTCATTCATAACTACATAAAAAATGTAGAACTGTGCTTAATTATTTAATGTATATTTAAAAATTTAAAGTTGAATTTAAAAATTGAGAGGAGCAATACACTTTCCTATAATCTGAATAGTTCTGAAGCATTATAGGGTATTTCAGTAAGCCCTATAATATTCTATCATCTTCCTGCATCTAATATTGGATTCACTTGCATAATTGAAATTTTATACATGTTGATTAACAACTCATTTTCCCCTATCTCCAGCCCCTGGCATTCACCATTCTATTGTTTGCTTCTTTGTTTGAAAATATTTAGCAAATATTTTTGGTGTTCATGCATTTTAACAATTGCTGTGATTCTTAGACCTGAGATCACCTAGTGGCCTCCAAAATTATGCTGGCTGTGCCTTTTGATGGGTGGGCACTCAAGTTGGTTGGAGTGAGCCAACAATAAGAAAAAGCACTCAGGCCCTAGCCGGTTTGGCTCACTGGATAGAGCATCAGCCTGGGGACTGAAGAGTCCCAGGTTCGGTTCCGGTCAAGGGCATGTACCTTGGTTGCAGGCACATCCCCAGTAGGGGGTGTGCAGGAGGCAGCTGATCGATGCTTCTCTCTCATGATGTTTCTAACTCTCTATCCCTCTTCCTTCCTCTCTGTAAAAAATCAATAAAATATATTTAAAAAAAAAAAGAAAAAGCACTCAGGTTTCTAAAGAGTTCTCTTATTATTTACAAGTCAGTGTCTCTTGCTCTTATTCTCTGCCCACTCTTGGGTTTGGAAGTTCCAAATAGTCTTTTCACATTCACAGAGTGCTTCACAGGCAAGCAGCCTGGTACACCCTGGGAACTTATTGTTAATCCTCTTGACAACTCAACAAAAGAGATTTAGTAGTCCAGTTTATAGAAAAGAATACTAAGATTAGGGTCAGGGATACTTGCTCAAGGTTAGATATACTATGTTAGAACTGAAATTCATACCCAAGTCTGTTTCACCTAAGTCCATGCTCCCCAAAGCCCCAACTTTTTAAAAAACACAGTGCTATGTTGCTGCCATACTGCTGTGCTTCATTTGCAGTAAGGAAGGACATGTCATAGTCTCCTTTGTCTGGGATCAGAAAACAAGCCTGTGTAAGAGATGTATGTAGACATTTATAGTGGCTGTGATCTCCCTCTCTCCTGATTCTGCCATCTGTCTAGTTAGTATATGGTTCCTTAAGTTTGTAAAGTTTTCACATAATTTGTGGGTTTTTTTGCAAATGTGAAGGAAAAGAATTCAGTTTTATTTAAATCAAATTTTCAGAAAGTCTATGACCCATAAATTGTTAAGAACCATCACCCTAGGCAGTCTGTATCCCAATGACTCTAGGCTGTTGGAATTCCACCTGTCTGCTGATGTCATTAACTTCTTCCCACAACTAGACTTTCCCTGCACTCACCACCAAAATCATTCCTTCTCAGTCCTGGAAGGGCATCCAAATCACTTCTAGATCCTTTAAAAATACAGGTGTTCAGGTCCCTTCTCAGACCTTTTGATGTCTGATCTCTGGGAATGGAGCTCAGAAATCTGTATGAATAAGAAGCACAATGATTCTGACATAGAGTTCAAAGCACAATTTTTGTAAATTGGATTGAACAAAACAGGACACTTCATGCATGTCCTGGTGCAGAATAATCCGGAGGGAGACCCGGAGTAGACCCAGTCCTCCCACAGGATTCATCACCAGCTAGGTCCAGCCCCTATTCTGCTAAGGCATGCAGAAAGCCCCACAAGCATCTGTTGGCGCTTCACTCTCCTTCAGAAAGATTCTATTGCATTGCCTACTGTTTCTGAGACTGGTGTATGTTTAGTGCTGCAAGTCTTTAGTTATTTATGATGTTGAAAACAACCAACAACATCTGTTGGGGTCCAGCCCTAGCAGGTCCAGGGGTTCCCAAAGGTGTGGACGGAGTTGGTGAAGAAGGAGCGTCACGGAGACAGCATTCAGTTGATCAGCATAGGTAGATTCTTTTTTTATTCTCCTTTTACATCTGTATTTACACCATTTGATTTTAATCCTATCCATTCTATTCCAAAGGTTAGGGCATTTGTTATCTCCATTCCAAGGTCACTACTCTATTGTTCTGTTAAGCTACAAGGAAGTAACTGAAGGAGATTATCCTAAATAAAGATTGTGTAGCTTAAGCGTGATTGTTGTAGTTAAAGTGATTAACTACCCGCCTGGCACTTAGTTAAGGGGTTTTACTGATTCCCTTCCTTAGTCCTGTTAATCCCTAACTCCAGGGAAAAATCCCCACCTGGGGAAACAACCTTTCCTGGAGAGGCGACCTTGGTTAAAACACATAGTGCTAAGAAGGGGAGCAAACATATTAAGAACAGTATGCCATATACCCCAGGTCCCTTGAAACATATGCTGTGCAGATGTTTCTTCCCTGCAGTGACTGTGTCAAGCAGCAAGGATGGACTGGCTTCCGGCAAATTCCCCCTTTTCTATTTTTTAAATGATAGCACGTAAATCAGCGGCCACCTCTCGGATTGGGTTGTTTAAGACTCGGAAGACCTGTTTGTGACTTTGCCAACAGGTCAGTCCGAGGCTTAACTCTATATCGGCTCTCCACAAACATCCTGAAGATGTTTTGACAAATCAGTTTGACATTTGAGCTATCTTCCTGAGAGAATAAAAAAGACAGTTCCAAGGAGTTTCTGGAAAACGATTGTTTAACTAAGCTTTCACATGGCTGATTTTGTTCTAGGTAGTCAATGTTTCTACCACTTGATAGCAAATTGAAGTTTTTCTTTCTCATTAATTCATGTCTGCTAGAAATGCTTGACATTTTCCATCCATGCAGGTTCTGATGACGTCACTGTTACTCATCCTCTCATCTATTCACCTTTGTAACAGGACGAGATGTTCATTCATGGGCATAAAGAGAGATGACTGCTGGAAATGGACTTGTGGTTTTCCATTACTTTTTGTAATCGTGACTCGGTTCACTATGATGATCTATCATTTTCTCTTTGTTTCAGACAACTATCAGAATTGTCAGCTAACACTTCCTGAGAACTATGGTTTGTTTGGACTCCTTTGCCTTTCTTTTCCTCCCACCCTCCCTCTTTATTTTCCACTCATCTTGTGGGTAGAAGAGGAATCTATTTTTATAACCATACCTACCCCCCTCCCTTGCTTATTTGGCCTCTGGAGATTTGAATTTCTTTTGGAAACATGCTCAGTATTTTAGGCTGCTAAGATGTGCTGAAACATGAGCCAATTAATGATGTTCTTATTGACAAGTTCTCGAAACTTGCAGGGTTCATTCTGCAAGAATGATTTACAGGCTGTATGTTAGAACGTCAAACAAGTGGAAACAATTAGTAGCACTAATGTCTGAACCCCAGGCTTACCACCGAGGGAGGGAGATGATTGATTAAAACACCCATCTGTTCCAAAGATGTTTCCAGCTTGCTTGCCTAGTTGTTTGTGAATCAAATGGGTTCAGTGATTGTGCTGCTTGTCTACTATTTGTCTATTTCTCAAAATCATTGGTTGTGTGCATATTTACCATGATATCTTTGCGAAATGGGGTTTTATTTTTAGATACTATAGATAATTCAGCAATGTGTGTAGTACATTATATGTACTAGGAACATGTATTTTGCAATTGTCACCAGTTCTAAGAATTGTGTAATCAGTGAGTTTAGTACATAATTTTCAAATGAGTGAGTGGACTTCTATTTTGGCAGTAATTTGATGTTAGAGAAAGAATAGGTTTGTCTGAATGTGAATTCATCTCTATTTACATAATGAAAGATGGAAGCATTCTGCTACTATAATCAAGTTCTTTTTCATCCAAATCATGAGGATGTACTAGTACAGCATTGGGAATATAGTTAACAATATCACAACAACTTTGTAAGGTGACTTATCATGCTGATCTCTTTGTAAGGTACGTAAATGTCGAATCACTATGTTGTACATCTGGGACTAATATATAATATTATATGTCAACTGTAATTTTAAAAAATTCTTTCTTAAAATACCCTTAACCTACTTATTTTTTCTAAATAGTGATGCAATACTTACGTAGAATTTTACATTAGATATTTTCTCTTTGCTGCTTTCTTCCCATATGGAGGTTGTTGAATAATTGACTCTAAGATTTTTTTAAAAATATATTTTATTGATTTTATATAGAGAGGAAGGGAGAGGGATAGAGAGTTAGAAACATCGATGAGAGAGAAACATCGATCAGCTGCCTCCTGCACACCTCCTACTGGGGATGTGCCCGCAACCAAGGCACACGCCCTTGACCAGAATCGAACCTGGGACCCTTCAGTCCGCAGGCCGACGCTCTATCCACTGAGCCAAACCGGTTAGGGCGACTCTAAGATTTGAAAGGGAACTTAAACAATAATGCTACCTAATGGTCAGCCAGTCAGCTGCTTCCAAGACAAGAAAATATTTAAGAGACAGACGGGCTGACTATTGGATGAAATAAAGGAGTAAAAGAAAATTTTCCTTTTTATGGGAAAGGCAGACAGTATTACTTTTTACTTTTACTCCTTTACTTGACAGTTTTTTCTAGGCTCAGCCTATTGGGCCTGTGGCTTTCTGCTTTAGGGACTCTGGTCACTTTAAAGCCGTTAATTCATACCATTTGGGGGCTTTACTAAGCTACCAGTCAGCTTCAGACTTCACCTACATGCTAAGCCTAAGAGGTGTGGGTTTCTGGGGGTGTAATTTCCTTAAGGGTTATTTTTTGTTGTTTGTTTGTTTTTACTGATTTAGTTGTACATAGTTGGGACCAATTAAGAGTTACAAGTATAGAAATGAAAATCATTTGCCTGCTCTGGTTTGGAATTTATTGAATTACCTCTGACTTCAGTAAAATTTTGGAGCTTATTTTTAAAAACTTGTAGGTTATTCTTATCTTGTTCTAATGAGAATACAAATCCAGTCAGGTACATTAATTATTCTGTGATACAGATGAAAAAGATAGGCACTCGGCCCACCCAGGCAGGACTCGGGATGTGAGTTATCATTTAGCAATGGTTTGATAGATTGTGTGCCCTGGGAAGTGACTGGAAACTGGGTAGTTACACTAAGTTGTGGAAAAATTGATGCAACAGGAAAACTACTTTCTGAGTCCACACTATGCACCCTTTGCAAATACTATGATTCCTCAGTTGCAGGATCAGGAACTCAGGGTAACTACTGTGTAAAAAGGAAAATGAATTAGTGAGTAAGGAAAGTAAGATGAGTGTAAAAACAACCATCCTTAAACGTACTGACAAATAGTCCTCAATGCCTTTTCTTCCGTTGCTAGGAGAGAGATGAGCCAGTACGTGCGCATTACCCACCGCATCCGCAAGGAATGACCTACCTGCTCACCTGGATTTGCTCTCTGCAGACTTTGTAAACAGGCATGCCTGCTGTCGTCCATTTAACAACCTGTTGTAAACTCTATTTATATAGCCCCAGGAAAGAAAATTAAGTGTTGATGAAAAGCTGTCACTCCTTTGTTAAGTAAATTGAAGTTAAATGGACACAGGGAGGCTTATTTCAAGTTCAAAGCCTTCAATTTTATGTCATTTTCTGAAGGCAGTCTCTGCGGAACCCTTTGTGTAGGCTTCACAACAAAAATAGCCTAGGGAGCTGCTTGCCTAGAGAGGTTTTGTGGTTCTCTCGTGACCATGGAGATTAATCTTGTTCCTGGCGAATCAGCTGTTCACAACACTGCTGCCTTCATTCCCAAAGAAGGATTCCCAGCCCTGCCTGAGAATGTCGGATACATCAACAAGCACCGAGTCCTCTCAATATTCCGCCCGGGTACGGGCTTCCTGACACTAACTCAAGTCCCTTTTAGTTATTCATTTATGCCCTTCCCTGTTCCAGAAAGGTGTTCAGGCACCGGGGCTGCACCTGCATCCCAAGGGCGTGCTGTACTGTCTGTCAGGCTGTTGGGAGGATGGGATTAAAAACAAGACCATACATTTACTCTTTGACTCATGAATTTATTTAATTGCTACTTTTTGCGCTCTTACTATGTTTCCAACTCTACGCTGGGCATGGATGATACACTAGGGACCTAAAATAGATACCATCTCTGTAGACCATACAGTCTTGGGATAGGGAATTAAACAAGCAACCACACTGATTAATGTATATTTTCAAACTGAGATACTGAAAATAACAAAGGAAGTGGGGTTAGACTAAACATACTCTGAGAAAACCATATTTATCCATGATCAGAAGCATGTGAGGTCAAGATGTGTGTGTGAGAAGAGCTCATAGGCAAGAGCGCATCATGTTGTCGAAGGAAGTGTGGCTGACAGATGGAGAGGGGAGGATGGTGCCTGAGGAAGCAGGGAGGTGGATCAGACATGACCACGTGGGACTGAAACATTTTTTTTGGGGGGGGGATATATTTTTTATTGGTTTCAGAGAGGAAGGGAGAGGGAGAGAGAGATAGAAACATCCATGATGAGAGAGAATCATTGATCGGCTGCCTCCTGCACGCCTCTCACTGAGGATCGAGCCCGCAACCCAGGCATGTGCCCTGACCAGGAATTGAACCATGACCTCCTGGTTCATAGGTTGACGCTCAACCACTGAGCCACACTGGCTTGGCAGGAGTTAAAAATCTTGTAGAGAATTTTGGGCTTTATGATAAATGCAAATGAGAAGTTAACTGATGGATTTTTAGGCCTAAAGCATTGTCATTATTATTTCTATCTCCTCACAAATACAATAGACGCATTGGGGAAGATTTGTTCCTGAGGGCAATTTCCTAGAGAGTCACAGAAGCAAAACCATACTGGAAATTTCCTGAACCAGAAAATCAGGAGTTGGCAACGTAATTGAATAAAGTAGGTTAGGGAGTGGTACCGCCTATGGCAGAACTGGGAGAGCAGTAGTTAATCCCACAGCATTCGAATTCAAATGCAGACCACACCGTGACAGCCATACAAAACATTAGGGGGGGCTAAGTGACTATTAAAGATGTTTTTTGTGTGTTTTGTTTTGTTTTTTAATCCAGAGAAGTAATAGAAAGTTGCAGTGTGCCCATCTACTCTTATGGGTTGTGGGCCAAGCTCTTTTGAGTGACCGAAGCTTCAAAGCTGTGTTGGGTGAAGTAAGGGAGCAGGGCCAGGATGCCTCCAACAGTGCAGTTCTCTCAGAGAACTGCCAGGCGGGCTGTAATGTTCCTCAGGCTACCAGGACTCTGTTTCCTTTCACAATGGACTGCTCCAGTTTCTCCTGCCCCAGTCAGATGAATACAACCCACTCAGGGGAAGGTACAAAGCACGGGAGTTTGACAGAAACGAAGAAGGTTCTTAGGACTTTTGAAATCACACATCTCCTGGGCAAGTCTCAGGGAGGTGGTTATATTAGAGTTTCCCTGAAAGTAGAAAACGAGGGCATATAAATAGCACTGACCCTGCTCCCGCCTGATCCTTAGAAGAAGATGAGCTTAAGCTCAGGCTGAGAGGTCACACAGGGCATGGCTTTCTGTGGCGAGCAGTCACTTAAATCACACACTCAGGAATCGGATGCAAAGAACATTTAGTAAAAAGGTGAAAGATTTATACGTTCTGAAGAGAAACACTGGAGTGCAAAGAACATTTAGCTAATGTATTTCCAGGATAAAAATAATTCCAACTTTTTAAAAAAATATATATTTTTTTATTGATTTCAGAGAGGAAGGGAGAGGGGGAGAGAGAGAGAAGAACATCAATGAGAATCATTGATCGGCTGCCTCGGCATGCCCTACACATGCCCTCAACCCAGGCATGTGCCCTGACCAGGAATCTAACTGTGACCTCCTGGTTCATAGGTCGACACTCAACCACTGAGCCATGCCAGCTGAGCATTTCCAACTTTTTTTTTTTAAACCCAGGTGAGCAGTCCTAGTGGCTTTGTAGGTGGGGCCCTCTTTTCCACTGCTGAGAGTGGATGAAGCAGAAAGGAGAGGAGCCACAGGATTCACTGAGGTCGCTCGGCAATTTTATTTCTCCCCCTAAAAGGCAATGGAGAGCAGCAGAAATGGGCCACTGTGACTTAGGTTTGAATTCTGGGTCCTTCAGCAAAACATCCTCTTTGGGCTGCATTTGTACAAAAGGATAATCCGATATCTGTCTTCCACATTTTGGTGGACTGTTGTCAAGAGAAGACTAGATGATGTGTACCAAAGCACCTCACAATGACAAGATAATGTCACACAATAATAATATTAAAATAATTATGGCAAACACGTAGCACTTGTTATTCACCAGGCCTGTTGTAAGCATTTACACTTACTATTTCACTTAGTTTTTATAGTCACCTCATGAGGTAGAATCTGTCATCTGATCTACACGTGGGTAAACAGAGCCACAGAGCCGAAGTAAGTTGTTCAAGGCCAGCCAGTAAGAATTGGTGCTAGGATTTCAATCACACAGAAGTTTAATCACTTTGGTTAAAAAAAAAAAAATAAAGTGTAGACTTCTAACTAAATGAGAAGATACGTACTTGAATCCTAGCTTTAGGACTGTGATCAGGCCTCTTAAGCCATCAGAACTTCAGTGTGCTCATCTTCAAATAGAGATGGATAATAATATCCACTTTTAGATGTTTGGGGAGGACTAAATAAGAAAACATGCAAGTTCAGTGTCTGACCAATAGGAGGCACACAGCGTATTATTGTTATTAGTTATTGGGGAAGCGGTGGTGTATTTGTCTGCTCCATCTGCCATAAAAATATACCACAGACTGGGTGGCTTAAACAACAGAAATTTATTTTCTCTCAGTTCTGGAAGCTAAAAGTCTAAGATCAAGGTGCCAGCAGGGTTGGTTTCTGAGGAGACCTCTCCTCCTGGCTCGCGGGCATCTGCCTTCTCCCTGTGTCCTCACAGGGCCTTTTCTCCGTGCAGCTGGGAGAGATGAGAGGGATTTATGATGTCTCCTCCTCCTCTTATAAGTACACCATTCCTGTTGGATTAGGTTCCCACCCCTATGACCTAATTTAACCTTAATCCTCAAAGGTTTTATGTGCAAATACAGTCACGTTGGAAGTTAGGGTTTCAACACATGAATTTGGAAGATACAATTATGTTCATAAGAAGTGGGTGACTAGGGAGAGAGAAGTAGAAGAACAGAAGGGGAGTTTGGAGTATTTTGATATTTAAGGTCGATTTCTTCGGCATCAGTTCTGGAGGGAAATGAAGTTGTCAGCTTTGTGTAATAACTAGTAGATGTATAATGTTTTTTTGCACTGTATGTCATTTGCCTTCTAATGGGTGCTATAGAAAACATCTCTATACTCTTTTATCTTGTAGGTGAGCCTGAATTTAAATACATTGGGAATATGCATGGTAATGAGGCTGTTGGGCGGGAACTGCTCATTTTCCTGGCCCAGTACCTGTGCAATGAATACCAAAAAGGGAACGAGACCATCGTCAAGCTGATCCATAACACTCGGATTCACATCATGCCTTCGCTGAACCCTGATGGCTTTGAGAAGGCAGCATCTCAGGTGAGTGTGAGCCAGCGCAGAGCAGCACGCTGTCTTCAATTTGTATATTTGCAAACATGGGTTTATCTACATGTAATGCACTCACATAAAGCTTACACACCGTGCAGTAGGAGGGTACAAGTCATATGTTTTACTGGTAAGGAAAAAATTCAGAAGGTAAGAGATGATGGGTAAGAGTTTCTTCAGCAGAGATTGCGAATGAGAAATCAGTATTTAATCATTGTTTTGTTTGTGTTGTTAAAGAAATCATAGCTACTCATCCATGTTTGTGACTAGGTCAGTTTCCTTCTAAACCTCTACAAGTAAAAAAATAAGTAAAAAAAAAAAAACACAACTCTACAAGCATGAAAATACCTACTGCTCTGTATTGGAGAATGATAGCACCGCTGTATCTCAGTGATTTTCAATCTTTTTTATCTCATGGCACACATAAACTAATCACTAAAATTCTGTTGCACACCAGAAAATATATTTTTTGTTGATCTGACAAAAAATAGGTATAATTTTGATTCATTCACACTAGAGGGCAATTGTTATGTTGGCTGTTCTCATTTTTTTAAATTTGGCAATCTAAGCCTTGGAAAAGAGGTTAGTGCACCTGATTAAATAGTCAGGTATTGCATGTTTTAAAAATTCTTACAACACATCAGTTGCTGTGTCTGAATAAATTGATATCATTGCGCCCTCTACTGAAAACAAAGAAGAAATATATTTTTGGCCAGAGAAATGGTTCACTGATGTTTTATCAGTGTCTATCTATAATGAGTAAAGTAAAACAAAACAAAACAAAACAAAACAAACCCCTCCTACCTCTAAAACTCTTCCTACCTTTAAAATTAATTAAATTTTTTTTAACTGTTTGAGAAACTGGAAAGTAATGGTGTATTAAGAGAAGATATATGGTAAGTGTTCTCTTTTTTTTGGAAAGGGACATTATATTTGCTGTTTTCTACACTTTGAGATAATTCTCTTATATATGAGAACATATTAAAATATATATTTGCTATGTTTAGCTAAAGTTAAGAAGTCAATTTGTAGCTTAAAAAGAAATGATCCAGTGACCTGACATAAGAAACCCAGACAGTGAATTTCTGTAAATAAGTATAACAATGATATATAATTTCTAAAGTTATGAGAGAAGAATTCTAGTAACATAGAGAATTAAATCATCTAATATTTTAAGGTGATATTCAGAACTGTGAGACAGAATGGACTAAATATGATCAAGTTATTTTCTATCTTAAATATTTTTATTTCTCATAGTCTAAGGCAGTGTTTGCCGACCACTGGTCTAAGGTATCTGAGCTTACATGACCTCAGGAATATGGAAATTATCTATCGCAGAGATTTGATATAATTTAATAGTGAAAAAAATCTACATTATGGAATAGAACTGAATATCTTAGAAATTCATTAAATTTCCAGGTTATACCATTAGTGAAATGAAGGCCTTAAAGTTGAACAGAAATTTCTCCAACTAATAAGGCTCTAGAACTTTTGTTCTAGAGCTCATGTTCTTTTCATGAAGACTATAAGAGGGAAGCATATTATTAATATATAAATAACTAATGTTAAACTCATTTTAAGTTCTCATCTTATTTAGTAATTTATTCTTTTGAATATTTAAAAATAGGTTGTTCTTATAGAGGCAATAAATATTTTATTTAAACCTTAATATAGAGTGGTATGATTTGAAACACATGTCATCTATTACCAGCTAATATATATTAACTTTTTTGCAATTTGATGATAAATACCTTTTAAATGCTATTATTATTGTTAATGTTTAAAATATTTATTGAAAATATTTTCAAAATAGCCATAACAATTATTTTAAACCTGATTTCTTCATGTTTATATCAGTAAAATAGTGAAAATGCCATTATGGGAGGATATTGTTGAAATAAATAATTAATCTCAATAAATCATTAATGGAGACCTTAAATACATAGCAACAATAATAGTAAATAACTGATGATTTTTCTCTTTGATTTTTTTAGCCTGGTGAACTCAAGGACTGGTTTGTGGGTCGAAGCAATGCCCAGGGAATAGATCTGAACAGGAACTTTCCCGACCTGGATAGGATAGTTTATATTAATGAGAAGGAAGGTGGTCCCAATAATCATCTGTTGAAAAATCTGAAGAAAATTGTGGATCAAAACGCAAAGGTAGAGAACATGTATACTTTTCTTGGGTTCTGTTGTCTGGCCTAATTAAATATGTTCAAATATCCTCATCATAATGAAGGATGTTGGTGTAATGTCAAACCTTCTATGGGATGGTTAACTGTGCTGCCAAAGTCAAGGCTGTGAAGACTGGAGTCTTGGTACCAGTTTTGCCCCTAGAATCTGGCAAGGTAGCTGGGGGGTGGGGAGTGAGGCGTGAGGATAGGAGAGTGGAACCCAGTAGTGAGTGTGTTAGAAAGTCGTCATGGCCCTTTCAGAGGTGCTTATCAGAACATCTGATTGGCTCCTCCTGCAGCTTTTTATTCACACTGTTGACCTTTCTTCTTTTCCAGAATTTTATTCTCTTTTGTTTTGCACAACTCCACTTTCTCCTACCTCTTCTACTGCCTTTCAGTTCACTGTTGGGTTTCTTTCTCTGCTTCTTCTACCTTAGCTTAGATGCTGGCTTTCAGGGTCCCATCTACAACCCATATATCTTTCCCTGGTTTCTGTGCCTTCTGTGTCCCCCAGACCCATATGTGTCACTCCAACTCACATGAGCTCTGTTTCTCAATTGTACTTGCTGTGGAGTGTTTTTGTCTGGTGGCACCCAGAGCCTCCTGCTCAGCCTGACCCAAACCGAATATTTTCCCTAAGAAAACGCTATTCTCTCATTTAACCATCATAATCAAAGACTTCTTTTTTTAAAATGGCCATCAGCACTCACCAGCTATTAGTTACCAAATTTCAGTAAGTTAGCCTCCCTAACACCTGTCCAGTCTTCCTCTCTGCAAATTCTCTCCACTGCCCTGGTCAGACCCCCATCATTTGCTCTGATGATATAGTAGCCACGCATTCTTGCTTTGGGTTCAGCCTCTCCCTACTCCACTCAGTTTTCTTGGAATCTTCCAGAATGATGGTCTTCACACACAGATTGTTGCTCGATGTCTTAAAAAACCTTGCCAGCTCTCCACTGCCCAGAGATAAAGTAAAAGCTCAAAACAGCAGAACTGTGTGATGGTTTAGCATGGAGACTCCGCTGGCAGCCACCTTGGTTCAGTCCTGGCTCCATACTTGCTGTGTGGGTTTGGGACAGTTATTTAAAAACTATGTGCTTCCACTTCTTCATCTGAAATATGGAGATGTTAATAGTATCTACATCATAGGGTGGTTATAAAGATTGAGCGAGTTACTACATATACAACATGTGAGGCTGGGACCTAGACTATTAATACCATTTTGCCATAATTTCTCAGCGCTCCCTGATACATACCTCAGGCTTAGATGGACACATTGACATCCACTAAACATTTGGTGCTTCTACAAACCAAATTGTTTGAACATTGTTTTCAGTTACTTGGGGGAGAGGGAGAGCATCTTGCAGGAAAGGCGAGAAGTGCTATTGGCAGCTCTCAGTTCCCCTCCCATTATTCCAGGCAGTTCGACGCTGGCTTAGCAACTGCTCCAGTACCTTTCCTAAGTGAGAACTGGGGATTACAGTTTCCCCATTTTCTCATCGTTCCAGGGCCGTTGGGGTTTCCTCGGCCTCTGACAGCTGCCGGCAGATGCACTCGTTAATCTGGCTCTGATATACCATGTACTTCAGTCCACCAACTCCTTTTTGCTCCCTAAGCATATGCTTTTCTAATACTTTTATGTCTTTGTACTAGAGGCCCAGTGCACGAATTCGTGCACTGGTGGGGTCCCTCAGCCTGGCCTGTGCCCTCACAATCTAGGACCCCTCGGGAGATGTCGGAGGCTGAGGGACCCCATGCACTGGGCCTCTAGTATGCATATAAGATCTTTAGTTAATCTCTTCCTGGCCTCCCCCTCCCCCCTTCCTCTGAGATTCATCAGTCTGTTCCATGTTTCCATGCCTGTGCGTTGAGCATCTGCCCTCTGGTGGTCAGTGTGCATCATAGATACCAGTCAAATGGTTGCTTAGGTTTTTATATATATAGATGTGTTCCGGTGGTCTAGAATGCTCCTCTTTTGCTCCCATGTCACTTTCTCTGGGAAGCCTGCCTCTGCTATTCCTGACAGATCCTGTTAAGCCTCCCTTTACGTTCTTTGTGTACACATGCTTCTGGTATGGTGCTAATGTTACAGACAGCTTTATTATGTATGTTATGTTATAAATTTTTGTTTATATAGTTGTTTTTCCTTTTGATTCTAGATTTCGATCCTTGGATTGCAGGAATTAGGATTCATTTTTGAGTCTGACACAGAGTAGGCTGAGGGCCTGTTAGGAACGAATGCAATCCAACCTGGCAAGCAAATCACAGTATCTGTAAAGTGTGGCTGCTGAAAACCCACAGCTGGAGTTCCAGACAAGCCTTCATGTGTGGGTGGGACACTGGGTGGAGGACCCAGAGAGAGGCAGTTCCAGATTGTTGGTCTGAAATTCCTGAAACTCCTGCCGTGTTTAGGATTTATTCCAGAAACCTGGGCTGAGCTTACAGGTCAGGAGACTGGCCTGGGAATCGGACTGCTTTCGGCTGAGGATTCTGGCAGCACCTGCTACATTCTGAGCGACTGAAACATTCCTGCTTCTGAGTCACAGATACAGTTGCAGTTTCTCAGCCCCTGAACCATGTTGGGGGGAGAAGGAGGAGCTGGAAAGGCAGAGGGCTGGGTGCAGCTGAGGTAACCAGAGGTGAAAAGAGGGCATGCCTGTGCGATGAGCTATGAGGCTTAGACAGAAATGAAACACTTCGTGGAAGCCCAGTGCTGGTATCTGCCCACAGACTCTCCGCATGGCTTGCATTAACCTGCTGACACTGTCGTTGTTAAATCTGAGAAATGAGAAGAATAATTCCTGTCACTTACCATAGAAGAATCATGACATAAACTCATGTTGACAGGACATTTGTGTAAGTGCTGTTATTATTCAGCCAGCACTGCCTCCCTCTTCTCCATCCAAATCTATGTCAGACTTACACAGTCTCTACATTAGGTGTTCTTTTTTCTTTTCATATTTCTAGCTGAAGCAATACTTATTTAAAAGATGCATGTTCATGGTGCTTTTAAAATATTAAAGGTTTTATATTGAAAATCTCAATGCCAGTACTTGGTAAGGGTAAATTAAAGAGAAATATAAAAATTAAGTTTAGCCTCTTGTCTAGAACAGAAACATGATTTATTTACATTACATGGACTCTTCAGACCATATTGGTTCATCTTCTTTTTCCATCTTTGTTACTAAGACTGAGATAGCGGTTAGACCAGGGGTGGGCAAACTTTTTGACTCGAGGGCCACAATGGGTTCTTAAACTGGACCGGAGGGCCAGAACAAAAGCATGGATGGAGTGTTTGTGTGACCTAATATAAATTCAAAGTAAACATCATTACATAAAAGGGTACGGTCTTTTTTTTTTAGTTTTATTCATTTCAAACGGGCCGGATCCGGCCCGCGGGCCGTAGTTTGCCCACGGCTGGGTTAGACCCAGCCTGGTACTAGGCATGGTAAACAGCTCATTAATGTTATCATACATCCTCCCTTCCCGCTTCCCTCATTAGGGGAAGTGATTACTGTGGTTTTTAAATCTCAAGGTTTATTTACGTTTGGGGTGCTAGGAATCAGGGGTCAAAAATGCAGGTTCCTGTGGAGTCCCACTGAGGAGGACTCAGGTGTGGATGCTGCAGGGGTGGGTGATGGAAAGGAACCTATGTTTCCCCCAGGTGGTTCAGATGCTCTCCTGGCCCTCCTGGACCTCTGAATAAAGGCTCTCTCTTGTTCTCCTGGAGTTCTTCCCACTAAGTCATTTCTCATCTGCTCTCGGGCCCTTCAGCCAGGTCACCTCCACTGCCATCTGGGCTCCCTCAGCACATGAGCTGGGCCTGAATTACTTAAAACAAAGTGGCTTAAAGTAAATAAAATAGTTTTATTCAATTTATACTTGTCTTTAATGGCTAACGTTGTGGAGGAAACAGAATAAATATAGCTTTAATATTTTTTAAGAGCCAACGCCGTCTAATTGTAGAGCATAACATTTGAGCTATATTTACAGTCTTTAAATGGAAGCGTTAAAAATAGGTCCCAATTGGTCCTAGGTTGTATTAAGGGCTCGATCATGGGAAGCACCAGAAGCTTCTTTATGGATCACTTAAATGCATAATTACAGCACCTGGGGGGGTCTCAGCACTCAGTCCGCCTGAAAGACTCTATTAATATTCAAAGAGAAAAGTAGTTTAATTTGTCAAATCGTGGAATTCACTTGCTAGTTTTGAGCATACCGATAATGTGTGTATTAGCAGCAATCTATAATAATAAAAGCGTAATATGCTAATTAGACCAGATGTCCTTCCAGATGACCTTCAGGACGAACCCGCTGCAGAGGGAGGGGGGCTGTGGGGGGCGAGGCAGAGGCGGCAGAGGCCCTGGCAGCCACAGCGGGCAGCGGCAGAGGCAGAGGAGGGCCGAGCCCCTTGCACGAATTTTGTGCATTGAGCCTCTAGTGTATATATAAGAACTAACAATAGGCCAAACCTAATAGCCACACATGACTTTATGTATTCAGGATTTGTCTCAAAACACAGTTTCTTTAAAGTGATTTTTATATAAAATTAATATTTTATTACAAACAAAAAGCTAAAGCAAATATAAACAAGGAGAAAATAACCTCTTAGTCTTAAATGATCACCATTTACCTTTGGGTATGTATCCTTTAAGATTATTTTTAATGCATCTATCATCCTAAAAATATATATAGAAATATGCCAGTAAAGCTTTGATTTTATTATTTTTTAAATCAAAGAAGTACTTTGGAATTTGAGAGTCTTCCTAGGTGCTGTTAAAAACGCATCACATAAAAATATCAAGTTTTTGGCTCCAGATTAATTCTTTGATAAAAATTTCTTTCCCCCTTTGTCTTGTTTTCAAGATATGAAAGATTGTGCATCCTTGAAAAGACAACATGAAGTCCTAAAACGTTTGCCTTTGTTTTAAAATTTAAGAGGGTCATTTCAAAGTAAATTGATATTTTACAGTGAGCTCTGAAAGAGACCCAGCCTAATATTTTTTATATGTTTAAAGTAATTGGAAGAGGATTAGAACAATAGTAAGCAAAACTAGGAAATAAAATCTACCACTTTCAGGAGTTGAACCACCATAGAGAAAGAACTCTGTTCTGTGGTATTAAAACACAAAATTCAACCGAGTAAATTTGAAGATCTAATCGGCGTTATTATTAAGCAGGACATGAATCAGGCAGCATCCCATGTAGCCAGTGGAAGGGTGCTCCAGGGGTTGTACAAAATGGAAAGTTTTTAATGGGAAGAAGAGTGGGGCAAGGGAGCTGTTAACAAAAGAAAAAAAAAAAGGTCTAGATTACTTTTGGGGCAAAGGGAACAGCAAGGGTTTTTATCATGCAAATTGCTGCTGCTTCTTTCTTTGCATACTGGAGAGGGCCCCTGTGCAAATAACCTTTCCGGTGCTTGGCCAGAAAATTCCAGACTGGTTGGTTGATTAAGACTATATTTCTGGGAGAGGCTGAAATAGCAATAGGTGAGGTATTAAGTCTAGGTTTGGTATCATAGGCTTTAAATGATGCCTCATTGGGCCTGTGGTTTTCTCTTTAACAGGGTTCAACTATTTTCTCTTTGTCTTTCCTTAGCTATTATTAACACTGAAACATCAAATGGACAGATTCCAAAATTTATAAGTGACCTGCATGCTTGTTTTCAAAGAGAAAAAAGCTGGCAGCCCAGAAAAGTAGAACTTGTGAGGAAATTGAAACACTACTAAAATATTTTTTGTTGTAAAAAAAGTCCGAGAAAAATAGAGATGGGGATGCTGTTCATACAAGAACTTTTTTTCTTTTCTATGAAAACAACCCCAAAGTGGTTGACCAGCTTTTGGGCGTTTCTTAAAACCTTTCCTATATCTTTTTTTTTTTTTTTTTTTAAATCTTTATTGTTCAGATTATTACATTTGTTCCTCTTTTTTCCCCCCATAACTCCCCTCCTTCCAGCTCCCACCCCACCCTCCACCCTCACTCCCCACCCACTGTGTTCATCCATAGGTGCATGATTTTTGTCCAGTCACTTCCCGCATCTCCCACACCCCTTTTCCCCCCAAGAATAGTCAGTCTATTCCCTTTCTATGTCCCTGATTCTATTATAATCACCAGTTCATTCTGTACATCAGGTTATTTATTCACTTGATTCTTAGATTCATTTGTTGATAGATGCATATTTGTTGTTCATTATTTGTATCTTTACCTTTTTCTTCTTCTTCCTCTTCTTAAAGGATACCTTTCAGCATTTCATATAATACTGGTTTGGCGGTGATGAACTCCTTTAGCTTTTCCTTATCTGTGAAGCTCTTTATCTGACCTTCAATTCTGAATGATAGCTTTGCTGGATAAAGTAATCTTGGTTGTAGGTTCTTGGTATTCAGCACTTGGAATATTTCTTGCCATTCCCTTCTGGCCTGCAAAGTTTCTGTTGAGAAATCAGCTGACAGTCGTATGGGTATTCCCTTGTAGGTAATTGAGCCTCTTTCTCTTGCTGCTTTTAAGATTTTCTCTTTGTCTTTTGCTCTTGGCATTTTAATGATGATGTGTCTTGGTGTGGTCCTCTTTGGATTCCTTTTGTTTGGGGTTCTCTGTGCTTCTTGGACCTGTAAGTCCATTTCTTTCTCCAGATGGGGGAAGTTTTCTGCCATTATTTCTTGAAATAGGTTTTCAATATCTTGCTGTCTCTCATCTTCTGGAACTCCAATAATTCTGATATTAGGCCGCTTAAAGCTGTCCCAGAGCTCCTTATACTATCTTCACACTTTCGGATTCTTTTTTCATTTTGGTTTTCCAATTGGGTGTTTTTTGTCGAATCTTTGGTTTGATTCTTTTGCTCGTCTGGTCTGCTATTGGGTATAATATTCTTTATTTCAGTCCGTGTATGCTTACTTTCTAATTTCTTTATCGTAGCATCGAGGGTCTCATTAGTTTTCGTGAGGCTCTGCACAAATTTATGGCAAGCCCTCAAAATTGCGATTCTTAGCTCCATATCCTCCATTTCTGTCATGCTTTTTTGTCTCCGCATCTTTTATGCTTTCTTGGTGCACCCCCTTGTGGTCTCTGTGCGCAGTCTTGTTCTAGCCAAGCCTTAATTGTTGTAGTTAACACTAGAGGGATTTGACCAGCAGACCTACTGGCTGTAGGATTCTGGGGAGGCGCTAGTCCTGCCCTTGCCTGAGGCGATCGGCAAATGTCTGTGCGCAGTGCCTGGGCGGGGCGGGCTCAACAGGGCGGGGGGAGGGAGCAGCTATGGGCGCTCTCAGTCCGTCCCCAAGGGCTCTGCCTCTCTGTCCCAGCAATCGCTGCAAACCTCGGAGGGGCCGTAGCCAGACAGTCCCGCTTCTCCCGTTTGAGTCAGGGTCCCTAGAGACTCGCCCGGAACTGTAGCCCAGAGTCTGAGACTCACTCCTGAGTGAAAACGACAACCGCGCCCTCAGCCCCCAGCCCGCTTTGCGCGCGCACCACCTCACCACCGTACCTTTAAATTTTCCACACTGCGCCTCCTCTGTGCGTCGGACTGCTGTTGTTTTTGCTTCTAGCTGAAGAGTCCCTCCTCAGCCAGCCTTCCTGTGGTTCTGGTTGATGTCCGTTCCGACCTTTAGCTGTATTTTTGAAGTGGTTGTTTACGGCGGCGGTCTCCGGTGTTTACCTACGCCGCCATCTTCGATTCTCTCCTATATCTTTTCTGTCAAGCGATCTCACCAGTGATTACCAATTTATAACCCTTTTAATCTCTGACGTTTAATACAGCTTGCTCCCGAGACCAAGGCTGTCATCCACTGGATTATGGATATTCCTTTTGTGCTCTCTGCCAATCTCCACGGAGGAGACCTTGTGGCCAATTACCCCTATGATGAGACTCGGAGTGGTAGGTGTTCTTTCCGCTTCTCTACTTGGTTCAAGGTTTACAATTACTTTGCAAGGCTTTGGAAGATGACTTTTATAATATTCTTGTAAGGAACTGGTCATTAAGTGATTTTGCCTGTAGAAATACATATGTTTATCAGGAACACCCCCTAACTATTTCACATGGCATTGACCGTATACACTGAGTGGCTAAATTATTATGACCGGCCAGATTATTATGACCACCCCAATCAGTACTTCATTGACACTTCCAAAAATACTGAATATTGAAAACTTCCGAAGCAAATACTCTCAAGGTTTTATTATTATTAATTATTATTTGCATAACTAATTCACTTCATTGTACTGATGGGGTGGTCATAATAATCTGGCCACTCAGTATATATTTGACAGAAAAGGATGCAACTTTAAAAAGAAGTGTAGGTGAAGAGAAATGTAATCTTGACAGAACACTCAGATGAGAGAAAGGAGGAAAACAGGAGCCATGAACTTGGGTCACTCTGGGACACTGGTACCCTGGAGAAGTTATGGGTGTTACATAGCTCTGTGGACACGATGGCTCACCAGTGGAGGCAGGGTTTTGGTGCTTGACCATGTGGAACTCCACGTGTCTCATCGACCTCTCACGCTTTTGCATTTGGAACTGTTTGTGGTTTTGTCAGGGAGGGAAAGTGGTGCTTTCATTTCTCTCTGACATGTTTTCGTTAAGTTTCAGGCACAGCAAGCTTTAGCCAGATAGATATTTTCACCTTAATTTTTGTTGCTCCAGGAAATTTCCTGCTTTGGGTCGATTCTTAGGGCCCTTTGAAGAGTTAGCTCTTTGTGAACACAGGATGATCATTTTAGAGATTGGAAACTGAGTTTTGAAGAAAGTCTTTGGTACAACATCGTTAAAATTTAGAGATTTTTGTATTATGTCATTAGCTAGGAAATGTCAAAGCCTGACATATTTTATGATACATGGATCACAATACAGTGTGTTAAAAATACGATTTTTATAATACACATGGGAGATTTTTTTTTAAACTCTAAACTCAGATACTGAAAAGTATGAGGGTGGTTTATAGTGGCTATGAGGTTAGTACAAGTGCATTAAAAAAATAAAAAACATTTTCCATTACAGTTGATATATAATATTATATTAGTTTCCATTGATTAGACATTATGTAACTTACAAAGTCATCACCCCGATAAGTCTAGTACCCACCTGACACCATGCATAGTTATTACAATACTGTTCCCTATGCTGTACTTCACATGCCGGTGACTGTTTTATAACTGCCAACTTAACAAGTACATTTTTTAAATTAAAAATTTTAACAATAGAAATCTCCTTGAGTGTTCGGCCAGGTCCAGTTTACTGTAAGCTGACCACCTTTTCTTGTGAAGCTTTGAATTCATACGCAGAAGGGACATTCCATCAGATTTTTTACTGTGGGGTATTAGCAGTGGAAGTTATATAACCTAAAAGCTAGGTGTCATTGCTGACACTTAAGCCTTCATTTCTTTCCCATAGTGCTGTGGCTAAAAAAATACATCGGGCAAGAGGTCAATACTGACTCACACTTTGGAAAACATGCAGTGCTCTTGGTCTGTGTCCATTTCTTTAATCTTGTGCATTTATTTTCTAGGGAGCGCTCATGAATATAGTTCTTGCCCAGATGATGCCATTTTCCAAAGCTTGGCGAGGGCATACTCCTCTTTTAACCCGTCCATGTCGGACCCCAATCGGCCACCATGTCGCAAGAACGATGATGACAGCAGCTTTGTAGATGGAACGACCAATGGTGCGGCTTGGTACAGCGTACCCGGTGGTGAGTGTCCATTTCCCTCTTTGATTATGTGCTAGTGGCTTATGCATAATTCCCGTTTGGATTTAGAGAATCTCCAATCCTTCTCAGTCACTAAGAAGTAGATTGAATCTATAATTCACGCATTAAAATTAGTTTTCTTCATCAATAATTGCTATGTATAGTTTTGTTTTTAAAATCGATATGCTAATTGAAGAGATATGGGGAATGAACTGAAACTGTCCATTGGGAAAATATAAATTGAATATTATTAATTACCCTACTTCTGAAATTCTGAGCTTAAGGAATAAGACAGCATCCTGATTATGTGGTAGTCATGCTTTGACTATAGGCAAATGTATATTTTAGAGGGCAGGCTTTGACCTTTGGTATATGTTGGTCCACACACTTTCTTTAAATTTTATTTTAGTGATGGGATAATGGAGACTACTTGATGTGGGATATTCATTGTATAATCACTACTGTTATAACCACTATTGGATCAGGAAGCTCTTCACCTTTTATGTGGTCTGAAAAGGGGAAAAGCCCACATACTGGAGGGCCCATCTTCTAGAAAACCAATGAGCTCTCGTGGCTCCCTTTGCCCTAACATGGACTTTGCAGAGATCTCATTTTTCTGGCTCCTCAGCCCAATCACAGTTGTGTAATACTTGCCTCTACCAAGGATGAGTGAAATGTGAAGACACTGATATGTTTTGTTTTTCTCTTTGCCTAAGAACAATATTCTATAGCCCACCTGGAAATGAGTAAGATAATTAATTAGCATAGTAGCAGCGCTACCTAATTAAAGGATTTTGTTTTGCTTCTTTTATTGAATTGTGCCCTGAGAAAAATATCCTTCCTGATTTTTTTCTCTCTGATATATGTTTACCCTGTTGTAATTAATATTTTGCACCAGGTCAGATCACATTTAGCACATTTCCCCCATATGGCTTGGGAAATAAGGTCTCTGTCAGATTTTAGGATTTAGACTATGTCAAATACATCCAATGGGAAGTAATTTTATATTTTGGTTTTTATAAAAACTTTAGTAATTCCTTTGGAATGACCTTTTTAGACAAATAGTGCATTGTCTACAAAATGCCAAGTAATCTAGATCAGTAAAGTAACAATCCAATATAATAAAAGCCCAATGACCGAATGGTGGAATGACCAGAACAACTGGTCGACCAGTCACTATGACGCACGCGCACTGACCACCAGGGGGCAGATGCTCAACGCAGGAGCTGCCCCCTGGTGGTCAGTGCGCTACCACAGTAGGAGCGCCGCTTGGCTGACCGGGATGAGTGGCCACTCCTGCTGTGAACCCCGAGCCAATGGGCAGGAACCCCGGGCTGTGATTGTTGCCTCCTTGCCCCAGGCTCCTCCTCCTCGCTCCCTACTGCCTTCTCTGGATGCCTACAGGCCATGCAGCACTGCCCCAGGCTCGCAGAGCTGACCTCGGAGGCTGGCAGGTGTGCGGGACTGAGGTCTACTCCGCCACCTCTCAGTGCTGTTGTCCCTGGGTCTGGCCCCTACTGGGTCCCCTGGAGAGGCGAGTGCTCCGGCTACATGGAAGATGCTGGACCAGGGAGCAGCCACTCAGAGGGCGGGTCCACAGCCACCTGGCTGACCAGGATGAGCAGCACTCCTATAGCGGGCCGATCCCCGCAGGCCACGCCCCCCACCAGTGCACAAATCCCATGCACTGTGCCTCTAGAAATAGTAATAATAAGAATTGTAATAATAGTCGATTATGTCCCACAATAATCAAAGAGTCAAAGAAAGATGTGACTTTCTTTAGCAATCTATGAAGTGAATAAAATCAGTGTCTCAGATCAGGTTTTCTAGAAGCAAAACCTGAGACAGGGATTTGGATACTCATAATTTGTTGAGGGGCTGCTTTTTAGGAAAAACCCTGTTGGAAATGAGGGAAGCAGGGTAGGGAAGGAGACAGAGCTGAACAAGGATGTGGTCTCAGGTACAGTGTCACCTTGGCCTGAGCCATTGGGAGGAAGGCCTCAAGCATAGGTCACAGGCAGGTATCCTGCCTCGAAGCCAGGGGACCTGCATTTGGTGGCTCCGTATCTGTGAGTCATTGATTATGTGATTTTTTTCTTAATGTAGATACTTATCAAAATAAACTTCTCTCTTAGGACTGACTGTTTTGCTTCATCCCATAACTTTTGGTATGTTGTGTTTCTATTTTCATTTTGAAACGCGGATCTTAAACTGGAACGCGTGGTTTTTCCTCTGGGCAGGATGCAAAGGTGATTTCCCGGGTCCTTGTCCAGGTGGATTCTAAGAATGAAGCCACGGCCAAAGGTGGTATAGGAAAAGGTGGAAATTGATTGAGAAACAAGCACAGTCTCCCACATGGGGAGGGGGAGTCTGTGTTTGTGTTTGGTATCCCCTCTGATTGATCATTATAGCAGCTTCAGAGCTCAAACCCCATGCGGGGTTCACCTCTTTTCCTTCCTTTTATTTTTTCTACTCCCTGTGGCCTTCTTCTTTATTCTGTGAATTGGTGGCTTCCTCTCCTTTATTCTGTGAATGTCTACCTTTTGGAAGTTCCCTTATTCTGTGAATGTATACCATTCAGCAGCTCCCAGCTTTGCAGCCCTGTGGTTCTTCCCCATGGACCCTCTAATTCCTAAAAATCCCTAAACCTGCCTTTTTTACCCCAAAAAACTCCTTTCAATTTGTTCAAGATATTTGGTTTTTCTTTTGATTTCCTCTTTGACCCATTGGTGGTTTAGGAGTATGTTTACTTTTCTACGTATTTGTTAATTTTCCAGTTTTCCTCCTGTCATGATTTCTAATTTCATACCATTGTGTTCATAAAAGATATTTGCTATGATTTCAGTCTCCTTAGTTTGCTAAGACTTGTTTTGTGACTCATCATATGATCTGTTCTGGAGACTGTTCCATGTGTGTTTGAGAAGAATGTGTATTCTGCCACCTGCTGTTGGATGGTATGTTCTGTATGTATCTGTTAGGTTTATGTGATCTCAAGTATAGTTGGAAGCCAGTGTTTTCTTATTGATTTTCCGTCTGGGTGATCTATCTATCTATCTATCTATCTATCTATCATCTTTCCATTGTTGAAAGTGGAGTATTACTAGTTAACAAAAAAAGAGAGAGGCATCAAAATTACACCTAAACTACTGAACACCATCATTCAGAACAACTTGAAATCTAGTTGAATGGAAAACCTACAACTAAGGATTTAAAGAAGCCACAGGCCCTGGCGCATTAGCTCATTTGATTAGGGAGTCGATCCTATACCTCAAGGTTCTAGGTTTTGTCCCTGGTCAGGGCACATACAAGAATTAATCAGTGCGTGCATAAATAAGTGGAACAACAAATCGATGTCTCTCTCTTAAATCAGTAAAGAAAAGAAAAAAGCCACATTGAGACTGGCAGGAGGGACAGAGACATAGAATGGGGCTGATCCTTCACCCATGTGCGGCGGGTAAAAATTGGGAGGGATATCTCAGCTGCGGAGGTCTCCCCTGAGGAGCGAGGGGTCCCAGCGCCACACCAGGCCTCCTGGCCCAGAGTTCCAGAGCCAGGAGGAGAAGTCCTTATAACTTCTGGCTGTGAAAACCGGTGGGGATTGTGGCTGAGTAGGAAGAAGTCTGCTGGAGTCCCAGGCATTCCTCTTAAAGGGCCTGCACATGGACTTAGTGGGACTCCCTCCCTCTGAGCTCTAGCGCTGGTGCCGCAGTCTGAAAGGAACCAGGGACGTACGGGAGGAACTTCATTGTCTGGCATCAGGGCAAGAGCTGGGGTGGAGGCAGCTTTCTGCCAGATGGAAGTGCTGGCCCAGGCCGTTCTTCCTTTTCTGAGGCCCCTGCTCCCATTTGGCCACTCTATGCCTTTGACTGGAGAATTCAATCTATTTGCCTTTAAGGGAAGTATTTACAGGTAAGGACTTACCTATGCCACCTTATTGCAGCTATAGGTATTTTTAATATTTTTATCCTTTAACCTTTAAACTAGAGTGAAGTGATTAACACACTGCCATGTTACAGTATTAGCGTATTCTGAATACTCACCTCTACCAGTGTGTTGTGTAGTGTTGAATGTTTTTATGTTACTCTGGCACTGAGCTGTGCCACCTTGGAGAAGGGGTGATGCAGGGAAGGTGACACTGTTCCTTTGACCTTCTTCAGTGCGTCCACTCTTGGATTTTATGTTTGCTCCAGTGGCATGCCGGAACCTTTTCAGTGACTCTTGGACTTCCACAAGGGCACTCTATTCATGGGTGATGGTCAAAATTGGTGTTCTTGGGGGAGGGAAGGCCGCAGAAAACTCCTATTTTGCCATTTTGACGATGTCACTCCCCTGTGGTCTTCTTTGACGCCCACTCCAGCAAGATGGAACGTGGCTGCTGCTTGAGCACCTCACAGCAGCAAGGCGTTAAGCTAAACGATTCCTTAAGAAGCTGAGAGAGTGTGTGCTTCCAAGGTGGTCACAATTTCCCAAGTATGTTGTTCTGGCCTTTATGGTCGGTGATTTTCCTTGTAGTTCCCCAAAAGGCGCTGCTTGGTGTAGCTTTTACTTGGCTCTCAATTCAACAGAACAGCCTGTGTAGAGTTTCAGCCACCACCTGCGTATTGAGACTTTCCATTTGGTGTTTTGGCAGGAATGCAAGACTTCAATTACCTGAGCAGCAACTGCTTCGAGATCACCATGGAGCTTAGCTGTGAAAAGTTTCCACCTGAGGAGACTTTGAAGACCTACTGGGAGGACAACAAAAACTCCCTTATTAGCTACCTTGAGCAGGTAAACACAGTCTCCAGTGTAAAATGGAAAATGTAGGAGCCTTTAAACCTGGTGTACAATTGTCTCCTAAGAGGAGCCTAGTCTAGGGGAATCCTTCCAACCAGAATGACATTTGGAAAACATCTCAGTAGCGGTTCAAATAGGCTTTCATTTGTTATGGGGTTTGTGGTTCATGAATGTTCACTGAGAATTGATTAAACTAGAGGGTTGTGGAGAAGTGAGGTAAAGCCCTGTTTTCATTGATACTGCTCTAAGCAAGGGCAATCCTAGGCCCACACTCCACCCTGATCACCTTTGGCCTGTCAGGCAGGACCAAGACGGGAATGAGGTAAGTGAGGCATCTAGGATTTAAGGAGGCATTCACTCTCAAGTTCATGCAGGCATGGGATCAGCATGTAGGAGTGAGTGCGTCCTTAAATTTTGTGCCCCACATACCTCACTTGTCTCGCACTAAACTCAGCTAAAGGTAGGTAATAATAGTAATGATACCTTACACTAATTGGGGATTTATTATTTCCCAGGCATTCTTCTAAATGCTTTATGTGTAGCAGTTTATTTAATTCTCACAACAACTCTATGAGGGAACGTATATCATCATCATCTTCTTCTTTTTCATCACCATCATCCCTGAATTAAAGATGAGGAATCAGGGCACAGAGAGATTACACAGCTTGCCTGAATGCACTCAGCCAGAAGCTAGGCTCTCTAGTTCCAGAATCTCTGTGCCATATTGCCTCTCATGACAGGATCTTCGCCAGAGAGTCACTTATGTCGCCATTCCAATGGGATCTGTACAGAATTTTGGGGCATCTCACCATCTGTCAGAATAAAATCCAGTACCTACCTAGGCCAGTTCCCTGCTATGTAGACATTGGCACCAGGAGCAGTGATGGTGAAAAAGACCTAAAGAGTCTTCCTTGCCTGCAGTGCTTAACAGTTTTAAAATTCCATTCTGTGTGTGGCCATTTATACCCAAAGTCAAGTGGAGTGACATTAGTTTCAGGTGCCCGCAGATAGTCCAGACTAATTTTAAAGTAATTTGACATAAATAAATGCTATTTAAATAAACATGTAGCTATTTGCATATATATATATATATGTATATATATATATATATATACACACACACACATAAGACAAGTACATGTAAACCCAATGTATTTAAGAAATGTAAAGTCAGCTTAAAATTTTTTTTTACATACATCAAATATCTGTACATGAGGCCTTACCAAGAGGGACTACCATGAAATAGATCCACTGCTGCCAGACAGTGATGTTCAAAAACACCCTGAACAAGTGTTTTTTCAGTCAATGGAATCCTGCTGCATGCTAACATAAAAAGGTATTTTCAACAGCAAAACTGAGGATAATTAGCCACGTGGACCCCAGAACAACCTTGGTGGGGACCCTTGTAGAACGTCTCCTTTGCAGAGAGTTGTATTTGAATAGATGTGAGAGTAAATACATTTTAACTGAAAAATGTATTTTGGGGTTAGAGGAAATAAGATGAGGCTATTTGCTGTGCTTTCCACTTAGGTATCAAAGAATGCCTCCTTAATACAATGCTTTTCATTTCATGTACATATTTTTTTTAAGAAAACTTTATTGAGCTATTTCTTTATCCTTGGCTTCCTGTGAGGCACTGGGGCTAGTGACTACCCTGAAGAAGGCTTCTATTAATGAGGTTCAGAAACATGATTACCCAATTACAAACGAGGGTGATAAACGCAAAAATAAAGGTGAGATGCAAAGAACAATGGCAGTATAGAGAAAGGTCCCTAACTCAGTCCTGGGGCACAGAAAAGGTTTCTCAGAGTGAGACTGTAAGATTTATTATAGTTGATGCCAATATGATTATTATTCTGATCAATAATTAAAGAATGGATTCAACTGCTGCTTAAGTCCTTTCTTAGTTCTTGAGAAAAATGCAGTATAACACAAAATAAAACACAAATATGTGCCATTAGGAAAGAAGAAATTTTTTTTTATTTTATTGATTTCTTACAGAGAGGAAGGGAGAGGGATAGAGAGTTAGAAACATCAATGAGAGAGAAACATCGATCAGCTGCCTCCTGCACACTCCCTATTGGGTATGTGCCTGCAACCAAGGTACATGCCCTTGACCAGAATCGAACCTGGGACCCTTGAGTCCCCAGGCCAATGCTCTATCCACTGAGCCAAACCAGTTAGAGCTGAAAGAAGAAAAATTTTGTCATATTTATTGTTGCAGGTGGGCATGCATCAATTCATCTAAAAGCTCCATCAATTTATATAGTAACAATCTGGAAAGAAGAGGGACCAGGAATGCAGTCCTGTTGTATGCCACTTGGAATGAGAATTTGACCGGTCCACAGATTCACGTGACCAGTGGCATCAGTGTTAGGGTGCGAGCTGTGTGGAAGCAGTAGGAGTGGCATTTACAATGAGCTCATAGAACACTCCAGTTAGAACACTCCAGTTAGGGACTCCGAGTCTGGTGAACGATTAGTGAAGACTGACAGAAATTTTGTATTGATATAGTTTTCTTGACAATGAAACAACATGGTGGTGATTAATAATTTGAACACCTGGGCCTAAAATCTAAGTGTGAACTAGTTTACAGCTCCTGGAAAATAGGTGATTAGGAGATCTAATTCCATAATTGGTTGAGAGGAAATTTCTTGCGGAGTTTTAAAGGGATGTTTGCAGGAACTGGACTTGTACAGTTAATTAGGGTAGATCAAGCATGTCAAATTCGCGTTTAATTCATGCGGCCTGCCGGCCGTGAGTTTGACATGCTTGTGGTAGATAGTTTGCTAACTGAACTCACTAGCTTTGGAACAGTCTAGTTCTCAAAATTCCCAAAGAATTTCTAATGGGCAGGTGCTTCAGAAGCATCTAGGTCAGTGATGGCGAACCTTTTGAGCCCGGTGTATCAGCATTTTGAAAAACCCTAACTTAACTCTGGTGCTGTGTCACATAGAGAAATTTTTTGATATTTGCAACCATAGTAAAACAAAGACTTATATTTTTGATATTTATTTTATATATTTAAATGCCATTTAACAAAGAAAAATCAACCAAAAAAATGAGTTCGTGTGACACCTCTGACACGCGTGTCATAGGTTCGCCATCACTGATCTAGGTTCTTGTTAAAAATGAATTTCCTGTCCCACCACCAAACCATACTCCCTGCAGGGCAGGACCCCTCCCTCCCCCCCAAAATTTCCATTTCAACAAGCTCTATTGCATTTAAGTACACAAGGGTTAATGACTACTGATGCCAACAGACCCAGCAACTATGGGGAATGTTGTTGTTTTTTTAGTTTTGTTTTCTTGATTGACTGAAATGTCCTGGTATCTGAGGAGAGTGTATTATAGAAGGAACAAGTGTACTAAATAGCTTCTGCAGTCATGAGGACAGTGTTCCCGTCTGTGACTTCTTATGCAGAAGCCATGAAGTGACAGGGTTTTCCCGTTGGCATTCACGTGGGGTTGTGACAGTCCCTAGCACTGTCATTGAGATTTAATTACTACAGTGAATTTTTTAAAATTTATTTTTATTGATTTCAGAGAGGAAGGGAGAGGGAGAGATAGAAACATCAATGATGAGGGAGACCTACAGTGAATTTTTTTTAAACAGCAAAGTTATGCCTCACAATTGGCATATAGAGACATTTGCTTATTTATTTGTTAAACTGCATACTGTAATATGTCTTGTGTTGAAGAAGCTGAAAAAAGTCAAGTCACAATTATTAACTGCATATATTTGGGCCCAATCCAGGTGAATTATATGTTTTAGAAGTGATTGACTTACCTTCCAATGATGAACTTTAAGCTTTCATTTCTCTAAGGTTTATAATACTGATATCAGGATTATAGTGCCTCAAGATGCATAAATTCATTGCCACAGTTTTTCTGGTCCCCAGTGACTTTTTCACCATGGGAATGTCACTCAGAAACCAACTTTTTATGTTTCCAGTGACTAAATTTCAACCTGTTAATTTTGGTTAGCTGATTCATAGCTCAGTATTGGGAAAAAAATCATCGATTCACTAGATACTAAAAGTGTGTTGTTGTTTTTTTAATGGATTTACTCTCGCCTGGCTGGTGTTGCTCAGTGGTTGAGCGTCAGCCTATGAACCAGGAGGTCATGGTTCGATTCCTGGTCCGGGCACATGCCCAGGTTGTGGGTTTGATCCCCGGTGGGGGGCATTTAGGAGGCAGCCAATCAATGATTCTTTCTCATCATTGATGTTTCCCTCTCTCTTCCTCTATGAAATCAATAAAAAAATAAAATTAAAGAAAAATAATTATAAAAAATGTATTTACTCTCTTATCACTATAGTGGTTGCCAATAAAATTAGCATTTATTATTACCAACAACATGTATAACTTTTTACCATTTTTAAATTTCCTTTAGAGAAAAGAATTACATGTTGCTTTTATAGAATTTCAGAGGTTGTTTTTTTATTTGTTTATTTTGAGATCATAGTAAGAATATTTCTATTTGTGAAACCAGTACATATACCAAAATGTAAACTTTCAATTTCAACACATTTTTAATTATTACATATAATAATTGTATAAACTTCATTTTAACCGAATGCACTTTTCTTCTATTGAAAGGGGGTTCCTATGATCTATTGCTACCTAACAAATCACCCCCAGAGGTTGTGGCTTGGAACAGTAACAGTCATTTTATTATCACTCAGGGTTTTTGAGGAGCCAGGAATGAGTTGTATGTCTGGGCAGTTCTGACTCGGGTCTCTCATGTGGGTGGAGTCAGGTGGGGCCTGGAGCTGGGGTGGTGGGGATGCTGAAGCAGCCAGGGCTTCCTGCACATCTCTCCATCTTCATGTCAACCCGGCCTCTCCACGTGGTCTCCCTCCTTAGGACTTAATCTGGGCTTCCCCACACCATGGTGCCTCCAGAGGTTTTTTTTTGATAGGACATACAAAACATTTGCTGATAACCAGGGTCAGCTCTTCCATAAAACATTGTACCACTGACAAATTTTTTCTCTGTTCATAAAGGGACACATGAGGCTTATTCTACTTTCTGTAAGGAAATATTCAAATGTCATCAATAGCAAAAGGAAAATCATTTTCTGGGGCCAGATTGAGAAGTAGCCTGAGCATTTGGGAGGTCGGGACATAGGTTTGTTAAGTAATGAAACTGAACTAACATTTGATGTTCCAGGAGCAGCGCTTTCTCAAAAACCTGAAGTGATTGTCACTTCTAACACATACTTAGTTGAATTATCGTTTAAAAATGCAATATAACACAAAATATAACACAAAATAAAAAGAAAAAAGCTGTTTTTGTAGTTTGCATCGCAATAGCTAGTTGATGACTGCAAGTTAATTCAAGGGCGTTATTCTCAATAACAGCTCTTCCATTTAATTTCTAAGCACAGTTTTCAGCTATGAAGTTCATTGATCTTTCATGCCACTTGCTTTCAACCAAAAACAATACTGTTAATGGGTTTGATGCCAAAGTAGTCGCAGTATATATCATTTTATCTAGAATGAAGAAGTATTCATGTTGTAATAGTCTTGTTAACTGATAGTGACCATATAAGATAATCACAGGTAACTACATTTAAAACAGAGAGCAAGTAATGAAATCTGCTAAGACCAGAACTATTTTAAAGATACCATTTTGTTGTTTTTTTGTTTTGGTGGTTCAGAAGGTACTGCAAAATCTTTCCTTGACTCAGAACAAGATGTCAGTTTTGGAGGGATTACTTCTCATTTGCCCACTTGAGAAAAAGCAGATTAAAGAGTACACAAAACATTCAGTGGCCTTTTGAGCATGTTTTGGGGACCTACAGTATTTTGTTAGAAAATAAGGAGATGCTTGATATGAGATGGACTTTTAGGTCATTTCTAATGTGAATTTTCTGGGTGTTCTTGACTTTCACAGGTACACCGAGGAGTTAAAGGGTTCGTCCGAGACCTTCAAGGTAAACCAATTGCCAATGCAACCATCTCAGTGGAAGGAATAGACCACGATGTTACATCTGGTGGGTGTTCTCTGCCATGATCTGAGGTTCTTGTATTATATACAGGAGCCCAATTACTTACCATAGTTATAATTCTTATGCTGCTCTAAGCAAAATAACTAAATGCTTCATACCTCTTTACCTTCTCTCAGCTTTAATCTAGGTAAATTTCCTTAAGGGAGCAACTCAGGCAGTTACCCAGGCTGGCTGCTGCGTTTAAAAATTGGGGTGCATGCCCTAACTGGTTTGACTCAGTGGATAGAGCGTCGGCCTGCGGACTCAAGGGTCCCAGGTTCGATTCTGGTCAAGGGCATGTACCTTGGTTGCGGGCACATCCCCAGTGGGGAGTGTGCAGGAGGCAGCTGATCGATGTTTCTCTCTCATCGATGTTTCTAACTCTAAATCCCTCTCCCTTCCTCTCTGTAAAAAAACCAATAAAATATATTTTAAAAAAATTGGGGTGCAGCAGATGGCGCTCTTTCCTCAGGTATCTCACTGCAGAGCTGCAAGGTGGTGCCATCCACTGGAGTCTCTTATTCCCGAGGCAAAGGAAAATGAACCGGCTAGCATTAAAATACCAGTGCCTTTTTTTATTTCTCTTAGGAAGAGGTGCTGGCCTGGGTAGCTCAGCTGGTTGGCGAACCATCCCGATACACCAAGGTTGCAGGTTCAGTCCCTGGTCAGGGCACATACAAGAATCAATCAATGAATGCATAAATAAGTGGCACAACAAATCAACATTTCTCTCTCTTTCTCCCTTCCTATATGTAGATGTCCCAAAAATGTATACACAGTTTAACAGCTGATAGCTCAAGTTTGAAAATGAGATGTATTTCAAAAAACACTGCCTTATAATTATTCAAAGTGTGTGTATATACTTTTTTGGACAATATATATCTATATATCTATATATCTAAGTATGAATTGTTCCAGGGACCTAGCTGCTCAAGGTGTGGCCCCCACTGGCAGCTGGATCAGCGTCTCCCAGGAGCTGGTTAGAAATGCAGGATCTGAGGCCTCCCCACAGAGCTAGTGAATTAGAATTTGTATCTGGACAAGTCCCCCAGGGATCTGCACTGACCTAGTGTGCAAGGTTGGCGTTTATGAATCAGAGCTAGATCAGCCTTCTCCAGCTCCTTGCACCCCACAGGGCAGGTGTAGAGGGGAGAGGTGGGGGTTATCCATGGTTGGCAGTTTGCCAGGCGTGTTTCGCCACGCGGGAAAAGCAATGACTTGAAGGCCTATGCGTGAGAGTGATTCTAGTGGTGGGCCATGGAGGCTAGTCCAGGTCAGGAGGGACCTCTGGGTACATGGAGAGTGAGAGAGGGGGACATGTAACTCAGCTCAAGAAATCTCTGGAGAACTTGCTGAAAATACAGTCCCTAGAAGGCAATCCAACCAACAGACTCGATTTAGAAATCGAAATGTCTACCAAGTGCCTCAGGGATTCTGGTGAGACTGCCTTTGGGCCACACCTTGGGAAACACTGATCTAGACTCTCCGACCGTTAGGTCCTCACCCAGAGATGCGTGGCAAGAATAAGAAAGATGCTCTGACCCCACCGCTTGGGGGCTGTGTATGTCTTTTTAATCTGTGTTAGTCCTGATGTGATTATGGAGAGTGATTATCTTAGGAGATTTATCAGACAATTTAACACTCATATCTGTAAAACTGATATGGGAACTGATGCCCTCTAGCAGTTAAAATTAATCGAATTCCATTAATAACTGCTTTAGAAATGGGAACAAAAGGAGTTGAACTGAGGTATACCGGGTATTCCTTCGCGGGTATTACTGTGCATGTCACGTATGTGCCTTGTGATTTGACGTTTTGTTTCCTTACAGCAAAGGATGGCGATTACTGGAGGCTGCTTGTACCTGGAAACTATAAACTCACAGCCTCAGCTCCAGGCTATCTGGCGATAACAAAGAAAGTGGCGGTTCCCTACAGTCCTGCTGTTGGAGTAAGTCATCGTATTAACGGTTGAGATTGATTAAGCACTTGTGTGTGCGCCAGGCATAGTTAAGTGGCTTTTATTCAATCTTCGTAATAACAGTCACCATTGTCTCAGTGACGGTCTCACTCAGCCCGGCCCCTGCCTCGGCCATGGCCCAGGCTGAGGAGAGGGAAGGGATGACATCCCCTTCCCTTGCTCTGTGTCTCTCGATTCTCCATGGACTTGACGAGGACGCCTCGTTCCCAAGGAGAGTTGAGTTCCTGGGCCATTGGCCTCCATGGTGGTTTGGGAATGAGTGAGCAGCTTCGAGATTCTGGAAAGCAGAGCCTTGTGGTTGGGGATGCCGGGACACTGAGCTGCATAGCAGGAGAAAATTCAAGGTTGACAGGAGAAGCGCACCGAATAGTCAAAGGCAGAAAATTAATTATAAACGACATCTTTTTCCCGGCTTTACTAAAGTCCTTCCTAAAGACTGCCTTTACATAATCTGCCTTTAAATATCCTGCTTTTAAATAATCCTACAAAGCTATTAGATCAAAACACAGTTAAAACGTAATGGTTTTGGATTGTCTTCCTCCCCCAGCCCCCAAGTATCTTTTATCATGAGAGATTTTTTAGGGTATACTTTAATTCAAGTGGCTAATTTGAGCTTATCCTAAAAGCTCTGAGATTACTCTTTTAAAAAAAATTTCATTTCAGCTTTTAAAAATACATATGCACTTTGATAACAATATATTCCTGATTTTCTTTTTTAGGTTGATTTTGAACTGGAGTCATTTTCTGAAAGGAAAGAGGAGGAAAAGGAAGAATTGATGGAATGGTGGAAAATGATGTCAGAAACTTTAAATTTTTAAAAAGGGTCTAATTAGCTGCTTTTGTTCTGTACAATGTAGTCTGATGTAACGTGGCCATTTTCTTTTAGAGTTTGTGCAGTTAATTTTTAACGTTGATTTAAATATTAATAGACATTACTTAAAATAAATAATTAAACTCTTAGAGGTAAAAATACAATGACTTGCTCTATTTCTTCTTATATAACGTTCATTTTCCTACACATATTATACAAGAGATTGTAGAAAAGATTGAAGTGATCTGGCCATCTTAGACTTAACTGCAATATTCCATGTGTTATTTACAGTGCAGAACTTTTTGAGTCATTCTAGCTTTTAAAAATTAATGAATGCCTTTTAATATAATTGGTGACAATGTCACATAATGAATGCCATTGAAAAGGTCAATAGCTACAGCTTGGAGTTGTGAGCACTATATTGAAAGACCTAAATTGTTCAGTATAAATTGTCATTTGTCTCTTGTGCTGACTAGCTATATATGTAAGCATGATCTTGTTAATGCATTTTTTGATGGGAAGAAAATGTACGTGGTTAGCAAGAGGTTTTCTGAAGGGAATGGAAATTGACGTCTTGCTTGTACATACAGGGGCTATACTGCTGTACTCTACTGCCTGTTAACATTCCTTTGAAGTTTAGGTTCTCTCGTGGTTGTAGATTGACCCAGAATTGCATTAGAAATGAATAAAGGTTAAAAAGCAACACCACGCCCATGGTCTGTATTTGAATGCTGTTGTGATTTTGGTCTAGAGTTGTGGTCTCATGATAAAAAGGTGTTCCCTTGATAGCAGCCTCTCATCTGTGCATCCTCTGCATTTTCAGATTTATTCACTGACGGCTGTCTGCCGAGCATCGTGCAAGCTCCCTGTCTATTATTGCAATGGACTCAAGGTTCTGACCCCTTGGGTTTTATGGTTCAACTGTGGCCACAGACTTTAAATGTACATACACATGAATATGTAATTATGAATTGGTAATGAGTAAAATGACAGGAAAGAATAGTGTGTAGAGAGAGAGAATGTCAGAGCAACTTAAATAGACCGGATGGGGTGACTCAGGGATGGCTTCTGATGCATCTAGGCCCAGACCTAAAATATGAGTAGGTGTGAGCAATGCAGAGTGACTGAGTGTGGGGCAGCGGTTCTCAACCTGTGGGTCGAGACCCCTTTGGGGGTTGAACGACCCTTTCACAGGGGTCGCCTAAGGCCATCGGAAAACACATATATAATTACATATTGTTTTTGTGATTAATCACTATGCTTTAATTATGTTCAATTTGTAACAATGAAAATACATCCTGCACATCAGATATTTACATTACGATTCATAACAGTAGCAAAATTACAGTTATGAAGTAGCAACGAAAATAATTTTATGGTTGGGGGTCACCACAACATGAGGAACTGTATGAAAAGGTCGCGGCATTAGGAAGGTTGAGAACCACTGGTGTAGGGGTGTTGTGTGTGTGCATGTGTGTCTGTGTGTGTGGGTTTGGTTGAGTGTTTCAGATACAGAATTTTTAAAAAAATAGCGTTAACTGTTGTAATAATAGACTCCTGAATACATAGCAGCTTACGTGCAATAGAAGTGTATTTCTTACTCAGGTAACTGTACTGGGCAGCAGACAGAAATATGTCTTTTCTCCACACCGTGTAGAGACTGCTGCAGTCATTGCAGAAGAGGGAAAGGGAGACTGAAGAACCAATAACGAAGTTTTCATTGCCTTAGCCTGCAGGTGACACATACAAGCTCTGCTCACATTTCATTGGCCAGAACTAGTCACATGGCCTCTCATAACTGAACAGGATGCAGCAGGTATGGTGGGGGAGGCAAGTAGAATGTATGTCTAGGACCAAGTCAACTACCCAGCGGTTTCCATATAATCTTGTCCTTGCAACTGTGATTATACAGGGCTTCAAAGTTTCCCACTGCCCTGGTCATGCTCTCAGCCTGCTCTGAGTTAATCTAATGAAGGGTCTAGAA
Organism: Myotis lucifugus; assembly: GCF_000147115.1. Lineage (NCBI taxonomy): Eukaryota > Metazoa > Chordata > Mammalia > Chiroptera > Vespertilionidae > Myotis > Myotis lucifugus. Next base: position 22,836,347 of record NW_005871049.1, on the reverse strand, counting down.
TTGAGTACTGTTGGGAAGGAAACCCCCCCATTGGTCAATGTTTCCGTGTTGAAGGACCTCCACTGGAATAAGACTCCTGGCCTCTAGCCCCACCCCTGACACTCCTTGCAGAGGGCAGGTGGCGACAGGTGAGTGAATTGGGGGAAACAACTCTCTCAAAGGACTGTAAGCTTCCCCTTCCCCAGTGTTCCCTGCCCCGGGCAGACAGCTCCCAAGTCCCCTGGGTGCTGAGTGGGCTCTGGGGGTGTGTGCGGGAATGCAGGGAGGGCTTGTGGGCATAGAGTATTCATCTTTGGTCCGTAGATCAAATGCCATTTTCTCCCATTAGTTTATAAATAAAGCTGACAGTTTAACCTCTATTGGTCTCCTGGGTCTTATTTTTCAACTGGTTCTGAACTCAGAATGGGAGAAATTGGCATTTTATGTTGAATTCCTACAATCTTTTAAGAGGTATAATACTTTAATGCTTTAAGTGTGGTGTTATTTTGTTTGTTTTGTTTTGCAGAAGTAACATGGGCCCATATCTCTCACTTTCTGAATACGGCACTTCTCTTAATACAGTCCAAGATGATACTGACCTTTTGGAGGTTATGTTATATGATTGCCTCATATAAACTTAGCATAAAATGAAAACTCTGAAGTAAAGCTTTTGCTTTGATTTGAAACTAAACATTGTAACAGACAAGAACATGGAGGATCTGAGGGCTCAGGGTTAAAGAGATCTGGATTATGAACAACAAAGCCGAATTGTCTTAGGTAACAAAAATCAGAAAGGGAGGGGACTGGGCAGTTGATTTTAATGAAATAATGAGCACATTTTGAACTTTGCACCCCCTCTCCCCCCAATTGTCAATGAAAATCAGACACATTGCTATGGAAAGAATAGCTTATTTCAATTCGCATGTTGATTTTCAACCCATCACATAAATGAAGATAGCTATTACTTACAGGAAGGGAAGTATGAATTTTTTTTTTCCAGGGCAGCAAGATTTTCTTTTTGTCACCATGAAAAAGACCTTGGGAAGTATGAACTTTGATATTATTTTATTTGCACAACTTCGGAAATCTTTCCATCACTTGATGTTGTGGGAGGCTTAAAGACCATTATTTGTTCCAACGCATGACTCAACTTCTCTTTTCACAATTCTCGTAAGGATTGTCTTCTGTGGTTGGGACTAGATGGCATTTGGAGTTTCTGCCTCAGAAACGTCAGGATAGAATGTGCCTGGGCTCTTTAGACCCTACCTGGTAATACACTGCATCCTAGTTTTGCTGTTCTTAGTAAACATTTTAGGTACTTACAAAAGTTCTGATTCTTTACCCTTTAATTTTTTCAACTAGAGAGTCAGCCTATGAATCAACTCAATCATAACATGAGTTTCCAGGGCAGCACATACATTAGTTTTCTATGATTCATTGAAATTCATGCAAAATTCCCCAAGAATCAGTGTTTTTAAAAGCAGAGCAAAGGTTTGCTTAGCCCGGTTAAGGGTCATCAGTGCCTCACAGGAAAAATCACCCTGATGAAGCTTGTTGGAAATTTCCATGAAGCCAGAGGCCACAGGCTGATTTTGTGGGTTGTTGCGCTTTCTTCTACCTCTCCTATTTGTTAACCTGTCTGAGCTGTTTCAGCATCCTATCCCCTTCCTTGTCTTCCGTTTCTTTTATTTTGGAGATTTATTCAGGAATTACTAAATACTCACCGAGTGGTCTCTACGGGAGAGTAGAATAGCACACCGCCATGGTCTCTGCCTAAGGCCATCATCACCGGAATCACCATCACTACCATCACCATCACCACCATGGAGCATGTGTCTTGTGCTACACTCTGTGCTAGGTACTTGAAATGCAATATTTTTTTATTTTATTTTTTAGTCCTCACCTGAGGACATTTTTCCATTGATATTTTAGAGAGAATGGAAGAGAAAGGAAAGACAGAGAGAAATATCGATGTGAGAAAAACACATCAATTGGTTGCTCCCTGCACAAGCCCCAGTCAGGGCACGGGCCAGGGAAGAGCCTGCAACCAAGGTACATGCCCTTGACTGGAACCGAACCTGGGACCCTTTGGTCCGTAGGCCGATGCTCTATCCACTGAGCCAAACCGGCTAGGGCTGCAATATTTTGAAATCCATTTATAACACTAAGATAAGGAAGTATTGCAGCATTACTATTTAACAGATGAAGAAACAGACTCAGAATTTATACTCCTTACCTCACAGCAAGTAAGTGGCTGATTAAAATTTCTGTTTGCTTGACCCCACTTTCAGTTATAAAATAAATAAGACATGGGAATGTAATGTACAGCATGGTGACTGTATTAGTAATACTGTATTGCATATTTGAAAGTTCCCAAGAAGGTAGATCTTAAAAGTTCTCATCACAAGGAAAAAATTTAGCAACTTAACTAGACTTATTGTGGTGATCATTTCACAATGTACACAAATACCGAATCATTACATTGAACACTTGAAACAAATGTTATATATAGTTACAATTCAATTAAAAAAAGATAGAAGGTGGAGGGACTTTGCCCAGAAGTTCTGGGTAATTGGATGTGAATGTCTATCCACAGATGTTTGTTCAAAGAATGAATGAGTGTGTGTTGAGAGAGGAGGGAGCACACAGTGCCAGTTGAGCAGCATACACTCGAACAATGATGTCCCAACATTAACCTAGAATAAAATCAGAGCCTTAGCAACAGCAAGCAATCTGGCACATTCAGAAACTTACCGAGAAGAAAACACTTACTGATGAAATATACATATCACTCCCTTTTTACTTTATAAACACTTAACAATGTCCAACTGGAATTGCTACAAAACTGAGAAAAATAGTCTTATTCTCACATCTATATAATTTTTCAGAATTAAACTTACTGGCTCTGGGCCTTAAAATTGATCTGGCTGAAATCCTCTTATCCATAGACTTAAGAAAACGGACTAATAAACAGCTATTTAAGGAATTCCTAAGAAATCACAGTTGGTTACCATAAAACAAAACATAACACGTACAAAATATGTAAATCAGAAAATGATACGACGACTTTTTTGAGTAACAGAATCAGTGTTTGAGTTAGGTCTCATGAGTTTGAACATCACAATAATGCATTGTTCTTGGTGTGCTGATTAAATGACTCTTTCAATTTTCCAGTGCACCCTCTGGCTAAAAGTACTGTTTCGTCTATCCCACATTCACACTAATATTTATTCTGCGAATTCCTGAAAAATCAGCCCTCACGCTACCAGGCCCACTTCTATCCCCGGCTCTTGCAATGACGCCACCTCAGAGCAGCTGCCCGCAGTCTCTGCCGACAGCTACCCTTTGCTGCAGAAGCATCACTGCGGCCTGTCCTCGGTGTCTATTTTAAACCTCAACGTTGAAGGGCAAGATGGTGAGAAAATCGCCTTGAGTCTAACCAGGGCTTTGTCAATGTGTTGCCATGGCTTCTCTGTTGTGGGATTTGGGGGGTCTGGTTAAGGGAGATTAAAGCAGTGGGTGGTGCAGCATTTTTCGCTTTAAACCTGCAAGATATTTCCTTGTGCATGAAACGCACAGAGGCCTTTCAAAGCCAAGTATGCGTGTAATTAAATCAGAAAGCACCAGTTTTATGAGCACAACCTCAAGGCCCAGACCGCCACGCGTGCTCCTTGTCGGTCTACAGGAGGCGCCAACACACGCTGAGCAGATGTGAAAAGGAGGATTAGATGCTGGGTGTGTGGCTGAGTCCTTTGCCAAGTGGGTCCCGCAGGCTCCTGCCCACACCAACTCGGCGGTGTTATCTCCTCTTCCTTCTTTGTCACCCACGCAGCAGGGAGAACATGCCCCCGGCAACCACAGCGCAAGACTCTCTACGCTCCAACTTCTTAACTGGGGCAGCTGTGACCCACGTCCACACACGCTGCACGTGACCTGCTGATTGGCTGCTGTGCCCAGTATTGACAGGTTCGTTGGGGTTGTTCACAAACAAACAAACAAACAGAAAAAGCAGAAAGCCATTCCCCCCCATTTAGGACTCACTTTCAACCCAGTGTTATTATTTTTGAGTTTTTGCAACATAAAATGTGGGGCCCGTTTCTCTTGCATTTCTGCTCTCCTGGTTTTCTGATCAGCTGTCTCTCATAAACATTTTGCCTGCCGCCAGCTTCCACAACTTCCCTTTGCCTGTTTGTCTTTCCTTCTCTCCTGCCCCCTCTGTCTTCCCTTGTATTCGCTCCCTCTGCCCCTCTGGGCCTCTCCACACGGCGATCAGCCAGGAAAGCAGTCGAAATCAAGCAGCGTAGACTCTCTTCTTTCTCCTCCTTCCCACAGGCCCTCCTCTGGAAGGGCCTTCCTGGGAAAGGGCCTTCCTGGGAAAGGGCCTTCCTTAGCCCCAGCCGCTCTCTGGTCAGCCTGCCCTCTGGAGAACCCGCTTGACCTTCTCCACAACCTTGTAAGTCCCCAATCCTGACCCTGACCCTGACCCCAAGAGCCCAGGTCCTCATTCTGGAATCTGCTCTGCCTTATCTGAAAGCAGGTCTCCTGAATGAAACAGGATCTTTATAAAGAGTTATGTTGCTTCTCTCACTATTTTTAAAAAGTATATTTTTATTCATTTCAGAGAGGAAAGGAGAGGGAGAGAGAGAGAAACATCAATGTTGAGAGAGAATCATTGATTGGCTGCCTCCTGCATGCCCCCTACTGGGGATCGAGCCCACAACCTAGGCATGTGCCCTGACCGGAATCGAACCCAGGACCCTTCAGTCCTCAGGCTGACACTCTACCCACTGAGCCAAACTGGCTAGGGCGTCACTATTGACGAATATGAGAAACTGCAACCAAATTTATGAGACATCCAGAAAGGTGAACTGAGATCAGGCCGGTGGTAGAGAAGAAAGAGCCAGGACCCAGCTCAGAACGCCTACCTGCGCAGCAGCTGCGACTTGTTGACGCCTCCAGTGGCAGACCAGGTGAGTTCGGCACCTTTAGAACCTCCGTATCCTCATGCTTGACTAGAAAACAGCATAGTTGCTTTAAGATATTTATTAAAATGGTATTTATTAAACCATCTCATAAGTCTACACATAGGAACTTCCTATAGCATGCAAGAGAAGGCCAAAATGGAAGCACACTAAAAGCTTTAGCTTTGGATGGTGAGTATATTTTGATTCAAGTACACTGTGACTCAGAAATAGCTCTGTGCTGCCAGCAAATTCTGGACATACAATGCCATGACGCGTACATGTCAGTAATGTTGACTCCCTGAGCAAGACAAGCAATCAAATCTTAGACATACTCCCTCCACCGCCACACCCCTCCCAGGGCGAATCCAAGGAATGCAATGAAGCTGCAGAGTCTGACGTAGCAACTTCGGCGGGGAGAGGAGTCAGTGAAAACTGGCACTGATAACACAGGTCATGGCCAGGGCAAGAGGGAGCAAGGCGGTGGGGGAGGGGGGGTGCTGCCGTTGGTGTGGGATGATGCTCTGCGTCCAACTCTATCCTTCTGATATAGGACTGTCTTCTTCCTCTTCTCCCTCTCCCTCTCCCTCTCCATATCCATCCCCATTTCTACCCATATAGCCACCCATGCCCAGGAGCTGTTAGCACCTTGTTCAGAGTCTACCACACCCACCGGGGGTTGGAAGGACCAGAGATGGGAGAGAAGAGGACGAGCAGGCAGTGATGCCACTTCTGCTTTTGGCTACACTCTGAATGAAAAAGATCTGCTTCTTTTTCATTTTTAAGAACCCTGTGTTAAGAATGTCCAGTCCTTAGAGCTGAAATAAGCTGTCTTGAAACGTCGCTTATAGGGCATTTTGAAATACTTTTCCTGCTTACGCATCAGAATAGTGTAGTGTTAAAGAACAAATGAGATGATGTGAAAAATCAACTGTGCTATTGATCTGTGTGAGATGACGATGACATATATTCCCATAGAGATGTGTGACAAGTCATAGCAAAACAGTTAAGATGCTGTCGAGGGAAAATTGTGTAGAATTGCTTGGGAAGAAAGTGTTTCTGAATTTTGAAGGGGATTTCTCTTGTAGTAGGTTGTTCTGCTAAAAGACAAAAGCAAAAGTGTAACAGTATCCAAGTGAGAAAAAGAAGCTCTGCCTCAAGCTGCTTGGTGGTACATGTTGCCGCAAATATTCTTCACTGTATACACGCTCTTTGTAGAGTTCAGGTCATGCAGCCTTTTAGTTTTAAAATAGTGCCATGTATGTAAACTTCTGATAATTTTGGAATGTCAGACTTCGTCCTGTTCTTGCAATCCCCCGCCCCCGCCCTTTACATCGCCCCCCCCCCCCCTCTGAGCCACTGTCCTTTAAAGGCCATCATTTAGGAGACAGGAGTAGGCCAGGGGATGCTGGTTAGGCAGTGACTAAATATTGCAGGATGCCAACATAAACCTAAGCCTCAGCAGGCCTCCGCTGTATTTGGTGCTTCCCATTTGCTGGAAGCCACACTTCAGAGAGAGTTCCTTTCACTCTTCTCTTCTCTTCCCTCCACATGCACTCATCCCTGATGACCCCCAGGAAGGGTTTAGCCCCGTGCAGAGGTCCAGGTCACCGCAAATGCCCAGTGAATGCTACCTACCTTGCCTTGGGCTTATTCTGGCATCCTTTGAGCAGTGAATTCGAGTAGGTGTGAAAAAAGCCCATCACAGAATCTGTCAGGCAAATAAGCCTTGGCTGTGTCCCCAGGGCCCAGGAGAAATGACGGAGGCACAAGGTGAACTCGGGTTGCGGCCATCGGAGGTCACGAGGGAAAGAAGACAACACTCAGTACTCTTTGCCCAGCCTGTTTGGATTGGGTTTGGCCTGGAATCTTCCTTTAGAGACCAGAGCCCATCTGCTCCAGCATTCATGCCCTCTGAGCTCGAAGACTAGCAGCAGTGGGATGGAAGTGTGGGTGCAAGAAGCAAATCGCATGTGAAACAGAGGGGCAAAGTTGTAGGTTTTATAGAAGGGCAAGGACTGGGATGTTTCACCATTGTTTTTAAAGTTATTAGTGGATAGACTTTGGTGGGAGAAGTGACTGTTTTTCAACAGGTATTTGCACGCTACTCAAGTGAGGGCCACTGCAGCCCAATGGGCACTGGTCACTACCATACCTTCCCAGTGCCCTCGACTCATGTGTGGTTGCCATGTATGTAACCTGCTCTACAGCACAAGGGAGGGCCCAGCGCACAGACTGCTGTTTGGGACCATGACGAGTCCTGAAAGGGCACAGGCTCCGGGCTAGGACATTGCTAGGTTCATTCTGAGCTCAGCCACTTCGAGAATGTGTCATGTTGGGCAGGCAGGTGACTGGCTCTCTCAGAAACTTCCTTTCATAATCCAAAGCAAAAGACACCTCCGTTGTCTTTTTTAAGAATGAGAATGACTGGAAGTAAAGTATGCAAACATCTGCTTATAAACACTGGTGGACGTATTTTTTCTGGACAAAGTCATGATTTGTGGAAAGTAGCCTTCTGCCTTTTTAAAACAAACCAATGTGTTTAGAGAACTACGTAATCAGCTTAAAATAAAATAGTAGAAACATTTCTTAGACACATACGTGAGTAGTGAAAGAAATCTAGAATTGCTCTGGCCAAACCAAGAAAAACAAACAAATATAGAGTAGAGATTTTTAAAATCTTTTTATTTACAGAATAAGGACCTGGAGAACAGAAGCCTGAGTGTGTCTTGGTAATGACATTTGGTAGTTCAAGGAAAATAAGACTTCCATTTAGCATGTAGTTGCATATTGCTTAGTTGCTTTGTTTTTGTGGAAGAGGATTTGGGGTTGGTTTTTGAATTTTTGTCTAAGATCAGAATTCCATTTTCCCAGAGATCTCAGGGAGTCAGGTAATGTCAAAAGAGGGAAAACTCAGAAATGAGGTGAGAGGGTTATTCTGGGGCAAGGCAGTGGGGGGATGCCTGGCCCTCGAACCCCAGATGGTGGTAATCGAAATGATAATCTCGGTGACAATGATCATTATCATTGTTATTATTGGAGAGGTTACTGTGTGACAGGAAACGTGTCAAGCATTTCCTACATTTCCTTTCCCTTTCCTTTCCCAAGCAAACCTATGGACTAGTTTTGATCCGTTTCACAGAAGGGAATCCAAAGCACAATTTAAAATGCTGTTAGTTAATGAGTGAGAGGTGGCCCATGGAGTGAGCCCATGTCTGCAGTCCGGAGTAAGAAGTAGCCATCTAGCCTCTTAGCGATATACCCTTACAAGCTTTCTCCAACACCCTTCATTAGGGTTAATGTGGATTTGCTCATTGTTTCTGCAGTTACAAATGATTTCTCCACCTTACATTCCTAGAATATTCCTTTAGATCAGGGTTTCCCAGCCTCAACACTACTGACATTTTGCAACGGATAGTTCTTTCTTGTGGGGAGAGTGGAGGCGGGGAGAGCTGGCCTGTGCATTGTAGGGTGATTAATAGCCTCTATGCAATAGATACAAGGAACAACCCCTCCAAGTCTGACAACCCAAAATATCCCCGCCATTGACAAATGGTTCCAGGGGGCACACTAGCCCTGGCTGAAAACCATTGCTTTAGAAAAGTCTTTAGGAAAGCTTCTAAGATAACCACAAAAATATCACATGCCATGTAGTTGTAGGAACATCTTGTACTGCCTAGGTACTAGTCAAACAACAGAGTGAATACTAATGACATGGCCCTTGCCATCTTAAAAAGGTAACTCTCCCTCCTGAAATCATTGCTCTGGGAGTCTTTCATGTGTCACCTTTTCTCTGATGCACAGTAACACTCGCACATGGACTCTGGTACAGGATCTATCACCTATGGTGTACATGGTCTATTAATTTTCTAGGGCTGCTGTAACAAATGACCACAGGTTTAGATGGCTTAAAACAATAGATATATACCATGCCGCAGTTCTAAAGACTAGAAGTCCCAAACCAAGGGCCAGGCGGGGCCCTGGCCTCTCCCAATCCTCTAGGGCAGTGGTTCTCAACCTGCCTAATGCCGCGACCCTTTCATACAGTTCCTCATGTTGTGGTGACCCCCCAACCATAAAATTATTTTCGTTGCTACTTCATAACTGTAATTTTGCTACTGTTATGAATCGTAATGTAAATATCTGATGTGCAGGATTTATTTTCATTGTTACAAATTGAACATAATTAAAGCATAGTGATTAATCACAAAAACAATATGTAATTATATATGTGTTTTCTGATGGTCTTAGGCGACCCCTGTGAAAGGGTCATTCGATCCCCAAAGGGGTCGTGACCCCCAGGTTGAGAACCGCTGCTCTGGAGAAAGACCCCTCCTCGCCTCTTCTCGGTTGCGGGCAATCCTAGGCATTTCTTAGTTTGTAGACTCATCATTTTAATATCTGCCTCTGTAGTCATTTAGCATTCTCCCTGGGTCTGTGCCCCAATTTTCCCTCTTCTAAAGATACCAATCATTGGATTAGGGCCCCCCTCATCCAGTAGATCCTCATCATAACTTAATTCCACCCGTAAAGGCTCTATCTCTAAATAAAGTCACGTACACAGGTCCCAGGGATTAGGACTTGAACATATCTTTTTGAAGGACACAATTTGGCTCCCAACACATGGCATATTCCCATATAAATAGAGCATATAAAGAATCCTTGCACCACCCATTTTCCGTTTATTCCAGTTCTATTCTCCATTTTCACCCTCTGTTCTGGACTGCATCTGTGAACGCCTTTGTTTTTAAACCTGCGATTAGGTGATGCCAATAAAGGCGTCAAAATTGGAGGTGAGGAGGACTGTGTTTACCCCCGGGGCTATCTCCTCGCCCTGGTGCTGTGGCTTGGCTGTCGAATCCCATAGCTCCTGCCAGGTGGTTGTTACCATACAGCTGCTCTCTCCTGTCCATCCCCTCGCCCTCGGCCCAGGTGGTCACAAGTGGCTCTGCTGTTTCTGGCCCTAATGACACGGCATCCTTGTTGGTTTCCTCAGGTCTGTCCACCTTGTTACACTCACCTCCTGAGCCAGGGGATGTGCCCTCTGACCTCTGCCAGACTCTGAGCGATTACAACACTAAACACAGCAACAGTTTGCTTAGAAATAAGGTCTGCACCTGCTTCTTGAAATTACACACAAACACTCGGTTCCAAATTCATTTTCCCCACCTTTCACACGAGCAGGTGAAGTTCCTGAGAGGTTGGCTCTGCCCCCCTGCCCCCCCCCCCCCCCCGATGGAGACACGCAGTCTTCTCTTGCTTGGTCTGTGGCCTTTGTGGGGGAACAGTCTTCACCCTCAGGAGCAGCTCGCGTTTGCGTCTGCCCCTCGGTTTTGCTTATGAAACCGCCTCTGCCCTTGGCTGCAGCAGAACACAGGTGAGGAAAATTGGTCTCTTTGTAATCTGGAACCAAACCATGGAGAGCTTATAAATCATTCATCGAAACGGCAAGGAGTTGCATTGCTGGGTTGGCCCACAGCAGCCCGAGCCTTGCTCGGTGCCATTAAGCAGCTCTCGGTGGAGGACAATGTGATGTCAGAGCCTGGACTCTGTGGCTCCCTCCCTCCCTCTGTCCTTCCTTCTGTGAATGGACATTGTTCCTTGGGTACCAGGTCTGGATTGCATCTGACCCCACTCATTGGAGCCTTTCAGGAAAAGGACTGGCGAGCATGGGGGAATGCCAATCTTGTTGACGGTAAAGGCAGCCCAGAAAAAATATTCACTTTCTTCTGTCTTCCTTTTTCCCTCATTTGATTCTCACTTTAAAGGCAAGTGAAGGAGGAGTGTGGGGGCAGGGCTGGGAGAGGGGACCTTTGGAAGGAGGAGAGAAAGCACCGGCCTTGCGGGTGGAGGGAGAGCGGTGGGGTTTGGAGGTTTTGCAGCGCTGTTGGCCTGTGCAGTGCTTGATGGCAGACGTCTGGCTTGATGGCAGTGTCCGGGTCCCGGGGCCTTTGAGCGCACCTCTCCCTCCCTCCCCTTTAATGTCTATCTGGCTCTGTGACGGCTGTGCTGCTGCACAGGGCCTGGTGGAGAAGAAGCAGGTGCTGGCTGTTAAGACTCAAGGGGAACCCTTCCCTCTCGGCTGTTCAGCCAGCTCTCTGGTGCGGGAATGGAAGCAGAGCTTGCGGGCACTGCCCACCGGCTGGCACTGGGCTGGTTCTCTCAGGCCTCCGGGGAGTAAAGAAGGCCTCTAGGTACCTGAACGCATAAAAGGCCTCAGGGGAGATGGACTCTCTCTCTTACCTGTCGAAGTATTTATTGTAGATTCTTAAAAGAATCTTTGAAGCCCTGATCACATCCTGATAAACCCATCATAAGCTAAAATTATCATAAGACAAAAATACATTTAAATGCACCTAACCCACCAAACACCATGCTTAGCCTAGCCTACCTTAAACATGCTCAGAACACTTACATTAGGCTACTGTTGGGCGATTACCTTGAGTTTCATCTCAAGCGCGATTGCCTTCTTCTCGCCAGAAGCAGGAGACCCAGATGAATGTTTTGTAGACATGACGGGATGTGAAAACACAAAACACAATATCCAAAGAATGCTGGCAGCACACTACGCTGGAGAGTATCGGTTGTTTGCCCTGGTGTTTGTCCGGTTCACTGGGGGCCCGGCTCGCGGCCGCTGCCCAGCATTCGAGAGAGAGTGTTTTACCGCATATCACTAGCTCAGGAAAAGATCAAAATTTAAAACTTGAAGTACAGTTTCTACTGAATGTGTATTACTTGCACACCATTGTAAAGCTGAAAAATTGCAAGTCAAACCCTCATAAGTTGGGGGCCATCTGCATCAGTCAGCTTTGAGGCTGAGTTCAACCTTGAGGACAATCCATCATTCACTCAATCAATCCCATCTGTGTAACGGAGTCTCAATAAAACCTCTGAACATATAAGGTTGGGTGAGCTTCCCTGGTTGACAATACTTTCTGTGTATTGTCACACACCGATGTTAACCAGGTAACATGTCCTAAGGACAACAGAACTTTCACATGAAAATCTTTCCAGACTCTGCCCTATGCAGCAATTGCCTTGCTGATTTTCGTTTGTATGTTTGTCCTATAATAAACTATAACCACCAATATAACTGCTTTCAGTGAGTTCTGTGAGTCCGTCTCTCAAATTGTCATACTTGAGGGTGGTTTGGGGAAGCCCCAAACATGAGTTGGTGTCAGAAGTGAGGGGGTCCTGTGTGAACGTTCCCCTGTAGCTTTGTGGTTGGACTCTAACTCTTGGCAGTCAGGGTTAGAAGTCTTGAGCAGACTATGACCTCAGTTTGCCTAACGCCATGTAAGTAGCAGTAACCTGCCCAAAGTAACCAGGGACAGACGTAAATGGAACTTAAATGCTATAACACAAATGCAGATAACCACATGTGTAACACAAAATGCTGTTAATGATTTATTAGAATATATTCTATCAGGAATACACCAAATGGTGCAGAAATAGCCAAAGCATCTTGCGGTGACAACGGCAATCAGAGCACCTAGAGAGTGGGAGGAAACTGGGAGGAGTCAGTCTACTGGGGGTGGATGAAGCAGCAAGATTGAGAAGGAATAACAGATCTTGGAATTGAATCAGTTGGCATGGGGCAAGCACTGGGATGGTGACTCACAGGTCTTAACCTTTATTCGTCTTCAGGCAAAGCCTTAGCTGTACTGAGGTAGTGCTCCCATCCAGCAAGAGCAGAGGTGGCTGACCCCTCTCTCGCATTTCATCCAAGAGCTCCTGAGCCCACCTCTGGTAGTCAGAGACTCCAGCTTTAGATTTTTAAAAATATATTTTTATTTATTTCAGAGAGGAAGAAAGAAGGAGAGAGAGATAGAAAAATCAATGATGAGAAAGAATCATTGATCGACTGCCTTCTGCACACCCCACACTGGAGCTCGAGCCTGCAACCCGTGCATGTGCCCTGACCGGGAATCGAACTGTGACCTCCTGGTTCATAGGTCGATGCTCAACCACTGAGCCACACTGGCCGGGCTTTAGCTTTTAAGACGCATTTCCACAGGCTTTGTCCTACGCTAAAGCAGTGGATGAGTTATGAGATTCAACTATCACACCTACCTTTTCTCTATAGATTCTAAATTGTTGCTGTTTTCCTTCTGAGATTTCAAAATTCCAGGAAAAGGAGTCCAGCTGCAATAACACAGAGTTCTCACCTTTTAGCCGATGTTAGGGGTTTTAGAGTGCAGTGAAGCAATCACCCTGGACAAGTTTCAGACTGCAAAGTGCCCAGGAGCACCGGGAGGATTTGTGTTCAGTCACACCATGCTGGCACTTCAAAGAGAACCACAGACACATAATCCTCCATAAAATGTGCTATAATGTTCTGTTTAACTGTAAGGCTTTTCCGCAAAGCCACCAGTTGAACTGTTTTGACTACCTCGAGCAGTCCATTTAGTGGCTCGATTAAAAGCAAACATTTGAAGGAGTTATTTGCTACAGGATCAGGTAAAAAGCAGCTTCAAACAATCAAGCCGGCTGGGTATGTGGCCATGGCAGTCAGGAAAAGGATGGCGGAAATGAATCTTTGCATGCCCACTAGGCACCAGCCACTTTCCCTACTTTATTTATCCACATGGCAACCTGCTGAAGTATTATTAGCATCCCCATTGTAGAGATGACAAACTGAGGCTCAGGGAGATTAAACAACTTGCCAAAGGTTATAAAAATGGCAGAGATAGCACTGAAACCCGGACCTTTTTACTACTGAGTCTTTATCTTCCCACAATTCCATACTGTCTGCCAGTTAGAAATATAATTCAGAAATATAGCATACTACTGGGTCATCCCAGGGGACTTTTTTTTAAATGTTTTTATTGATTTCAGAGAGAGGAAGGGAGAGGGAGGGAGAGAAAGAAACATTGAAGTTGAGAGAGAATCATCGATTGGCCGCCTCCTGCAAGCCCCCCCTACTGGTGATTGAGCCCACAACCCAGCTATATGTCCTGACTGGGAATCAGACCATGACCCCTCAGTTCATAGGTCAACACTCAACCACTGGGCAGCACCAGCCAGACCCAGGGGACTTTTAAATTAGAATCTAAGTAAGAAATTCTGAGGTATGATTTAAACTTTATCTCTGATTTATGTGATATGTGTGTGTGTGTGTGTGTGTGTGTGTATTTCCCATAAATACATAAATATGTAAAACAAATAAAATGTATATATAATTTCTCCCCTGACCTTGTCCAAATGTGTAGAATTCAAATAAGTTTAACATATATTCACGAAACATAACATCCAGTAATTTTTCTCTTTTTTGTATGAAAGATGGATTCCAATTTATAAACTGCAATGAAGGATTAGTTCACTTATATTTCCTTTGTATGTTATAGAGTTTACAGCCAGAATTGTGTTGCATTACCTCTTGAATATGTACGTATTATATATGCTCAGTGTTTCAGTTTGAAACGGTTTCTGCTCTATGATATTTGTGTTATATGTTAGTAATTGGCAACCTAGAGTGGCATGCTAGGTCTGGCACCAAATCATCCCACCACCTAGACCTGGTTAGAGTTCACCCTCAGGCTCTATTTCTGGGTTTCACCTAATCCTTTCTCTCACTTAATAGGTACCTAATGTACCATATGCTATCTTTGGACTAAAAAAGGATGTCTTTCCCTTGAAAGATTGAAACGTCAGTCACACAACTATTTGTCCCAAAAACTACTCCAGGTGCTGAGAAGACTACACTGAACCCACAGACCCAAATCCTGTCCTCAGGGGGCTTGTGTTCTGGTGGGACCCTTCCCCACTAAAACTTCTATTGCTGAGTGTCTTAGCTGGGTGTGAGGCAACTGGATGATCGGATTACAGCATGCCAAGGTAGGATATGAGTGATTTATAGGAAGTCTTGGCTTTACAAAGGCAACTATTAATTTAAATATCTCTTTGATGAATAACATGTAAGATATGTATCTATCCTTTTCCCCTTTTGCCTCCTGTGAGATGAGGCCTTTTAACTTATAATTAGAGAAAAAAATAAACTTTACAGGGATATTTAAGATTAGACTGTTGTGTTACAAATTCTGAAATTAAAGGCTATTTTCGGGAATGTTTTGACTTTTTCTTCTTTACATGTGCATTATATGTTTCATGTGGGTGCCGCTCAAGTTCACACAGCCAGCACGTGCCGAGAGGAATCTCAAACCCAACCTAATTTGATTGTAAGACTGTTTAATTCTCTCAACGCTGGCTGCCTTTCTACACACCTATGCATAGTTTTCACACAGTGATGACCCTTGGTGTAAAAAACCTGAACTTGAATGCCAGCTTGTTCTGAAACCTGCAATGGCAAGAAGCAAGAATACAAAGGAGATATCAATGTGGCTGTCTGTCTAAAATGGAGACAACCTGGTAGGGGTTTCTCCCCATTTAAATGTATCTCTGTGGTCCGCATTCAGGCCTTTTACACTTGTTGCTAGTGAGATATCAGCAGTATACAAGTTAAAGAGCAAGTCAGGCCCAGGCTGGCATGGCTCAGTGGTTGAGCCTCAACGTATGAACTAGGACAGTGATGGCGAACCTATGACACGCGTGTCAGAGGTGACACGCGAACTCATTTTTTTGGTTGGCTTTTCTTTGTTAAATGGCATTTAAACATATAAAATAAATATCAAAAATATAAGTCTTTGTTTTACTATGGTTGCAAATATCAAAAAATTTCTATATGTGACACGGCACCAGAGTTAAGTTAGGGTTTTTCAAAATGCTGACACGCCGAGCTCAAAAGGTTGGCCATCACTGAACTGGGAGGTCACGGTTTGATCCCTGATTCCTGGTTTTGGGCTCAGTGTGGGACGTGCAAGTGGCAGCCGATCACTGATTCTCTCTCATCATTGATGTTTCTATCTCTGTCTGTCTCTTCATCTCTGAAATCAATAAAAATATATTAAAAGAAAAACGTGCAAGTCAGCGCTGGCCAGTTTTGCCTGGTGGTTAGAGTGTTGGCCTGCGGATCAAATAGTTGCAGGTTCCATCCCTGGCCCTGGTCGGGGCGTGTGGGAGAGGCAACCAGTCAATGTGTCTCTTTCACATTGATGTTTCTCTCTCTCCCCCTCCTCCCTCCTTTTCACTCTCTCTAAAAATCAATGGAAAAAATATCCTCAGGTGAGGATTAAAAAAATAATTAGAAAGAGCAAGTCAGATAGGACTGCTGCTGCTGCTTAGAATAGAGACTTCCAGATAACCAGATAACTTTTCTGGTTATGTTATGTTAACATTTGGCAAAACAAACCCCTCTCCCCACACACAAACCCACAAGAAAACAAAACAAAAAACCCCTCTGCTGCTGTAACTTTCTCCTGACTCAGATATGCAGAGGTCGGCTTTCATGCAGATCCTGTGATGCCAAATGCAAATCCTTGCATAGGTGTAAGCTTTCAAAGAGAGAAAGCAAAAGCCTTCGGGACAACTTAGTAAATTACTAGCGATTTGTTTCTGTACATATCGGAGCTCTTCCAATCTTATTAGGAAATGAAACAATCTCTTTCAAATTGCTGCTGGCAAACTTGAAAATCACCAACGGAGCAGAATAAGCGAGCACAGGTACTGCTTCCCATCCTGAAGTGGTATTAGGATCTCCTACTGTCCTTCCATTGAGTTTGGATGTGGTTAGCAGATCATTATCAACTTTATCATAGGATCTGTTTCCAGATGGTTTCATTGAAGAAGCACTGTCTTGACTTGCCTACAAAATTACAACTGAAAAAGGAATTGGGGCAGCACATCCTGCTCTTCTCAGGTGGGACCCACCGCACAGGTGTTCAGGTAAAGGAGGCCTGGCACGGCCATCGAGGGGGCGTGGTGAAGCAAACCAGGATTTCAGCTGCAGCCTGGGACTCGCAACCCACGTTACTGCTTTTCCACTGATTGACAACAGGCTCCTCTGCGTTTTGCTAGTATTGTAAGCTAATGGTTTTATTGCAGAAACCCAGACTGTGAGGGGGTGAACATACCAGCATAGTTTACTATTCTGGTCAAATAAAATTTGTGATAAAATCTGATGTCCATGATATGTAACTAAGCTGTGGAATAATTAAGCACAACTAATAACCGATACCCATAAAGGACATAATTTGTGTTAATTTACTGAGACAAACTCTATTTCCACATTTCTACTCATTTTTAAAAAAAAGATTTACTGTATTAATCATTAGTCTCATACTTTCTGCTTGGTCTGATATATGTAATGTTTTAGCATCATACCTTAATCATAATGACCATCATCAACATACATAGCTGACACCCATAAGAAGGTGTTCTGAACTTTGCATCTGGGGACAGCGAGGAGGCTCTCTGGAACTCAGAACACTGTCCTGGGGGCAGGCATTGAGTACTCTGGCCCATCAGGAAAGGGGCTTTGGTCACCCTATCAGTTAAGAACCCCAACTGAGGTCCTGGTTGTGGGCAAAAGATCATGGAGTTAGAAATGGGAGAAAGAAGTTGTAAACCTCAACCAGAGCCCCTCCTCCAGGTTTCTAAGTTTTAATAATCTCACCCTCTTCCCTTAGTTCCCTCAGTCCTGGGGCTGGTAATTGCTACCTGCAGTTACTACCTCCACGAGGTCTCTTTTTACCCTTTCAGTTGCCTCTTTAACAACTTTATGTCAGTTAACTCTTCTTTATATTAACTGATCTCTGTTCAAGCATCTGGTGTAGTTTCTGCCTTCTGACTGGGCCCTGGCTGATAGAGTCTCTTATTCAATACTTTCAAACACAACTCCATGGTCTTGAATCTTCCCATTCTTTCCTGTTTTTTAAAATTTGAAGTGGAAAAGGCTGCCGGTTCCATTCTCGGTCAGTGTACATGCCGGGGTTGCCGCTCCATCCCCAATAGAGAGCGTGCAGGAGGCAACCGATGGATGGTTTTCTCTCCCATGGATGTTTCTCTCTCTCCCTCTCCATTTCTCTCTCTCTAAAATAAATAAAAACATTTAAAAAATAAAATAAAATTTGAGGTGACTTTGAGCAGTGACTTCCCATCTTTCTACTCAACTTGCTAGGCCTTGCAGCACTGTTTGTTGATTAGCCTGCTTTCATCTGCGCCTTAAATACCAGAAGGTAGGGCCTGGGGAGCTACCAAGGGTCCTTACATGGAGGTTGGTGCGAGGCAAAGTGAGGCGAGGCGAGTAGGAAGGGAGAGATCACCAACGGGCAGCCTTGTTCGGAGTTTGTTGCCTGCACAGTGTGATTCCCATTTGTCCTGGGGTGGCAGCAGTGGGAGTAAAAGTGAAGACACCGAATCGAGGGAAGTGACTTTAGCAAAGGGCCCCGAGTCCTACCTGCCAAGCTGCTTCAGCAGGATAAGTGAGAGTCGGCCTCCAGTCCAGGCCAAACACAAACCACCACTGTGCTTGCACATGGACATTTCCTGAACAGAGTACAGAATAAACCATTCAGTGAAGTCAGGACTCGAGAGTCCAGCTTCTAGGCTTGCATCCGAAATTAATTTATGCTATTGCATAACAGCTGTGGCAGGGGCAGCAGACTGAAGGCGCAGTTGCAAATTCAGCAGAGCTAGCTTGGCTTGGCAAGTGAAGCCAGGACCCGAGGAGCCGGGAGGGTGAGAACGTCCCAGAGACGGGCTCCGAGGTCGTAACGCAGGGCTGCAAGGCATCTCATTAATTTGGTGTCAAGTACTTGGGAGCATTCATAACTGCTTACACCACTGGATAGCATTTCCTTCCCTTTTTGTGCCTAAGATGGTGATAAGTCGAGGGAAGCCCTTTACTGTATGTTTTATATGATCACTTGTATTCTTCCCTCCAGAGGATGAGTTTATGGTAATACATCCCCTCTACAGATGTGTGCCTGCATCCAATCATCAGCTGCCTCCAAGTCTTTGCCTTGTAGCAGCGATGTTCAACCGGAGTGCCTCAAGAAGTTTTAAAACATGCAGTACCTGCCTGTTTAGTCAGGGGCACTGACTTCTTTTTCCTTAGGTTGTTAAATTAAAAAAAAAATGACAACAGACAATACAATAGCTGTCTGGTATGAATGAATCAAAATTATATCTGTGTGTGTTTTTTTGTCAGATTGGCAAAAAATATATTTTTTTGGTGTGCCACAGAATTTTAGTAATTAGTTGATATGTGCCATGAGATAAAATAAAGGTTGAAAATTGCTGCCCCCTGGGCTTGATTTTCAGGCTATTGATAAATACAGGAAAAGGGGAGATAAAGATGACATGTAATTGCATCCTTCATGATAAACATTTGGTGCAGAGTCCTTTAGTTATGTAAATTCTGGGTGCAGGAAACAGAAAACATGCAAAGGCCAGTCATCACTCATGACCTTCAAAAATCAAGCTTTTGATTTAGTCCAAGTTGGAAGGTTTCTTTGCTTTCTCTTCTCAACTGTACTAGGATTTCAGCAGCAAAGCAGTGGTTTTAGACAGTGGAGGAAAGAGGCTAGACATCTGCAAATCAGCCATCCAGTGTAGGAGCTCTCAAATGCCTGAGGAATACGGACATGCTCTGGAGAACAGAAGTTCTACGAAAGTTAGTGGTTATCTGAGAGAAGCGGAAAGAAGCCAAGGAGTCAGGAAGCGCTGTACTCAAGTTCCTGTTCTGCTTAATATCTTGCCTGGTTCCACAAGGCACCGCGGACTCTACGCGGTCAGGCCTCATCTTTATTGCTCTCCTGGCTTGCTGCACTGAAGCCACTCCATCCTGTCATCGGTTCAGTTTCTAGAACACGCCAGGCTCCTTCCCACCTGAGGACATTTGGTTGAGGACATGCTCAACTGCATATGATGCAGACAAATTCACACCTGCAGATTTCCGGGGGATCCAAGGTTGAGATTTTAAGATTACTTAAGATTTGTGTGTCATGATCTCACCACCTTACCAGGACAGCATCTATTTCTGTTTTAACAGTCTTCTTTCTTAAAAAAAAAATTATTTCAGGTTTCAGAGAGGAAGGGAGATAGAAACATCAATGATGAGAGATAATCAATGATCGGCTGCCTTCTGCACGCTCCCCCACCACCCCTCCGCCCTCCCTCCGCCTCCCGCCCAGGGATCAAGCCTGCCCTGACTGGGAATCAAACCGTGACTTCCGGGTTCATAGATCAATGTTCAACCTTGAGCCACACTAACTGGACAATAATCTTTTTCTTGGGAAGGTTCTCTTGCTGTGAAAACTAAGTCATTCAGCTGATTTTAATTCCTCTCTCTCTCATTCATGAAGCATTTAATAGGTAGTCACCATGTGCTAGGTTTGGTGCTAGGCAAGAGGCTGTCCACGGCCTCTAGGAGATCACGGGGCAAATAGATCACAGACCAAGAAGAGCACAGGGTGGCAGTTTCTATAACTGAGATTTGTGGAAAGTGCTGTCATGAACTGGGCCAAATAATACAATTCCGGTATTTTATGATTACAGTTTACGCCAGAAAATATTCAGAAGTATTTGTATTCACATAGCACAATGGTCTTAACAGTTTGTCTGTATTTAACTGGATAGGAAAGTGTTTGAGGTCCACCGAGTCTGAAACATCTACAGATTGCTACTACTAGTACATCAGAGTAGAAAAAATATTGTTGGGATACATCCCCCCAAATAGGGCATTTACTTTGTGAGTCCAATTAAAGTAATTTATAAAGCACATAAAAGTTGCCCATTCGGTACAGGTATAGAAAAATATAAACATTTCTTTTTTATGCTGCAACATGTCAGTAGCAAACACTAGTCTAGAGGGGCACTCAAATACCGGGTTGTCTGGGAGTGGATGTCTAATGGAAAGAGACCTTGACAGGCTGGGTGAGTTCCTTTGCCTTTTTTTTTTACCTTGGGCAGCTGTTACTTCCTTTCAGTTGCGCAGGTGAGTCATACACATTATGGTCACTAGGTGGCAGCATAACACCAATGAAAAAACCAGGAAAACCTATTTTCCCCACCTCAACGCAAGTTTGTTTTTATGCTATGACAGCCTAAAGAAAACTCTCTAGAGAGTGTAACTGTATACTAAGAGTAAAACAAAAACAAAAAACCTGCACCTAATGTTTTTTTAAAAAGTAAAAGTGCAAAACCAGATTGTTCTCAAGAGTGAAAAATTGTCTTAGTTCTCTTTTTTCAGCCCTCAGAAAATTCAGGTTTGTATCTTGGTTTTTCTATTTTAAATAAGGTGAAATAATCTTGTAACGTTCTTCTTTCTTATTCTCAAAAGAAGTTTTGTTACATCTCAGATACAAACAAACCTTTGAAGAAAGAGGACACCGTTTTTGTCATAGGAAAGGGAAAACCCCCACCCCAACCCAAACAACCCCGTATACACAAACAACCCTGCCTGGCTGCGTTGAGGTATAAGCAGAGTATACTTGACTTAGGTCCTTGTCACCTACTCGGTCCTCATCTAGGTTTTCAGTTTCTTCCTAAAGGCCACAGAATTCTTCTATTGTCTCATCAGGGCACTTCTTGGAGCAGGTGACCTGCTTGTAATACTGTCAGGAATATGGAGCCTGAACTAGGACCGAATTCTAGCTATTTCTTCATCTAGTTCACTCATCAACAAATGTAAGTGAGAATCTACTAAGTAATGGGCATTCTGCTAGTTGTTGGGGGATGAAGATACATTCTCAGTCTTCATGTTACTTATAATCCAGCAGAAGAGAGAACAATTAAGTAAGCAACCTCACAATTAAAGAAGTGACCAATTATTACCACAAGAAAGGCTACAGAAATATATAATACCACGTGATTATATAATGGGAGGGCTGACTTGATTCATTCCACACATTTCTATATTCACTGCCTATTCAGTGCTGGGTACTGTTCTAGGTGCTAAGGATTCTTTAGTGGACTAAACTGAAAAATATTCCAATTCATATGAATGTATATTTTAAATTGAATTTATTGGGGTGACATTGGTGTGCAAAACCATACAGGTTCCAAGAGTACAACCCAATAAAGCAACATCTGCACACTGCACTGTGCACCATCACCCCAAGTAAAGTCTCTTTCTGTTTCCTTTCCCCTGCTTTGCCTACTTACACCCCCCCCCCAACCCTCTTTCCCTCTGGCTAGCTCCACACTGTTATCTGAGTCTATGGGTTATGATATATCTTTTTGTTTTATCTCTTCATATTTTTTCATCCAGCCCCCCAAACCCCCTCCCCTCTGACAACTGTCAGTCTGTTCCATGTATCCATGCCTCTATTTCTATTTTGTTCATCAGTTTATTTTGTTCATTAGAGTCCACATATAAGTGAGATCATATGGTACTTGTCTTCCTCTGGCTGGCTTATTTCATTTAGCGTAATAATCTCCAGGTCCATCCATGCTGTCTTTTTGACAGCTGTGTTGTATTCCATTGTGTAAATGTACCACAGCTTTTTTATCCACTTATCTACTGATGGGCACTTGGACTGTTTCTAGATCTTGACTATTGTTAATAATGCTGCAGTGAACATGGGGGTGCATATATTCTTTCAAATTAGTGTTTCGTGTTTCTTCGATGTATTCCCAGATATATTTATTTTTGTTGAGGGACACAGACAATAAAAGAACTTAATTTTATAGTACATTGGAAGGTGCTATGGAGAAATATAAAGCAGGGAACGGAGAGAAGCAGGATTGAGGAGGAATCTGATTTTAAATAATTTAATCACAGAGGTCCTGACTGAGAGGGGGACATGCCTGAAAGCCTGAAAGAATAAAGGAAAGGTGTAGGCAGAGTGGAGCAAGTGCAAAGGCCCTGGAGCAGAAATAGATCTGATGAGTGCAAGGAACTGCATGGGGCTGAAGTGGCTGCACAGGAATGCACAGAGGTTTAGGGAACTTGTTCAGAGAGGTAATGGGCAGCAGATCATGTAGGGCCTTGTAGGCCATTGTAAGGTCAACTTGGATTGACTCAGGGAACCAAGAGGCTTCTGAGCAGAAATGAGACATCAACTTATTTGTGAGAGGATCACTTTAGCGGTTGTGTTAAAACAAATCTTTTAAGGGTCAAAGAGAGAAGCCAGGAGACCAACCACCCAGGAGGAGATAATAGGAGCTTGGACCTGGGTCAGAGTAAGTAGCAGAGGTGTTGAGGAGTGGTAGAGTTCAGGCTGATTTTGTGGAGACGACAGGATTTCCCGATGGATTAGGTGGGACTTATACTTAAAGAGAGGAGTCATGGATGACTGCCAGGCATTTGGCCTGACCATCTGAAGGGCAGAGGAGTCACTCATTGTCATGGGGAGGATGAGATTGGATCAGGGTTTGGGGGCAAAGATCAGGAGTTCAGTTTAGGATGTGTCACGTTCGAAGTGTCTGTGAGTTATCCAAAGATAAGTGTTTTGTTTCACTTGGTATGGGGCTGGAGGTATAAATCTGGGAATGGTATTAAAAGCTATGAAGCTGGATAATCGAATGACTTAGGGATGTGTCAGGGGAACAGGAAGTCTTTTTTGAAGAAGTGAGGCTTCAGCAGAGATCTGAAGGATGAGCAAGTTAGCTGGCTGGGGAGTAGTCTCACCTCAAATCACATCACTAATACATCAGCCCAGGAATACAGTCTAATTATAGTCCCCTAGAGTGAGAAGGTAGCTTTCCTTTAATAGGTCTAGGAACTTTCAAATGCGCTATTAGAGTAGGTGGAAGCCTAGGTTATTTCCTGATAGTTCTAAAGTACGTCATATAAAAATGAGGTGTGATCTTTATCACTGGAAATGACTGTGATATTCAAGTGGGGAAGCAGCATAAGTATGAGGGTAGTTGTCACCAACTGGTGACGGCGTACATTGCTCCTTCACTGGAAACAAAAGCATTCTGGGAACTTAATGTGTGTTTGTCAGGAGGTAGTTGGGGAGGCAATAGTTGCTGAGAGCGTGGGCCCTTGAGGCAGACTGCTTGGGGTTGACTTCCACCATGGCCGCTTACAAGCTGTGTAACTTGAAGCAGGTTGTTTAACCTTTTCTGTGCTTTCATTTCTGCCTTCGTATAGCAAACATAAAGCTAGTTTTGCCAGGAGGATCAAATGAGAATGTGATAAGTTACTCCAAATGCTTGTAACATAGTAAGGCTTCAATAATAGTAAGTAATTACACTTTTTATGCTGCAAATCACCATGGAATTAGCTTTTAAGATGAAGAATAGAGAAGCATCAGACATATTTCTGCTTAAGAAAAATAGACCAATCCTATATAATAAAAGGCTAATATGCAAATTTTCCCCTTGACCAGGAGTTCAACTGGGAGTTGATTGGGGGTGGGGCCAGCCCGCCAACCTCTCATGTCCCCAACTGGCCTGATTGGCCCCAATCAGGGCTGGCCGGCCGGACCCCACCTGTGCACGAATTCATGCACCAGGCCTCTAGTTGGATAACAAAATACCTACTTTCCCTTTATTATGATTTTACCTAGACTCTCATGTAGTAAGCCTGAAAATAATATGGACATTTACCGAGTACTTACTGCACCTGGAGCACTGTGTAGTACATATATTTTCTTAGTTTATCTTTACCAACCTATATGGTAGGTACAATTTACCTTAATTTATAGATCAGGAAGCTGCTGTTTGAAGTCCTAACTAATGGAACAAAGCTAACAAGCGGCAGATACAGGATTTGAAAGAAGTCGTCAATCTTTTAAGTTCTTCAAACCACCCTCCTAGCTTTCTCTTGCCATAGAATCTTTTTTAAATTTCAGCGATCACATCTCAAGCATGCTGTTCATGAATGAAGGCTTTAACATAGCAATTCACCTACCTGTCATTTCAAATGTTAATACTGGCAAATATGCTTTTCTTTTCTTTTTTTCAGAAAACAAGGTACATATGTTTTCATATTTCCTTCCAGAAAGATTTTGAAATCTGGGCAATTCTCTGATATCCACCTAGATTTCGAAACACAGCCAAACCTTTAGGACATGTGGACTTGGCTGACGACACACCATTTGGCTGAAGCCATCGATTAGCTCAATGATGACTGGAGAAGCCGAGCCAGATCTTTCTCTGTTTCAGTTTCTACAGTCAGTCCAGTCACGTGCATACCACGGTGGCACTGAGTAATGACAACGGGCCCCTTTTAAAGTGTTTAGGTTCCAGAAGGACTGGCTTGGGGTCCAATTGCTATACCTCCACTGGACTTTTATGTTATTATTCTCTACAAACGCCATTAGCTCCCTTCTGAAACTAGCCCGAAGCCACATCACTGACCCCTCCCAGGCATTGCTGGAAACTCGCTTAAAGTAGGCTCTGCTGATGTCACTCTCACACGGGAAGGAAATGCTGTCTGTACACTATTTTGCTGTTCTTCTTTGTTTCCTAAGCACGCCCAATGCTTAAAGCAGGCAGGACTTACAGAGGCACTTTTTTTTTTCTTGCTAGAGCATCTCGATTCCAATGTAAAAGCAAAATATCAAATTGCTTATTGCCTGTGAAATGAGAAATTCTGGGTAGATTCTTATTGGTTAGCTCTGTGTGTTCTTCAGACAGGTTTCCAAGAAACCGCTCTGGGGCCTAGAAGAACATTACTCTGCGCGCATTTTTCTTCTAGAATTACATGTTTCTGGGTCCCCAAAGACCACCGTTTGGAGTACATCCAA
Organism: Myotis lucifugus; assembly: GCF_000147115.1. NCBI lineage: Eukaryota > Metazoa > Chordata > Mammalia > Chiroptera > Vespertilionidae > Myotis > Myotis lucifugus. Next base: position 22,810,867 of record NW_005871049.1, on the reverse strand, counting down.
GTCATCGTGTGCATGGTTCTTTCTTGACCACAGTTCCTCCAACACAAATCAAATTTAGAAGCTTCCTATAGTTCCAGATGGTCCGATCCTGCACATATCTAATTACCATTTCCCACTGGAATCCGTGCCAACTGGGGGCCGAGCTTCTGCCCAAATGACATCGACTCTCTCTCTAGTACGTTCCAACTCCTGCCTCTTGCCTAAATGACTGAAATGAAAATGTTCGCTTTGTTTACAGAATTCCTGTCTTCAATTTACTTTGTAGCATTCAACAGGAGAAGCAGAAAGGTCCTCTAAATTTAAATTGTTCAAAAGGAAGAAACCTTTAAATGGAACACAGCTAGGTCTTTGAGATAGCTATTATTTCTGAAGTTACCCGTCCTCCTCCTCTTTTTTTCCCTATTCTGAATCAAAGGTGTTGTGGGCACAGCTTGTGCAGCTAATAAGTCCCCACACATCTATGCAGCATGGTCTATATTTATTGAACTCCGTTAGCTATTATGAGGGATATACATATGAACACAATTCAGTTCTACCCTCTAGGAATTTATAGTGGTTTTTTTTTTTTTTACAGAAGCAAATATGTTCAAAACATGATATAATACTGCTGGTCTGTGCCACAAGGATTAAACAGTGCTTTTGGGAAGAGATTAAGATCAGTGGTGGACAAAAGATTCTGTCTTTAACTCAAGTGTACTTTTCTTCTTACCTACTTATAAAGAATCTCAGGAAATTATTTTATAAAACTAAAAATAAAAACCTGTAACATAAAGCAGAATGCCATGTGTTTTCATAGGATGTTATAGTATTTTGAACAAAATGCTCATGGGAGCAAGGATGGAAACGAATCCACCTGGGAGCACCTGGTGTACACTGTGGAGGCAGCACCACCTGGGCTGGTTTGGTGGGTGGGGATGGGAGGGGAATCCTGGCAGCAGAGGGCAAAGAGCTCATGGGACAATTAGGGGCATATGGGGTGGCAGTGGGGTATGGAGTTTGGCTGAAGAGCAGAGTGAGTGAAAGCAGGAGACAGAGGTTGACAGGTAGGTAGAGCCTTATCAGGGAAGCTCTTCTAAGTCAATAATATTGTGACAAATACGTATGGTGCTGGGTGGGTGCTGCATTTGCCAGGGTGGGATAGGGGGATCAGTTTGTGAGTTATGTAGATGTCTAACCACTATGCTATACACCTGAGACTAATATAATATGAATGACAACTGTAATTAAAAAAAAAAAACTTCCCTTACCAAGGTCAATCCATAAAGTCTAGAAGAGGTGGATGCTTTTTTAAGTTCACAGATACCTAGCCAAAGGTACAGGGATCTATAATAATAAAAGTGTAATATGCTAATTAGTCCAGATAGCTGAACGACCTTCCAGATGTCCTTCTGGGCGACCTTCCGGACAAAGCCAGGCTGCAAGGGCCAAGGGCAGCCACCGTGGCTGTGAGGGCCGAGCCCCTTGCATGAATTTCATGCATCAGGTCTCTAGTAGTAAATGACAACTGTAACTGAAAAAAAAAAAATCAAGCAAAAGGGTTTAGATTAATACTCTCGGTCAGCAGCTTCCTAAGCCAGATCTGCAAAGTCCTGGTCCCATGAGATGTGCTGAGCATGTGAGCTTCATTATGGACATTGGGATACTCAATAATCTAATACAATTCCTGCAGGAGAGGTTCTTGCTTTACTGAATTTAATCCAGCATTTCCAAAGGCTTTAACCACAGAATCCTTTGACAAATAATCATATGGCAGGAAGTACCTTAAATCTACAGAGAGTTAACACTTAGGCAGCATAACGACGTGCTAGGCACTGTTTTCTGTGTCACATTTATTTGCCCAGTTACTCCTATGGCACCTTGTGAGGTAGGTGCTGTTATTATTATCCTCATTTCACATGTGGAAGTGGAGGTGTAGGAAGGTTAAGAAATATGTCCAAGGTTGCAAGCTGATAAGTAGTAACTCTGGGACTTGAACCTGAGTGGGCTGACTAAAGGGTCCATGTTTTTTAATCAGTATAATATAAAATACCTCCCGTGCCGTGAGGTGCGTGACAAACTCTTGAAGGTTTTTGAGGAGGGCAGTGACATGCTCATCATTAGATTTAAAGAGGACAGGCCGATTGCCTTACAAAGCCTTCAAAGATGAACAGGTTAAATCCATTAGGAAGTTATTTTTCCTTATTTTACTGTGAAAAAATTTAAACCCACAGAAAAGTTAAAAGAGCCGAACATTGAAAACCTGTATACCTAGCCTCTGGAGTCAGTTGATAACATTTTGCCATATTTGCTGTGCTTTATCATCATTATTGTTTTAGAAGTTTAAATTATCCCAATTTTGGTTAATAGGATCCTTCTCCAGTCAGCCCAGGAGCTTTTTGACACGTCCCCATCATCCTTTGAGCATTTTCTTGTTCTCTGGCCAATAAAATATCCCAGTTTAAAGCTGGACTTTTCCTGCCCCAGACCTGGAATCAGCCATTTCTTCAAGGAACCCAAATTCATTTCTGTGGGAAATGGGCACTACATGTGTTCACACTGTAGAGGTATTAGTTTGAACTAAAAGCACAAAAGGTAGAATCCCACTCGGATGTCTAACAATGTCAAAAAGTGGCACTCTGGCCCAAATTTCTGTAACAAATTCCCTTTATTTCTATTCCTAATGTGTATAACATGACCACATAATACTTAGGAAACTATAGTTTAATACAATAAACTATTATTTATGCTTGTTAATAAAAAGAAGCATTAATAATACGAACCAGGGTGAGAGAATAGATCTTAAAAGTTCTCATCACAAGAAAAAAATTTTGTAACTATGTTTGGTGACGAACATTGCTGGACTTATTGTGATGATCATTTCACAATATATATGATGTCAAATCATTGTGTTGTACACTTGAAACTAAAATAATGTTGTATGTCAGTTATACCTCAACATAATAATAAAAATAATAATAATGATAATAATGATGTGAACCAGTGAAGCTACATCAGATATTGACATGGATTACATGGATTATATTTTGACACTAACTTTATCATCCAAGTTATATTTTGCTTAAGCCCGTTGTAAAATTAACTTACCTTCTTGGAGTTCACACTGACCAATATAAAGCAATGGGACAAGTATGCCTTTACAGTGGAGAGATCTGGCAGTGACCACTGGACCAAATGGTCAAGCTTGGCATTGCAAGAATGGGCTGGCCTAGCATTTGGTGGTGACCTCTGGTGTGACGTAGTGAGAAGTACCCAGCATCACCCAGGTGGGGTCCTGGCCAGAAATGTTTTGTCTAAATGTCTTCCTGAGGAACCATCAAACAAATTCAGAAGAGAACATTTTAGAGAACAAGTGGCCTGGATTCCTCAAAGGATTCAGTGCCATGAAGATCAGAGGAAGATGAGAGGAGACTGCAGGGGTGTGACATCAAGTATAATGGGAGTTTGGTTAGATGCTGAGTTTAAAAAAAAGCCATAGAAGATGTTTTATGGACAGGTGTGGCAACATGAGTTTGGTTTAGCTGTTAAATCTTGTTATTAAAGTAAAATGTTAAAGGCTGGGTAATGGTGTTGGGTTGTGCGGGAGAATGTCCTTGTTTGTGGATGTACTAAAGCATTTAGTGGTGAATTGTCTTGTTGTTTGCAACTGACTTCCGGATGGCATGGCAGAAGGAAGCATTTGTAGGTGCCTCTGTAGAGAAATGAAGCAGGTGCAATAAGATTATTAATAGTTGTTATATTTAGGTAAGGGGTAGTAGACCCATGTTGATGGTATCATTCTTTAATTTTTGTGTGGACTTGAACTTTTCAAAATAAAAAAGATACTATCTATGGGAGTCATTGGGAGAAAATATTTTCCACCCAATTTTTATGCCTCTTGTCTGCCTACTCTTCTTTATCATTCCAGGAAGTATAGGTTCTTTGACTTGTTAGTTTCGTTCCTTGTGTGGAGTTTAGCTCTGAGGACTTAGACTCGCCCTATTGCCCAGCAGTGATGAGGCTGCTTCAGAGACAGCAAGTTTAGATGTTTAGGGTCCACTTTCCTTTGGGACTCCTCTTGATTAATATGGGAAGTGACAGCAGGGGACTTTGAGAAGACCTCGGTTCTTGTTATTCTCTGCAGCTGCAAGATTGGGTTCCGGAAGGCCAGTAAAGAAATGTGATAAAGTATGTGGCATGTTCCTTATGGTTCAGGGGAAGGCTTAAAAGATCCCTGGAACGGGTAGGAGAGAAATACCTTGAGACTTTTTACATGCATGTCTTTTAAATCCATCATGTCAGTGTATTTCATAGGATTTTTGTCAGCCTCCTTTTGGTGACAGATTTGGCAGCCTTGACAAGGTAGTCATGAATTTTGAACTACTTGCAAGGGATGCTCTTGGGTGCCTTCCACACAATGAAAGATGGTAGAGAAGAAAGAAAGGGGGGTTTATTTTTTTCATAAATTTTATTTTTCTGAAGATAAAACTCAAGTTACAGTTTGTAGTTGTCATAGATCTTTTGAAATACTGACCAATTGGTAAGTAACAAAACTTCCTTGAACAATTGTTGGATGAAGAAGGAGATGTGGCATGATAGGATTTTTTTCTAAATGGAGTTTTTATATTAAAATGAGAGATATAAATAATGAGTGACTTAATTAAATACCTGCTATGTGCTTACATTTATATATATATATGTATATGTATATATGTACATATACATATGTGTATATTTCAGAGAGAGGAAGGAAGAGGGAAAGAGAGAGAAATATTGATAAGAGAGAAACATTGATTGGCTGCCTCCTGTAAATCCATTACTGGAGACCGAGCCTGGAACCTGAGCATGTGTCCTGATTGGGAATGGAGCCAGCGGCCTCCTGGTGCATGGGTCGATGCTCAACCACTGAGCCATACCAGCTGGGCTGTGCTTACTTTTTGTTTTGTTTTGTTAATCCTCACCCAAGGCTATTTTTCCATTGATTTTTAGAGCGAGTGTAAGGAAGGGAGAGAGACTAAGAGAGAGAAACATCTATGTGAGAGAGCCACATCAATTGGTTGCCTCCCACACGCACGCACCTGGACTTGGGACCAGGGATTGAGCCTGCAACTGAGGTATGTGCCCTTGACTGGAATGGAACCTGGGACCCTTCGGTCCGTGGGCTGACGCTCTGTTCACTGACACAAACTGGCTAGGGCTGTGCTTACTTTTAATACAATAATTTGTCATTATTTTGCTACATTTTCTTCAGAAACTTAAGAATACTTTAATGACTCTATCTTAACCTTTTAAGAGAATGTTTAACTTTTATGTTTTCATTGAGTTTAAGAAGTATTTGGGGGTGTGTGTGATAATTCTGATAAGGGTTTTGGCTTTCAGTTTTTTTCACCAAGAGCGCTGACACAGCAGATTGAAAATAAGTGATGGTTCAGAGGGAGCTAGCATATACAGATTGTATTCGCCTGTCATTGAATGGATGTGCACTGAGTATCCACCATGTACTGGGCCCTGAGCCAGTGCAACTAGAAACACAAGAGATGGCAATGCCTAGTGTCTATTTGGTGACTAAGAGTGACACAAGAACTCATGTTTGGAGGAACTTGGCTGTTTCCTGCTCTGATGGTGTCCATGGACTGACACTGCTATTCCCTTTTTATAATATATTGGGTCCAGGAACAAAAGATCTCTAACCAATCCCTTCTTGGAAAGTTCCCATTTTGTCTCACACAATTTATTGGGGGAAATGAATTCCATATGTATAGTAAAGTTGTTCCAGAACTACCTCCTACATGGCTCATTTTTAGTATTTGGGGATTTGGTGGTTTGTGTTTATGGTCAACAAATGCATGCTCTTCATGACTTTAATGTCTTTTTTAAGACACACTCCTCTTCAACCATTCTGTCCTTCAGATGTAAAAATCTTTGTTTTCTTAGTCCATCATAATATTCTCTTTACACATGTGTGAGAGGGGTTGACAATGCTGAATGCCATTAGCTTCCCATCCCAACCCTGTTTTCTATGGAAAAGAATGTGTAAGCTGTCACTGGAAAGTAGGTGAGAGAAATCTTTCTTTCCTTTGAACAAAATTACATAAGTATTTACAATTAACCTTGCAAAGTTCTAGATCCATCACCCAGGGCTATTGTCTCACTTATGGAGACTGGCTAGTGGCCTTCTGAATGATCATCTGTGCTTACAGAGTTGTGGCCATCCCAGGAGTTCGCGTTCCCTGTGCGATTCAACACCACTGGTCATTTCAGTTGCTTTACCTCAGCCATGCTCAGAAAGTCTCCACGGGAGAGGACGCAAACTGCATTCTCATTAAATTTGTTCTACTTCCATTATTAATAGCCCATGGTCATTTAAGGATTCTTAATCATTTCTTCTTCAGTAGTATGCACTTTATAGGAATGTGGTTTATCTTTCATTTTAGAAAAAGAAGACAGGCCATTCAACCAGCTTTGGACTTAGGCAATTGGTCAGGCTTTCACTCTTCTTTGCCAACCATGTTTCACATCTGTTTTCTCTCTTATTTCCTTTCTTCAAACCTTTATTTTAAACCAGCTCTTTGACAATAAAATTGCATGTATGGATTAAAAAAAACTGTTTGCTTTCCTACTTAACATATTTTAATTTTTGATGTTATTTTCTATTCTCCATTATTATTTAAAATAGTTTTACTTCACTCAATAAATGTGCCACCATTTAATGCCATATAGCTGGACATTTCTTTCCATTGCTCACTGATTTTATGAAATTTATTGGGGTGACATTGGTTAATAGGATCATATAGGTTTCAGGTGTGGATTTCTGTTACCAGATCTCTATATTCCACTGTGTGCTCACCACCCAAAGTCAAATTGTCTTCTGTCACCATGTATTGGCCCCTCCACCCCCCACTGCTTACCCCTTCCTTCTGGCAACCACCACACTGCTGTTTGTGTCCACAAGTTTCAGTTTTATATCCCACATATGAGTGAAATCATATGGTTGTTAGCTTTTCTTGCCTGAGTTATTTCACTTAGCATAATATTTTCAAGGTCCATCTATGTTGTTGCACATGCCAGTATTTTGCCTTTTTAATGGCTGAGTAGTATTCCATTGTGTATATGTATCACATCTTCTTTATCCAATCCTCTATCACAGGGCATTTGGGTTGTCTCCATGTCTGGGCCACCATGAATAATGCTGCAATGACCATAGCGGTACATATATCTTTCATTGCTCACAGTTATAATAGTATTTAAATAAATATTCCTATAGCTAAAACTTGGATATGGAATTAGCATATTAAAAGTAGGCACACCCTAGCTGGTTTGGCTCAGTGGATAGAGCGTTGGCCTGTGGACCAAAAAAGTCCCAGGTTCAATTCTGGTCAATTGCATGTACCTAGGTTGCAGGCTCCTGCCCAGCCTGGGTCCTGGTCGGGTGTGTGCAGGAGGCAGCCAATTGATGTGTTTCTCCCACATCAATATTTCTCTCTGTCTCTTCCACTCTCTCTTCCACTCTCTAAAAATCAATGAAAAAATATCCTCAGACGAGGATTAAAAATAAATAAATAAATAAAGTTCTTTGTCAACATATAGAGAAGATTAAAAAAAGTAGGCACATAATTAAGGTTTCTTATACATGTTGCCAAATGTTAATTTCTGAGGTTTCACATTTCTTCTCACCCCTCCCCCCTATAAAACTGGGCATTATAAAAAAAGTCTCTGCTTGCATAAAATGTATTAAAATGAAACATAGTTGTTTATAGTTGTATTTTATTGATTATTATCAACATGCCTCCTCCCCACCAGAGCTGTCTGCCTGAGTCAATGTTTATGTATAAAAAAGGGACACTGAGTTCATACAGATAAAGTGACAGAAGGGCACTGCTCTCCTCCTTGGTTTGGGAGAAAAAGGAAAGAGAATGGGTTCATCAGAGGCTAAAGGGGACCAAGTGAAGCCGGCAGGAAACCTCTGAGTTCGGGGGCTACCTCATTCGCCATGGGAGCTCAGGAACTCGGTGGAGGAGTGCCGTGGAAGAGGTTTCAGGCCTCCGAGGGGCATAGTGAGGTGGTTTCTGCTGAAAAACTGAAGACTGAAGCCCACTGCTGTTGCCCGAGTGCGAGGCTGTCGCTGAGGCAGGGACGGAGAGCAACAGAGAGGACTCAGTTCCTTATTCCCCAGCCTTCCCTCTTCCCTGTGTGCCCGTCACTGGCAGAGCCTAATGTGGCCGGATGGAAGGGCAGGCACGTGGCCTGCAGAGTTCAGCTCCGACGTCACTAAGCAGGGTCAGCAGGGCAGTGCGGTGGGCAGAATGCGAAGATGGGTCCATGATTCTCCCTCCCGGGTGTACATGCCTTGCAGATGACTCCTACCCTGGAGTGTGGGCAGGTCCTGAGGATGCGATGGGGCAGTGGGTCCCTTGCTTAGGTTACATGATATGGCAAATAGTGATGGGATAGTCACTCCTGTGAGTTCATTGCTACATAGGACTCAGTCACAGCTGACTGCAGAGGGACTGGAAGTCAGAGACGCAGTCTCTCCCGCAGCCTGGAAGAGAGTAAGAATCCAGCTGTGAACTGCCCAAAGGGGCCACATAGCGAGGAACTGCATGCAGCCTGCAGGAATTGAGAGTGTCCCTGGCCAACAGCTAGCAAAAAGAACCCCACAAGGACCTCAGTCCTATAACCACAACCTGCCAATACAGTAACTTGGAAGAGGACTCTGAGCTCCTGGTGAGAACCACAGTGCTGCTGACACCTTGATTACAGCCTCGTGAGACCCTGACTCCTGACCAGGCAAAATGTGAACTAACCAACGGGTGGCATTGTAAGGCACTGAGTTTGGGGTCATTTGTTACACAGCAATAGACAACGAATATCGCCGTGTTCGAAACTGAAAGACAATAGTGTCATAACCTGAATATCCATTGAATTTGTAGCCATAGAACTAAAAAGACCCCCACCCCAATTGGTATCTCAGATAATAACCTGGACAGAGCAGGCCAATTCAGTGTGGTTGGCGGCTGCTGACATTTAGACTGGATATTCAAAATGTAAAATCCATGGCGTGTAAATGCTAGCTGTGCTGCCAAGATCTTAGAGATGGAAGTGGAGTTCCGCAGGAGACCCAGGAGGAAGGGAGAGCGTGGGATGCAAAGATGAGGTGAGCCTCTCTGGGGGGCAGCGCCGAGTGCAATGACTCATCCTCGGTTTTCTTAAAGCAGAGCAGGAAAGCCGAGGGACCGCTTCCTTTTCAATGGAAGGTTATCCAGTCTACCGGGAAAAATGTGCATATAAGTCACTGCTGCAATGTCCCAGGTATACGAACACCGTTGCCCAACTTACCGAATGCTTCTGAGCTCATTGGTGTCATAGGAGAGAGGAGAGAAGCAGCAGGAGGAGTAAGAGAGAAAGCCTGCAGAGCATCATGCTGATCTCGCAGGAGGTAAGGAAGGAAGGAGGAGTGAGTATGCGAAGCTGCGGCTTGGCCTGAAGCAGTCTTGGCTACCTGACGGGAGCTCCAGGACAAAGCCAGTCAGCAGAGTCCTCAGTCTGAATCGGGCAGGGAAGACCCAACTCCACTGCCCCAGCTCAGTCATTGGCTGGAAGCCTGAGGAGAGGACGGTCTCAGGTGAAAATTCCAGCCGATTGGAAGATGTCGCAGTTGGAGGCTGTCTGCCCAGCTACCTCCAGCCCAGAAACTTCTAGAAGGGCGATCAGAGCGAGAGGACCTCCACCGCCAACACCAATACCCTTTGTGAAACTCATTTAACAGTTACCCCTGGGAGGAGTAAGAGAGCCGGGAGGGCGGCACAGCTCCTCATGGAACTAATGCCAGTGATGTGGGACAAAAATGATGTAGTAAAGAAACACTGCACTGCCTAACCCGTGGACACAGACAACAGGGTGGTGAAGGCCTGGGGTGAGGGATGGGGGCGGGCTAGAAGGGGTCAATGGGGGAAAAAGAGGGTCATATGTAATACTTTCAACAATAAAGATTTAGTTAAAAAAAATAAAATTGGCTTAAATATTGAAAAAAAAAGAAACACTGCACTGAAAACTTCTGGAAAGAAGGGCATGTTAGTCTCCATATTGATGATTCAAACCAAAAGTCTTAATCCCCCTAATAAAAACTGAATTAGAAATTAGAGCCAAGAACAAATGCCTATTTTTAGTTAGGCCAAATAAATAAGAACTGCTTCTGATCTTGCTTGGGTCTCTGACGAGCTGAAGCAGGAAAGCCTGCTGATGCAGTGAATTCTCATCACCAAGCTAAAGTGCAGCTGCCCTGAAACCACAGCGGCCACCGTCCTTTCTGACCTTAAGAAGAGAGGTAAGATGGGTCCTCTGCTCAGACTGCTGACCCAAATCCAGAGGACAGTTAAGCAGTGGTTGATATTGGTGGTGGCTTAGAGTGGGACATTGCAAATCTCTGAAAATTAAAATACTTACTGTGTCTCTCATTTTACCTTTACCAATAATTCACTTTCCTTAGGGGTCTGTAACTATGCTGAAGGGGTATGTAAGTGGAGGAACTTTCCAAGGGGAATTTTAAAAAGCATTAGTAATGCTTGTTTATTAAGCTGAGTGGCATTGAAAGATAATGATTTTATATATATATATATATATATATATATATATATATATATATATATATATATGTACTTTTTTATATGTGAACTATCTCTCTGACACACACACACACACACACACACACACACACACACACAGATGAACAGAAAGACATGTGGTAAGTGACACGGGGAGCCCACAAGGAGCAGGATGATTTATGTGTCAGGATCCCAGAAAAAGCTCTGGAATTTGAGGCACCAGATTTCTATGAAATGTGGGTTTGATGGATAGAAGTAAATATATGAGAATTGACTAAGAGTCTTTATAAGGAACATTTCGAGCCTCAGATCTTTCCCATACCTGGTACAGCCAGGAATCACCACTCCCAGCAAAACTCTAGTTGCCCCCATGACCTCTCCACATGCATATATTTTCCTGTCAGGAGAGAGATTTATTCTTCAGAAAATGTGAGTAAGCCAGGGTCCAGAATTAGAATTAGGGAACAGCACAGCTGATAACAACAACAAAAAAAAGAATTAGAGAAACAGTCCCCAGACACACTAGTTAACTCCTTCCCTTCCTTCACACCTGCCCCCTCAGATATTAATTTGAATAATTTCCCTTTGAGAAGAGAATTCGATTGGCCTAAGAGAAAAGGCTGGGTGATACTGACATTTGGGAGTCCCCTCTACAAGGGATTTTAGCCTGATAACCCTTTCCTGAATCTACCTATTGACAAGCCAAAGCACTTCAAATTGAATTTTAGCATCCCACCCCACTGTTAAATGTAAATTCTGAGTAGGCAGTCAAGGCTCTATAGAAAGATAGGAATCAAAACATTCAGAAAAACACGACTTAAAGAAGAGAGCGCTATTGTGAGTAACAGAATGGAACTAAAACCAAAATTAAACAGAAAAGTTATTTTCAGAGAATATTGCTTTTGTAAATGAGAACAGAACAATAAGCATGTGCCTTCAGCTGGAATCGAACCCAGGACCCTTCAACCCGCAGGCCAACACTCAGTCCACTGAGCCAAACCAGCTAGGGCCTATGATCTGATTTTAATAGTGTTTGTAACATAGGCAAGATTCTTTATGCTCCATTACAAATCCTCTTAGTTTTGCTTTGAGATCTAGTGTTAGAATCTGTGAAATCGGTCTGGTTATCATATTAGTTTAAAACTATTTTATTCTTTTGCTGAGATATAAAATGAAGGTGTAAAGATACCTGTTATTTTCAAATCTTTTCCTTTATTCCTGGCTGAAAAGTTTATTTTCAATTTTGGGTTCCGAATAAAACCCATTCTTGTTATATCATATGCTTTTTCAATCAACAGTATTTGTTATTGGTTGTTTTTAAGACATGTTATCATGCACATGAGAAATATAAAGAAGTTTAAGACAAGTTCATTTTTAGACAAGTTCTTAACCCTTACTGAGCTGATAGTCAAATAGAAGAAAAACAAATGTGTCAAACTATTAGGAATTATAGCTATGCCACTGAAAAGAATATGCTTAATTTCTAGTTGCACCAGGAAAGTAAGCTGAAAGACAGCAATGAAATGGTTGTTTTATGTTGTAATGCCAGTTTATAATTATGTCAAAGGAAAAATACTCAGTATATAAGCTGTTATCTTAAGATGAATGATTTTAAAAAGCTTGGTATTTTGCCTAACTTCAGGATAGCTATATTCTGGTTCTAGGTTACACGTTTTCTAAAAACCTGCCCCTCTTATGTGTGGGTGGAGTGGGAGGAGGTTTGGGGAAGGGAAGGCAATATTACTGAAGCCTGCTGCTGATGCATTACTTTGGAGACTGGATTTCAGGTTAAGCAAGGTCTCCTTCTTTAATTCTTCTTGCTGTAACACCAAAGAATTAAAAAGACATATTTCTTCTCCAACAGAGCCTGAGTGGGTGGGCATCAGGATATCGCCAAAACAAGCTTCAGTGTGTGTGTGTATATATGGCAGGTAATTTTCAAACTACATCAAAATGATAATAATTATACATTCCGTATATCTTCCTCCCCAGTATATTTGGTCAGTATACTAAGGGGACTTTTGTGGGCCCTATTTCAGAAATTTGGAGCTTACCAGCTCAAACCACCGTCCTTTAGGCCTCCCGGCCTTGCATGAGCTACTTCCTTTCCCTAAGATTTTCACCTTCATTGTCCTCTTAATCTTTTGGTGTCCAGTTAGACATCACTTCCTTGAAAGAGCTTTCACTAACCCTTTCCATGTCCCGACCATAATTCTCACAGCAACCGTCGCTTGGCTCTATTAGAACACCGCATTGCTCTAACTGCCTCCTTACCAAGCTGTATGCTCCCTCCAGACTCACCTAATCAGGTACTTTGTCTGGTTGAGTCATGTTGATACATTTGAGAAACTTAGTTATCTAAATGACAAAGGACCATCTGTCATCATCCAGTGGTTCACCTAATAGGTTCTGTGATAATTTCCTCAGTTTAGAAAATTATCATCAGAAGCCTTATATTTGCATTTTATATTTATAGGCTGTATTAGTCTGATGAATACTTGGAATCTTGCCATTTTCTTCTTTCTTTACTATCTCGTTATACTTGGCACAGTGGGGACCTTGAATTTGTGGCACGTTAGTCATGTCTGTGTAAAGGATATATTTCCTCTACACAGACATGACTTAAAGCTCCAAGAAAACAGAAAATCTATTAGCAATCCCTCATACATTGAAGACATGCTTAAAAAGAAAAAAAAAACATTTGTGAGCAACATTTAGATGTTGTTTGGACTTCTATTCTCTGAGTTGGTTATGTTTAGCCTTCTTAAAACCTAAACAGTAATGTTGAACATGCTGAGTTAACTTAATTGGTTGTCTGCAAGTCCAAGCACAAACATCAGATTTTCTACATGCCTAGTAGACTGTAGTCGGTCTCCTCTTTCCTGGCTTATAACCAGCACAATGCAAGCATGCTGTCATCAGGTAAAACAGCTATGCAACTAATTTCTCCCCTTGTTTAGGGCCATAGGTAAGAAAAAACAAAAGTCTCAAAGGTCCTTGGTAAGTTGTGTGTGAATGTGACTGCAGTACATTGGCAGCCTCTGAGTCATGTCTAAGGGCCCAGAATGTCTGACTGTAGTGTCCATGCAGCAAGAAGCAAACTCAGCAATGTACCAGTTGAGCTTTGTTAGATGGCAGAGTGACCTGCTGTTTTTCCTAGAACAGTCTGACATGCCTGTTACATCAAGGCGCTGATTGTAAGTGTGATTAATTAAGGTTTGGTGGGCACTGCTCATGATGTTCTGTTTGAAAAGTGAAATGACTCAAAGATGACTTTTAATGTGACTAAAATTAGTGACATAGTCCTAGTGATGTTCTAAACCAGTGGTAGACTCACCCAGAGCTTTCTCAAGCTGTTAAGAATTGAAGCTGAAGTCAGTGACAGCAACATGATCTATGATTAGCTTCATGATGACGTGTTTCCCAAATCCATGCTTCAAGACAGGGTGACATTATTTATGGGTATTTGTAATGGTGAAATTTTAAGAGCACAGAAAAAAAAAGATCATCAGCTATTATCCAAATTAATGAAATGTAAAACGATTGCACATGTAACTAGGTTTGGCAACTGTGTACTGGTCACATGTAATAAAAGCAATGAAAGCTATGGCTGCTGAAGGAGATGGTCAGTTTGTCCTAGTTAGGAGTCATTAAAGGCAATAAATAATTCTGAAATAAACTGTGAAAAACACAATTATTGACTTTCTTTGAACTCTGTGTTACCAACAAATGTAATTCTTTAGATCTTTTTGCTCATTAAAATGCATTGAAAAAATTATTGATACTTACTATTTGAAGATTAAGGAAAAAAACCCATTAAAATAACTGATTTGTCCCACTTAATTTTGTTCTCCAAAGTATATTGTAAGCTTCTTTAAGTCAGCACCGTGCCTTTTACTTTGTTGTGTGTGTCTCTAGCGAATTCTATCTTTTGCATTTAACATAATGTGTGGTATAAACACTTTATCCATCAGTTTATTCAAGAGTTACTGAACACCTACTATGTGCAAACATGATGATAAGTGGTGCTGACCCACTGATCAACAAGATGTAGTACCTGGCTTCAATGAGTTTGGAGGGGACATACAGTCAAGGTAAAGAGGCAATTTCAACAGCATGAATTCAGGGTCCTAATAGAGACAATAAGGGGTGTTGTGAGAACTGTGGTTGGGGATTGGAAGTGATTAGGAAAACCTCTGTGAAGAAAGTAATCTGACTTGGGGTCAGAAGGTTAAGAGGACAATGAAAGTGAAGTAGATTTCAGGGAAAGGACTGAGGGACTATTATAAATTTGGTTAGCTCCATGTTGAGAGCACTGTAACACTTGAGAGGCAATTTGTTATATTTCTTTTCACTGACAACAGGAAATTAACATTGATATGACATAAATGAAAGCATCACTTGATTTGATCACTGTTACCTTTAAAATACCATAATTTGAATGTGTATTGGGAGTATGCAAATGTATTTATTCCTATTAGATAGGATGGAATTCATGTTAGGTAGGATTGATGGTGATGGTAAAATTAATTTTATCTTGACCACATATATTATTTTTCTGCTTAAACCTCTGCTTAAGTCCTGTGAGTAAATCTCAATGTTCTTGCAAGGGTACAGTATGACTGGGATTTAGGACATGTCGACAGAGATTAGTCATGAGGGATTGAGCTAGTGAGTTAGGCAAAAAAACAGAAGCTGTTACTCTTGGGAGTTCAGACTTTATCCAGGAAGGATGTGACATTGATTTTTTTTTGTTCTCTGCTTTATTAGAAAGATCACCTTAACAGCCATTGGCAAATGGAGAGGAGGGGGAAAGATTTGTAGTAGGGTGAAATGTAGGAGATTGCTATCTATGAAATATGAGGAGAGTCCAAACTAAGGACATGGAAGGGTAAATGAGGAGGAAAGGAGAAATATGGGATACATAAGGCAGACAGAATTGAACATGTGACATGAGCAAAAGAAAGTTGTCAATGAAAACTGGGTCTTTGGTTGGGAGACCAGGTGAATGCCAAAGATATTAGGGTTGGGAACAAGGAGCATCATGGCCAGAGCAAAGATATGAATTCAGTTTGGACAGAGTTTGACATGCTGGGGCACATCTTTCCTAGAAGTGGAGAGGCTGTTGTGTCAATGGAAGAGAGATGATGTTTGAAGTAGTGGATTGCACATGCCGAAGAAAGAATAGCCCCAGCTGCTTTGGCTCAGTGGATAGAGCATCGGCCTGCGGACTGAAGGGTCCCAGGTTCAATTCCGGTCAAGGGCACATGCCCGGGTTGTGGACTAGATTCCCAATGAGGGGTGTGCAGAGGCAGCTGATCAATGGCTCTCATCATTGATGTTTCTATCTCTCTCCCTCTTCCTCTCTGAGGTCAATACAAATATATTTTAAAAATAAAATAAAATTATTTTAAAAAAGAAGAAAGGATAGAATTTGAAAAAAAAGAAGAATAGAATTTTGGTGCATGTGAATGCTGAGGGCATAGGCAATCAATATATAACATTCCTCTTCTGCAAAGTTTGAAACCAATGTGGAGCTAAACACATTTTCCAACCGGATGGAAAATGCTGTTTTCAATTTGTGGTTAATTGAATCCTCATATTAGAAGGGCAGCCTCAGTTGAGTTTTTTTTTCTCTAATTAAAAAATCTTTATTGTTGAGATTATTACAGATGTCCTTCTTATTCCCCCCCCCCATTGCCCCCCTCCACCTGGTTCCTGCCCCACCCCAGGCCTTCACCACCCTATTGTGTGTGTCCATAGGTAATGCATATATGCATATAAGATCTTTGGTTAATCTCTTCTCCCCCCCCCCCCTTCCCTTTGAGAACTATCAGTCTGTTCCATTTCCATGCCTCTGATTATATTTTATTCATCAGTTTATTCTGTTCATTAGATTTCTTATTCATTTATTTTGATTCTTAGATTCAGTTGTTGATAGGTATGTATTTGTTGCCATTTTGTTGTTCATATTTTTGACCTTTTTCTCTTTCTTCTTCTTCCTCTTCTTAAAGAATACCCTTCAACATTTCATATAATACTGGTTTGGTGGTGATGAACTCTTTTATCTTTTTCTTGTCTGTGAAGCTCTTTATCTGACCCTCAATTTTAAATGATAGCTTTGCTGGGTAGAGTAATCTTGGTTGTAGGTTCTTGCTATTTATCACTTTGAATATTTCTTGCCACTCCCCTTCTGGCCTGCATAGTTTCTATTGAGAAATTAGCTGACAGTCATATTGGTACTCCCTTGTAGGTAACTCTCTGCTTTTCTCTTGCTGCTTTTAAGATTCTCTCTTTGTCTTTAGTCCTTGGCATTTTAATGATGATGTGTCTTGGTGTGGTCCTCTTTGGGTTCCTCTTGTTTGGGACTTTGTGTACTTCCTGGACTTGTAAGTCTATTTCTTTCACCAGGTAGGGGAAGTTTTCTGTCATTATTTCTTCTAACGGGTCCTCAATATCTTGCTCTCTCTCCTCCTCTGGCACCCCCAGAATGTGAATGTTGGTATGCTTGAAGTTGTCCCAGAGGCTCCTTACACTATCCTCACATTTTTGGATTCTTTTTTCTTTTTGCTCTTCTGGTTGGGTGTTTTTTGCTTCCTCATATTTCAAATCATTGATTTGATTCTCAGAATCCTCCATGCCATTGTTGAATCCCTGTATATTATTCTTTATTTCAGCCAGTGTATGCTTAATTTCTAACTGGTCCTTTTCCATTTTTGGGAGGTTTCTAGAAGATTCTTGAGTAACCTTATAACCATGGTTTTGAACTCTATATCCAGTAGTCTGCTCTCGTTCATTTCTTTCATTTGCAACATGCCTCCCTCTGTTTGTTTCTATGAATTAGGTAGAGTTCCTATGTCTCCTTGAGTTGGTAGAGTGACATTGTATAGTAGGTGTTCTATAGGGCCCAGTGGCTCAGCCTCCCTAATCACCTGAGCTGGGAGCTCCAGATGCACCCCTTTGTGGCCTGTGAGCACATCTTGTTGTAGTTGAGACTTGATTGCTGTTGGTGTCACTGGAGGAATTGATCTCCAGGTCAATTGGCTGTGAGGAGCGGCTGTAACTACAGTGGGAGAGCTGCTATGCAGGAGACACCTCTATGGAGCAGGACTTGCTTCAGTGGGACTTTGGTGCTCACTGAGTCTGCCCCTTAAGTTTGTCGCTTGGATGTGTAGAGTTGTAATCTGGTATGGTCTCACACTGACCACTGGGTACAATGGCTCTTGGGTCTCCAGGGAGGTGCAAAGTCAGCCACCCAGCAGGAGCTACAGAGAGATCTTCAGATTCCTCCTCTTTGTATCTGGTTTGGAAATGTCCAGATGAGGCCCAGCTGTGAAGCAAGGCAGGCTGGTGCTGGTGCTAGGGCTTGGGCCTTTTATTGATAGGTTTGAGGCTCCCTGGCCCAGCTGCAGCTTGTTTGAGAGATTTTACCCTGAGCAAGAAAAGGCCATTCATATGCAAAAGCTGCTGCATGCAGCTTGGGTGGAGCTGTAAATTGGATAAGGTGGGATCTTAGGGAATCACCAGGGTGAAGTAAACAGAAATGGCTGCCAGTCAGCTCTGCGACTGGGGAGATCCCAGCATAGGAACAATGATCCCTGTGCGCACCTCTGTCTGGGAGAAAGCTGCCCCCAAGTTCCTGCCTTGATGCCAGACAATCCAGTTCTTCCTTGTATGTGTCTGTGTCCCTCAATGCCTCGCCATGTTGCTGGAGCTCAGAGGAAACAGGACCTTGTAAGTTCAGTTTGTGTGCCTGCCTTTTAAGAGGAACAGCTGGGTCTCCACCAGCCTCTGTGTCACGAAGCCCATAGTTCTTATTGCCTGTAAAGACTTCTTTTCCCAGCTCTGGGACCCTGGGCTGAAGGTCTGGTGTGGGGTTGGGGACCTCTTGCTCCTCCAGGCAGCCTCCACATAGACAATCTCCTTCCTGATTAAAAAAGCAGCACATGTGGGTGCTAGACCAGCCCGCTCCGTGCCTCTGCACCTCCTACCAGTCTCAGTGTGCTTTCTTCTTTATTTCTCTAGCGGTTCTGGATGATGGTTGTTCTGTATTTTAGTTGTAATTTTGATAGGGTTGTGGGAGGTGGCTAGTATAAGCGGTCACGTACGCTGCCATCTCCTGAGAAAAACCCTTCGTTGACTCTTGAACTATATGGAGCTAGGGGCACTGACTCTCCTCCCCAACCTCCACCCCCAGCAGTCAAAAATCCTTATGTAAGTTTTGACTCTACAGTCAGTCCTCCACATCCCCAGGTTCCAACCAATCAAAAATAGTATTTTCCGTAGTGGCTGGGAGTTCTCAGTTGGGAATCTGCTGTTGGGAATGTAAAAATACGTTTCCATTGATGCATCCACAGTTGGTTGAATCAGCTAATGCGAAACCCAGGTGAAGTGCGTCTGTTTTGAAAAAAAATCTGCGCTAATTGGACCCACGCGGCTCAAATCCCTGATATTTAAGAAAAACCAGAACGAAACAGTTGCTTATCCTGATATCAACATGGAAAACAAGGTAAAGAGAGCTTTAATGTAAACACCCTTAAGATCTTGAATCAATTTCCTGTTTTTCATTATTAGATCCAAGTACATTGCAGACATAGCCTTTCACACTCAATTTGACCTGGATGGTGTTAAGTAGACTGAAGAAGGTAAAAAAAAAATATCTAATTTGGTTGAGTACAAAGACAAATGAATTGTGTAATCCTGATATTTTTATTGCACTTTGTACAGTAATGTGAGAATGTGAGTTGAGGTTTAGATATCAAGAGATCGGGATTTGGGCCTTGCCTTTGCCTTACAGAATTAAATAACGTTTCCAACCCTAGTCCTTTTATAATGAGGCTAATAATATATACATTCTACACAGCATCCTGCAGTGGTATTAGAAGGATGCTATGAATCATGAACCTTTGAGCTAGGGATGGAGACTCTCTGAGCCTCATTGTTACCATCACTGTCAGCTGGGGATGCCAGTAAAATCATCATCTCGTGAACTACATATCCCCTGGATCTTTCCTGCTGTGAGGAATTGGGAAATCAGTCAGACGTTCTATTACTTCTGTGAAATATCTGTTTTGAAGAACCCTGCTGTTTCAATTACAGGGCTTCAGTGCAAGATCCAGACATCTTTACATTGAACCGTGTGTTAGGGCCAACATGTTGAAATCTTCTGACTTATTGAAAACACAGCTCCAAGTTATACTCAGTGAGGTAATAGTTTCCTTCATTGTGATGCAGTGCGTGCTGCCCTTTAGGTGCTGCACCTGGGCCATCTGTCTACAGTTTCTTCTGCTGGTCCCACTTGGAAATTCCAAGATGGTATACATCTCCTTAATTGTTTCTTGACAGACAAGAAGACCACAGCAGGCTCTGGTCTCCTGAAGCAGAAAACAGTCTTGTAGGCATTTGTAATTTACTGCATCCCGAGTCTCTGAAAACCTTTGATACAAATATCTGTACATTTTGTCATTTCCATAATTTCTCTACCTGCCAGATTTTAACTTATAAGCAATAGATGCATCTTGACTCTATAGAAACGTAGCAACAGTATACAGTCTAGGGTTTTGAAGAATGTGCTAGAAAAGGTGCTGATGGCTGTGGTAATAAAATAAGAGTGTAAAACTGCTTACTTATCCATTTTATGCGGTTTCTACCAGTCTGTGTTCCCATGTAAATACAACAGAGCACTCAGCTTTTATTAGGAGACCATTTGGCTTGTCATTAATTGTATCGTATCATTAAGCATTCATTAGTCAATGTAATCCAAATGCAATAGCCCTCATGACAAAGCCACACATGTATGTTTACAAAAAACAGTTTATTTTAGGATATAAAGGCCCCTTAAAAAAAACAACAATGTCAGGTTTCAAATGACATCATGTAAGAAAAATGCTAATTATCATCATGATAGTGATGGGCTTGATTCTTGCTCCCAAGTCTCAGGAAATATTCTTATATAAATCCATCACCTCCCACTTCTGCAAAGTCCTCCACAACCATCAGCTAAATTGGCCCAGAGGCAGACTTTCTGGAGAGAAAGGCCAGAGGTCGAAGATCTTTGTCCCTCTCCCTAGTTCAATAATAAAATAAGCTATTTTTTTCCCTCCCTGGAGAAGAATGAGGAGGAGCTGGAGAGAAACTGGAAGTGTTGCTCTAGGTCAGTGGTCGGCAAACTCATTAGTCAACAGAACCAAATATCAACAGTACTTCTTCAAAATCGACTCGCCCAGGCCGAAAACCGACTTCTGCGCATGGGCCACGAAGTTTCAATCGCACTGTATGTACCCTCCCGCACGTGGTATTTTGTGGAAGAGCCACACTCAAGGGGCCAAAGAGCTGCATGTGGCTCTGGAGCCGCAGTTTGCCGACCACGGCTCTAGGTGAAATTCCTTTACATGGAAACATAAGGCCTAGATAAGTGTCTCTCCAATAACCAAGAGAGCAGAGCAGAGCAAGAAAAGGCAGGCCAGTAATGTGGGGATGACCCCATTTGCCTCCGGGTTCCCGTACAATCACCCCAGAACTCCAGAACAGGTCCTCACCTCATCGTGTGTATCTCTTCATAGCTTTCGGTTATTTGTGTCTCCTGCTTGTCCTCTCTTTAGCTCATGAACTCTGTGAGGAGACATCACAGTACCCCCAGTCCTTAGCTCAGTGCCTGGCACGTGGTGCAGGTGGGGCTGAGAAGATAATGGGCTTTTCCTCCATTTCCCTCCATAACACGCTTAGAAATGGCCCCTCATCACAAGTGATAGTAATTGGATAGTAAAATTTCATTTCTCCACCTAACTAGGTATGACCTTGGGTTGTCATTTAGTGTTTGCTTTTTAACCCATAGAACATTTACGATACCTCCTGGCTTTAAAATCCCGACAGTCTAAATATCAAACATGTCCTTCCATATATTTCATTTTTAGTCAATTGGAACTTGTTCTTCAGTGAGTTTAGTACAGTGATGGAGAACCTTTTGAGCTTGGCGTGTCAGCATTTTGAAAAACCCTAACTTAACTCTGGTGCCGTGTCACATATAGAAATTTTTTGATATTTGCAACCATAGTAAAACAAAGACTTCTATTTTTGATATTTATTTTATATATTTAAATGCCATTTAACAAAGAAAAATCAACCAAAAAAATGAGTTCGCGTGTCACCTCTGACACGCGTGTCATAGGTTCGCCATCACTGGCTTAGTAGGTCAAAACCATTTTTCTTCATATTTCTTTAGAAGGAAATACATAAACATCTCCTGTAGTACTTATGCTCTTAGAAAACAAACAAGGGAAGTGACAGTTTTACTCTATGGGCTCAGCACTTTAGGATTATCAATAATGTTAATGATTACATCAAGAGCACTCAAATCCTTTAGTAGAGGATTTTTTAAAAATTAATTTTAGAGAAAGAGGAAGGGGCAGGGGGAGAGAGAGAGAGAGAAACACTGATGTGAGAGAGAAACATGGATCAGTTGCCTCCTGTAAACCCAGAATCAAACCCACAACCTAGGTATGTGCTCTGATCAGGATTTGAACCTGCAACCTTTTTTGATATACAGGATGACGATCAATCAACTGAGCCACCCAGCCGGGCAGTAGAGGATTTTCTTCTAGAATTCTCTCAGTTGGCATATTAGAGGATTATCCTCTCAGATCATAGAGCCTGGATCTGATTTTGCTGAATTTCTTCCTGAGTAGTTATTATTTCCTCCTACCTTCATCTTCATCTCATTCTTCTCCACTTCCTCTCCCCTCTCTTTCCTTTTCCTTCTCTTTTTCTGTTATCATTAAGTCTGAGGGCTCTAGTCACTTCATTCATTGCAAAGTCACACTTGGGTTACTTTTTGGCACACCTGTTACTTGTGTTAGTTACTTGTGGGCTGCTTGCAGCCTTGCTAATGTTTCCATTTTTTCCTTTGAAAGCATGGTTATCCCTTATTCTTTACAGAGAGCTTCATTGCCTGCAGAAACCTCATCCCTGTAATTCTAGGAGCCTTTTACTTCCCTGGGTACTTCTGACCTGAATTTTGGCCAACTGTGTCTTACAAAGTCAGCAGGTTTCCTCCAAATATTATCATTAAGTGTTTCCTGTGTGAAACCCTGTCCTTTCCAATGTACTTGGAAGAAGGAAATAGCAAAAACAACGTGGGTATTTATATAGGATCTTTTCTTCTTACAGCCAACTGCTTGTGAATCCTTAGACAGTTTCAGTGGAAGTAAGAAAACTGCTGATGGTGCTGGGCAAATAGAGGCTAAGATGTTTGAAGTCTGTTCTAATGTTCCAAAGGGAGTGATCAGACTTGCGTGACCTCCACAGAGCCTTTTGAATTAATTCCCCTATGTCAGGGAACTTGAATAAGTTTCAGGAATTCAAGGCATCACTCTGCCCTTTGTACAGTGGAGAAATACAAAGCATACAAATTACCACCTAGGTCTTCAGGCAGCGACTGGCAAGGAGCCTATAGTTCTGTAGGGAGCTTAGTCCTGGGAAGAGTTGAGGTAGGGATGGAAAACTGACAAATGATACCTACTGTCCAGGTCTTACGTGTCTGAAATGGGAGGGTGGACAAGTTCTTGGAGAAGAAGTAATAATTTTGAGTGGGCATGATGGGTAAAGAAAGGACCAGGAAAAATTTGAAAAGGAACTTTGGATTTAAAATATTATTAGAAAAAAGAAATGCTGACATACAGTAGTGTTGTCTTGTTGAAACTTAAGAAACTCTTAGAAGATTCAAGAGAAAAAAAAATTTTGGTTTCATTTTATTTCCATGAAAATATATCATTTTCTTTTGTTTTCTCAAACTTTTATATTAGCCAAAAAGATATGGTTATTGAGGTATATTTATTAGGTAATCCTTTTGCCCTCTCTCTAAAATTCTATTTATATTTAGAATAGTTTTGAAAATTTTTAACATGCTTGACTTCTCTCTGTTCTGAGTACATGATTTTTGCCCTAATTATCTTCAGATATCTATTCACTTAAAGGGAGATGAAGATTTATTATGATAGGAATGTAAATAGAATGACCTGTGAAATCATTAAGCTTTTGACATGCAAAATAGCATTATGCAGTAAGACAATTTCCTTTCATCAGATCATTGTTTGAGAAGGTTTTCTAAACTGTATTTTCCCCTTTTAGAATATCAACTTCCAATCTGTGAAAAACTATCTCACAGAGTTCTCCAACTGTGTAGAGAAAATACCCGTATGGGCTGGACGGTAGGAATCACTGAGAAGAACATAGTAGAGGGGAAAGTGGATCCCCTGTAGTCCTGGGTGTGGGGAAATGGGCAAAGTCACACTTTGGTTACTTTTGGGCACACCTGTTACTTATGTTAGTTACTTGTGGGCTGCTTGCAGCCTTGCTAATGTTTCCATTTATTTCCTTTGAAAGCATGATTATCCCTCGTCCTTTACAGGGAACTTCATTGCCTGCAGAAGCCTCATTGCTGTAGGCAGTGAGGAATGCGCAGCTTCCATGTTCCTGTGCCCCGGTTTCCTTCGCATGGTCAGCATTAGGAGAAACGCTGAGGAAAACAGCTGCTGCAGCCATATTACATTAGGGCCCCGGGAAAGAGCCTGCAGCTGTGGGATAGCCCCCTGTAACTGGGTTCTTGAGAGAGATCATTGAGGGTCTAGGAGTAGCTGAGGGTGTGGTGAAGAGCTTTCCTGGGGCGTGGTTCCTTGTGGGTGAGAAGGCGAAGTGAGGGCTGCAGGGAACACTGCCTGGCCTGGTCAGCCTTTACAGAAGCCGAATGAGTGTGTGGGAGCCAGTGTGTCTCAGTGCAGGAGCTCCTCAGGAGCGTTTCATGCACACACAGAGTGCATCTCACAGTCAGCATGGTATGTGTGCAGCAACGTTGCTGTAGGGACCACAGAAGCAAGAGCGTACTAATGCCCAGACTCGGTCCTTCCCCCTCCATGAGGTCATGTGAATGCCCCTCCTGTTTATACACCCAGACACTGGCTACTTGGAAGTCTGTGGTGTGTGTGTGTTTTCTGAGAGACAATGAGCACTACCAAAGGGTCTATTAAAATCATGAGGTTGGATTAAGTTTAAACTATATTGAGTCTTTCCTCCCAGCTACTCCCTCCCCCCCTCTTTTTTTAAATCCTCACCTGAGGATATTTTCCCATTGATTTTTTAGAGAGATTGGAAGGGAGAGGAGAGACTGAGAGAAACATTGATGTGAGAGAGATACATTGATTGCCTCCCGTATGCACCCCAACCAGGGCTGGGGGTCGAACCTGTAACTGAGCTACGTGCCCTTTACTGGAATCGAACCCAGGATCCTTCAGTCTGAGGGCCAACGCTCTATCCACTGAGCCAAACCGGCTAGGGCTCTCCCTTTCTCCCTTTCTTCCTTCCTCCAATAAACTAGTGGTGGGCTTTGGAGGAAAACCAGATTTAATTTTTGTGCCCCCTCTTCTGGGCCAGAACTTCCATTCCATCTCTTTTCAGTTATAAACCTCTCTTTCTTTAGGTGTCCTAATGCCACCTTTATGCCTTCTGCCTACGAAAACATCTGATAAACTAGTCAGCAGTAAAGTGATACGAATAATATTTTACTTCTTTTAGAAATATTCACATTTAAAATAAGTCCAGGAAAGGTCCAATGCTTAAAAAAAAAGAGGCAATAGGAGACTTTCAGGCTCCTTGGGTCAATTGAGCAAAAATTTAGGGGGTGATTTTTCTCTCAGAGCTCAACACACAGGCTGATGTTGAGAAGGGGATTGAAGTACCTTATAAAATGACGGTTATCCATTCCAGACCACAGGAATCCCCATTATTTCTAAAGTTTTCTTTTTCTGTAAAATGCAAGGTATTTGTCTGGGCAACTGTCCGGTGGAGTGGGCCGGCGTCAGCCAGCTGTCAGGGAGCAGGTGCCAAGTGCGAGCCGGGAAGGGAAGGATCTGATCAGAAGAGACAGCGCTGGCCTTGGTCTTCACCCTGGGGGTTTGCAGCGCATCTCACAGGAGGTGTAAGCAAGATTGCCTATTGCTGCCTGCCTGCTGGGAAGCAAACATCGATGTCATCAATCTGGGAGTGGGTGCAGGGAGGGGAGGAGGTTGGAATTGTGGGTGGGTGGAGGGATACATCTTCAAATATCCTGAGCTATTTCCCAAGTCAAGGCTGGAGAAACTTGTGATGGTGAGAATCATGGCTCATTTTCACAAAGTGCAAGTCTGCATCTGCAATTTGGCCTTGGTTGAGTGTGAAAAATGAATCTGAGCCTCAAGGAGTAGAATGACAATTATGAACGTAATAAGCAGAGTAGGAAGAGTAAAGTGGGCAGTTAAATAAATACTTTTTTGTACTGAAGGTGTAAACAGGTGTTCTGTCTAGAATGCATGGAAGTTCCAGGTTATAATGAAGGAGAATTACACATTATGGAAAAAGGACAAAGAGGTCACAGCAGGTTTTAAAAGCAGTCTTAGGCAAAATAGCTTTAAGCGATTAGCATATTGCAAAAAAAAGTGCCTTTCCATGGAAGTTATATATTACATAATTAGCACAGTCTTAGGACAGCTGGCCTAGAAAAGTGATTGTGTGATTGTGTGAAGTCAGGATAAAAGACCTGGGTTTAAATTCTAGCTCAGCCTCTTTTACTGACTGAATGACTAAGGGCAAATCACCTAAAGTCTCCGTGAGACATTCTCATTTGCAAAAATAGTGCCAACATTTATTATTATAAAGTATTTATTAGACTCTCAGATTTTAACTTATGCAGTGGTTCTCAACCTTCTGGCCCTTTAAATACAGTTCCTCATGTTGTGACCCAACCATAAAATTACTCTCGTTGCTACTTCATAACTGTAATGTTGCTACTGTTATGAATCGTAATGTAAATATCTGATATGCAGGATGGTTGTAGGCGACCCCTGTGAAAGGGTCGTTCGACCGCCAAAGGGGTCTCGACCCACAGGTTGAGAACCACTGGACTAGAGGATCATGAGAGACCCAGGATGAAATCTTTCACCCTGTTCTGCTTGCATTCATGTTAGAGAACCAGGTCTGGTATGGTCTGTTTCCTTATCACACATACACACATGCACAGTTATGGAGCTATAAAGGAGTTTAGAAGTTCCAGAGAACTGAATTGAGAAATTACTACAGTTGATAAGTGCTATGAAGGAAAATTGGGCAGAAAAGAGGAATATGAAGTATTGGTAGGGGAAGAGAGGTTATAATTTTAAGTAGTGGCATTTAGGAAAATTCCTGAAGGAGATAAAGGATTGAGCCATGTGGATAGTTGGGGAAAACGTGATGTAAGAAGAGGAATTACAACTACAAAGGTCCTGGCGTGTTCCAGGAACAATAACGAGACCCGTGCATTGGAGGGGAGTGGACAAGGCAGATTGGACCTAGTAGGAGAGGAGAGCATTAGAGAGGACCAAGTCAGCCAAGGCCTGGCAGGCCATTCGAAGGAGTTTGGTTTTCCCTGTCACCGAAATGGGATGCTATTACAGGGTTTTGGTGGGCTCACTTATTTTTTAACAGGATCACGAGGGCTTCTGCACTGAGGAAAGACTGTAAAGGGACAACAATGAGGACGGGTAGGAAGACCTGTTGCAGTAATCTACACAACAGAGGAGAGCACTTTGTAGTGAAACGGGAAGCCTTGCAGTTTGCACTCAGTGGTAGCGGTACAGCGTGCTGACAGGTGGAATGCGTGGTTTCAGAGAATGGAAGATTTCAGCGGAGGCCCCTGGAAGGATGGAGTTGACATGCACTGAAACGGGGAAGACTTTAGGAGGAGGATGTTTGAGAGGGGAGATCATGGACATGTTAAGTTTGAAATGCCTATTAGACATCTAAGTGAAGTTACTGAGTAGGTGTTTGGGTGTGTGACTCTGAGGTTCATGGGGGGATATTCAGGCTAGGGTTATAAATTTGGGAATTATCAGCATATAAAGCCATAATCCTGGATGAGATCACCCAAAAACAAGTGTAGAAAGAGAAGAGAAATGGTCTGAGGACTCAACCCCAAAGTACATCAATATTAATACAGTGGGGAGAAGAGGAGGAACCAGTAATGGAGACAGAGAAAAAATGGCCAGTGAGGTCAGAGGAAAGGTAGGTGAGTGTAGTTTGCCAGACACTAAGTGAATAAAATGTTCATGTGGGGGATGGAGCAGAGAACTGTCTCAAATACTGCTGAAAGTCAAGTAAAAGCTGGCAATTGACCATTGAGTTTTAACAACTTGGAGCTAATCTGTGAACTAGGTGAGAGAAGTTTCATGGGAATGGAAGTTGTAAAATAATAGAAAAAATATGTATTGGTTTCTGCCTGACTCCTGGCACAGAGCTCCCCAAAATCCTTATAATTTCCCAAGTGCTAAGAATACTAGGAGCATCTTTTGTGGTAATATTTGAGCTGCCAACCTCCTTGGAATTTCCTGGGTGATAGGAGTGTTTTTGTTCTAATGAGGCAACCAGGGTACTTCTGGATGGCTCCTGGATTGGAAGCTTCTGGGTTGGGGAAAACATCCAAACGTCAGGAGGGTGGCACACCCAACTCCACGGGGACAGCCACTTCTGCACTTAGGACCCTTCCAGACCTGACCCCCTGTGTCTTTAACTGGCTGTCCATTTTATCCTTTGTCATGTTCTTTAATATGCGGGGGGAACATAAGTGTTTCCTTGAGTTTTGTGAGCTGTTCTAGCAAATGATCAAACCCAAGGAGGAGGTTCTGATAACTCCGACTTATAGCTGGTCGTCAGGAGTACAGGTGACAACCTGGACTTCAATTAACATCTGAAGTGGGGGGAGGGCACTCTTGTGGGACTGAGTCTGTATCTTTGGAATCTGATGCTGTCCCAGGGTAAGTATTGTCAAAATTGAGTTAAATTGTAGGACACCCAGCTGATGTCAGAGTATTGTTGCAGGGTGGTGGGCAGAAGTAGCATCATAAATGCGGTAGTCGTGTGAGAGTAAAGGAGACACACAGGAGTAGTATGTTCTTCCCACTCAGTAGTTAAAAAGGATGATAGGAGTGGGCTCAAAGAATGAAAAGATGAATATTGAAGACACAAAACTCTTTTGAGGTATTTTGTTGTAAAAGGAAAGAGAGAAATGGAGCTAGAGGATATGTGAGACTGAGGAAAATTTTTTTGTTTAAGATGGGAGAGAAGGGAACACATTTATGTGTTATTGGAATAGATCCAGTACAGAAGAAAAAATTTTTATGTAACAAAGAATTTATTTCATTATACAGGGTAGGGCAAAAGTAGGTCTCTAGTTGTGAGTGTGCAGAACACAGTTTATTTTTATAGTAATATTTATTGATTATTGTATTATTTTCCATACAAAAACTGTAAACCTATTTTTGCCCAACCCTATAATTAAAGACAACAAATCTATAGTATCTCCAAACATAAATTAACGAATGGATACTCTATCATCATCCATTATTTTCATCCTTTCAAATTTAATCTTTAATAATTTTATCTTGAACAACTTGTAGATGCATTTTTGAATTTAAATTTTTCTAGGTAGAGAGAATTCATTAAAAAAGAAAGAAATATGGGAAGGAAGAAATCCAGTGTACTTAAAAATTTTTAGCCAGAAGGAAAATTTGATGGTATTGGAAAGAAATGGGAGAGTCATGAAGCAATGTTTTCAAGTGAGAGGACATGGGATCTCGTGCACAGATGGAGCGTTTGACCTTTGCTGGGAAAATGAACAGCTTATCCAAAGTTACAGAAGAAGGCGGAGCATATGGACACAGATGCAGGTAGCTGGGTGGATATAAGCTTATGAAGATTTTTTTCTGATTACTTCTATTTTCTTGGAGAAACAAGAAGCTTGGTTCTTATTTGAGAGATTGGAGGAGTGGAAAAGGTGGTGGCCAGAGAAACAGAGAAAGGTTGCTGGGCAGCACGAATGGTCTCCTTGATGCCAGAGAAGCTACCAGTTTGGGCATTTGCTTTTCTCTGGCCTTATTCATCTGTGTGGATGCAGGCATGGTACACAGTTGAGATGAACTGTAACTAAGAGTAGAAGTTTGGCAAATAAATATGAAGTAGTAAGAAAGGATTTGAAAGTATATATGCAAAACACTGATTATAATTATCGATCAGAAACTTTAAACTGTTCAAAATGAATAAGTGGATGATGGAGGTGGAGGATAATGAAGATGGTAGATCTATGGACTACGGACCATGGTGGGTCAAAATTTTGCAGAGCTGGGAATTAGAGGGAGTTAGCAAGAAGTAGAAAGTGATGGTTGGTGACTTAAATGCTTGCTGTGGAGATCAGAATAAGGATTTTAGATTTTTGTTATTAATTGAGAAGAAGAAGAATGACAAGACAAGATCTGATTTCTTCTTTTAAAAAAAAATCTCACCCTAGCTGCTCTGTAAAGAATGGGTTATAGGTGGGTTGGGAAATGAGTAACAGTAGAAGGTGATGAAAACTGGAGAGATTTGGGATATATTTTAGAATGAAGTTTATAAAATTTGCTAATGAATTGGATGTGGGGGGTGAGCAAAAAGAGAGAATCAAATATGATTCTTAAATTTTTGGTCCAGCCTCTAGTTGACAGCTGGTGCTGCGGCTGAAAAGGAGTTATTTCCTCTAGGTGGGAAGCAAGAGCTCCCTTTGGAAGACAGTCGGCTTGAGATGTTTATCAGATACACAAGAAGAAATACCAAATAGTGTGCCTACGAACCTGGGGCTGGGGAGAGAGGTCTGGACTGCAGTGTGCGGGGGAGCAAGAGCCTGGCGTTTCGATCAGTGGGACTGCAGGAGCTCACTCAGGAAGTGAGATTTGAAAGAGAAAAAAAGGTTCTGTTAGTTCATCAGTGAGCACGGGGGTGAACACAAAACAGGAATGAATATCTTTTACACAAGTAAAATGCCAGGTTAATAAGCAATTAATTTGCCTTTCAAGGATAACAGATGATCTCTTTGATTCCTCTAGGAAGAGAAAACAAAACCATCTTCCTGGATGTTGGGCAGCTGGAAAAACTACCTTTGTGCATCCATGAGCTCCTCCCATGCTCTGTGCAACTCCTGCTTTAACCAGGTCAGACCATTACCACTGTCTCTAAGGAACCAACACATTCTAGTGTTTGATGAGTGAATTGATATTTCTTCTCATATTGATGTGTTTAATATGTTGCCCAACCATGTAGAAGCATGAAGACAAAGGTCAAAGTCTTAGATCCTCAAAAGAAGTAAATAACCTGTAAATAGTGCTGTTAAGATAGTAAGGAAATTGGGAATTTTTATGTATGATTGAAGAACATCTGCAATAATGGTCACTATTGCACATGGAAACTGAGGAATCCTTAGCTTGTCTAGAATTATTTGACTGAGAAGTTTTTCATATAAACGCATTGCTCCCTTCCCACACTGCAAATTTACAGCTTTATATTTTTTGAGTGTTTCTTTGGTAACCTACAAGTGTACCAATCAAATGTGCCTTTGTGGTTAGGTAATGATTTTACTCCAAGGATCTCTAAGAATTTTAGTGATGGATCAACATTTGAGCCCCTATATGGTATATAACAAACAGAGGGGTAATGAGAGTAAAGATACATTTTGTAATATTCCAAAATGAGTGAAAGCCAGAGACCAAAAAAATCTCAGAGCATAAGCAGCTATAGCTAAAAACTGAAAAATGTGTGCTTACTATAGTTATTTGCTTTGCAATATAATTTTCCCTTTCCTTCTCTTCTTCCCCTATGCTTTCCTCTTCCCCCTCTTCCCTTATCCCTTCCTTTTTCTTTTTTTTTTTTTGCTAGAACTTTTCCTGGTCAGAACCATCTATGCATGGATTCAGTAGTGGTTGTTTACTCTTTTTTTTTTATATACAAGACGCTCTTTTTTGTTTCATGGTTTTAGCTATGCAGATAACTCAACTCAACAAATATCCACTGTGTACTTACTAGGTATTAGGTATTGTGCATGAGCTGTTATGAAAGAAAACATGTAGAAATATATATATATATATATATATATATATATATATATATATATAGTAAGTTTATAACAGAGGGAGATAGGAGTTATAGCATAATGGTTGAGTATGGACTTTGGAGCTAGTCTGTGTGACCCTAGTGCAGGGGTGGGCAAACTTTTTGACTCGAGGGCCACAATGGATTCTTAAACTGGACCGGAGGGCCGGAACAAAAGCATGGATGGAGTGTTTGTGTGAACTAATATAAATTCAAAGTAAACATCATTACATAAAAGGGTACGGTCTTTTTTTTTTTTTAGTTTTATTCATTTCAAACGGGCTGGATCCGGCCCGCGGGCCGTAGTTTGCCCACGGCTGCCCTAGTGTATGATGTTGGGCAAGCTGCTTAACCTGTGTGTACCTCAGTGTTATGACCTGAATTGTGTCCCCTCCAGATGCATATATTGAAGTCCCAACCCCCAGTATCTCAGAATGTGACTGTGTTTGGAGACAGGGCCTTTAAAGAGACCATTATGGTAAAATGCGGTGCTATGAGCGGGTGCCAATCTAATCCAATTAGTGTCCTTGTAAGAAGAGAAAATCTGGACACAGATGTGTGCACACAGAAGAATGACCATGTGGAGACACTGTGAGGAGACGGCCATCTACAAGCCAAGGAGAGAGGACTTAAAAGAAAGTAACCCTGCCAACACCTTCATGTTGGTCTTACAGCCTTTAGAACTGTGAGAAAGTAAGTTTCTGTTTTAAAAACCACACAGTGGCATTCTGTTATGGTAGCCTGTGATGAACTTTTTTTCAACACCATACACTTTAACATACCATGCCAATAGTATTCCTTGAAAATAAATTAGGATGTTTTTAGCTGAAAATTACCAGACAAGCTTAATAACAACATGTTGGGAAGCAGGTGTTTCCAGGTTTGGTTATTTCATTGGTTCAGCAATGTCATGGAGCATCCGTGTGTTTTCCAGTTTTCCATTCTGCCATCCCCAGTTACTTGGGTCCTTATGCTAGCCCTCCTCAAGGTCCGACATTGTGATCTCATCTGTTATTTCCCAAGGGCCTCGTCTTCAAACACCATTGCATTGAGAGGTAGAGCTTTACCACAGGAAATTTTGGGTAAAACATTCAGTCTATAACAATACTTTAGACATTTTTATCAAACTAATGAGTATGATGAGATTGGATGGTTAAAAATGTTATTAGGAATCTTTCCTTTTTATTATTTCCCCTCTCTTTTATGTTGGCTCTTTATTCCTCTTGGTTGAAGTCATTATCAGGCAGGTTCTTCTCTTATGCTGGCATAGAGCCCCCCTGCAGCCAAGGCTTGCTTGGTTCTGGCATATGTCATCTTTAAAAGAGAAAGTGGCTCTTTCTTGATAGTTTATAGTTAATATTAGAGGCCCGGTGCACGAGATTTATGCACGGGGTAGGGGGAGTCCCTCAGCCCGACCTGCACCCTCTCGCAGTCTGGGAGCCCTCGGGGGATGTCCGACTGTGGTGGAGGCAGGAGAGGCTCCCACCACCACCACTGCGCTTGCCAGCCATGAGCTCAGCTTCTGGCTGAGCCGTGCTCCCCCAAAGGGAGTGCACTGACCACGTGGGGGCAGCTCCTACATTGAGTGTCTGCCCCCTGGTGGTTAGTGTGCATCATAGCGACTAAGACTTGCACTTAAATACAAATTCCCCAGTTTGGTTGATTTGCATATTAGCCTTTTATTATATAGGATACTGAAGATTTTGATTGCCCTAGACTGTGTTACATGCCCATCCCCACATGAATAACTAGGGAATGTGTCACTCTGATTGGCTGGCCCATGGTCATATGCCTATTCTGGAGCTGAAGAGCCTGGTCAATCTTATCAAACCTTGTGGATTTGGTGGAGTGGGGTCAGATGGGGTGGGGGTATTCTTCAAAAGCATTGTAAGAGTTCAATTAACAGAACAAAGAGAAAATGCATACACAGCCCCCCAAGAACTCTTTGTTTCTTCCTCTGTTCTTCCTAACAATTGGTACATTCCTTAATTAAAGTCAGTATTCCATTAACATTGTGTTAGTGCTATCTGATTCTCCCTGTGATTATAAATTTTGTGGGGGCAGAACATGTTTATTTTCATCTTCCTATCTCCATTGCTTAGCATAGTTCTCAGTTCATAATAGTGCCTAACAAATATTCATTACTGGATCATATCTATTTAATTTTATCTAGTTAATTGCACTCTCGCTGGAGGCTTCATTGTCCATGAACACTAGGTTTTCTCCCTTCAAATAAATCCTTCTCAGGTGTCTTTCTTTTTTTGAAAGACAAAGCCCCTTTTTAAACAAAATTTATTATTTATATTTTACTGAAGTTTTTTTTTCTCCTTTCCCTTTCAAGTTTCTTGAAACAGGAGTTAAGACTGTCTGGTTCCTGCTCTTTCTGCCACCTACTGATAAAATCCTAGTTTTCTCTTCATTGTTACGTGTTACATTCTTGTAAAATCCACCTGCCACTTACCAGCCTTGGTCCTTAACTGTACCACAGCACCTGGTGTTGGTTGCCTTTTGGCTGTCATTGCTCTATGCATATTCATGATTCACCTCCTTAATCATTGATTACTTATTATCACAACACTCTGTGTCTATATAATGTGATAGGCACCATGGATGTAAAGAGGAATGATCTTTCCATCAGCAGCTCTTAAACGAGTTGTTAATTTCTCATTTCCAATAAAACTTATACCTAGAGCAGTGATGGCGAACCTATGAACTCATTTTTTTGGTTGATTTTTCTTTGTTAAATGGCATTTAAATATATAAAATAAATATCAAAAATATACATCTTTGTTTTACTATGGTTGCAAATATCAAAAAATTTCTATATGTGACATGGCACCAGAGTTAAGTTAGGGTTTTTCAAAATGCTGACACGCCGAGCTCAAAAGGTTCGCCATCACTGACCTAGAGGGTTAAAATGTTCTAACAGAATTTTGTATTTCCAGATGTCCTTACCAGTCCATTCAACCATTCAAGACACTGTTAAAAATGTATCACACTAAAGTTGCTCCTTTGCTCAGGAGCCTTCAGTGGCTCCCCATTGCCTGCTAAATAGGATTCAAACTCCATTGGGGAGGAGAACACGGCCTCCTTTGTTAGCTCCCTGCCCCTCAAACCCCGATCTCTGACAGTTTTGCCTCTTCTGCTTCCCCCACAGTATGCCCCCTTCCAGGTACCCCTCAATGGCTCCTCCTTAAACACTTGCTTTCTAAACTTTGCACTTCTGATTATGACATTAATTCTACATGTAATATGCAGGAAGTGTTTCCTTCACACTTCTGCATTTTGAGGTACGTCCAACCAATTCCAACTCTAGTTCTTCCAAGATGCCGTCCTGGACTTCCCATTTAGAAGCGACTGCTCCTGCCTCTCCCTGCCAATAGGACTTAGTCTATGCTGATCTGTAGTTTTAGGAACCAAGAGGATCCGAATTTAGAATTTAGCCCAGATTTCAGGTGCTCATTACCTGCCAGATTATAGGTTTTCACTCAATCAGTACGAGGCGAGTGAATGAATAAATAACTTCTGTAAAATCAGCCCCACAGGAGGATAACATATTTGTCCAAGAATGCCTCCATTGGCTGTTAGAACCCGGTGTGGAACTTGTCCATGTTTTACCCATTGTTGTGCCAGAAATAACACAGGCGGTCAGCTACTACTGAATGATTCTTGATGGACTCTAACAGACATGATAAGGGATATGGCAAGCAGGGCGAAGCAGGAATGAGCAGATCAGTTCCATCTCTCTGAATGCTTGTGAATTCATCACCTTCTGTGGAAAGGAGTTTTTCAAGTAAAAAAAAATCCTGCCAGGTAACCACCCATTTTGGAGTGCTGGTTATTTAACCATCCGCCCTTTTATCTCTACTACTTAGGTAAGCGTGTAAACAGAATTAATCAAATAGTGTGGTTATGTACTGGCATCACTTCCATCTGTAGGGTCCACTCGAGCACTCCTACCTTAGGTGCTAAATTGATTAGAGAATTTAAAGGATAGCTTTAATGAAAAGGGGTGATTTGACAGTAAGCGAATCGACTAAGACTTGCACTTAAATACAATAAGTCAGAGGCATATTATAGAGATGTCAGTTTGGTTTTAAATCATTAATCCCTTCTCATCAGGGAATTTATAGTAGTTCTCTGGCTCCTATTATTAATGGAATAAACCCTGTTGGGTAAGCCAGTGTTTCAAAGCTGCTTTTTTGACCTGTGTATCTTTATCTATTGTTGTTGCCTTCTCTGTATTGGAGGGTGCCTTTAGACTCCTTTTGAGCTTCATTCAATTTCTATTCAATATCAGTTCTTTTAACAAGGCTCCGCTGTCTTTGCTGTGACTCCTCGGACATTCATGATCCCTTTGTCCTGCACTTTTCATTTCTGCTTGACTTTTCCCGCCTGGAAGTCTCCCTTTCTTCGTGCTCTGTGTCCTGCACTACAATAACATCTCTGCACATTTCTTTTTCCAACAGGCAGCGCTTTTAAAAACTTTACACACCGTTGTCTTATTTTCTCATCTGCTTTCCAGTTCGAAGCCTACTGCTCTTTCTCTGTTACTAACCACACTTAATGTATGCTGACAGCATCCACATTGACGCTTACACACTCCGTGCACCCCTGCCATCCTTCAGTTTATTCCTGACTCTCTGCTGGTGAAAGGATTTACTTATTTTCCCTGAGGAAATCCTGGTTTTTTGGAAGCAAGATTGGTATTTGACAGGAGACCTCCAGGACCTCGTGCTCCCAGGAGACAAAAAACAAGTAAATAAACAGACACATACAAACTCCTTTTTCAGTGGCATTTTAAATGTATTCTCTTCCTTTGTTTACAGCATCCCAAAGTTGCAGCAAAACCATGATACACATATATAATTAAAAAGATGGAGGCCTCCTTCCTCTGGGGGTTGCAAGCACTCTTCATTCCCTTCAAGCTCTTCATGTGACTTATACCAGTCAATGGTGTAAGTTTCTGCACCATTTTTACGGTGCTTGACACAGGTAATGCTTACTCCTCGATTATGTTGTGAAGGCTTCTTTTGTCTTCAACAAACCATCACTTGTGAAGTTTTATATTTAAACCCATCAATTTAGTCATTGTGAATCAGGTCAATGGCTTTAAAATATTTATGAGGAGAAAAGTCATTCCCTTTCATCAGCAGCACGGACTGTTCCGATTTTCTCCTGGTCAAAAACCATAGGAAACTGTCCTCAAGTATGGTCAGTAAAGAATAAATGAGCAAATGCTGACATGCATGGAGAAAAGCTGCCAAAGCATTTCATTCCAATCGTTTGGGTAATTTAGAAACTGTTAGTTTTGTAGGGCTGCTGTAACAAGGTGCCAGAAATTAGGTGGCTTAAATGAGAGAAATGTATTGTCTATTTTATCTTTTCTTTTTAAGAAAATCTGTCCATCAAGTTGAAATACTCATTGGTTAACGTGGATATCTTTTCACTAACCATCTCCATTTGTCATTGGAATCCAAATTCCTCAAAGAGGGAAAAAGCCTACTAGCACATTACACATTCTTTAAAGAAAAAAAAATCAGTATTTTACTTCTTTTGACAATCGAATAAAAGGATTTAGACATATTTCAAATGAGGGGAAAAGGCTTTAATCCCTATATGGAATAGGAAGACAGACACACTCTACTGGGAAGACGGCACAGACAACCAGGAGAGAATCCACAGAATATGTGGTTTCAATCCTGTCAGATCAGAAAAGAGCAGCACCTTATCTATTAATTTCTTTTCTCTCTGCCTGGGTCACCTCCCACAAACTTTATAATAATAGGGAATCTGAAACCACCTTCTGAGCAGTGGTTTTCTTCAGATATACTAATTTATTAGAGATGATTTAGAAGGTCTGACATGGGAGGAGTGATATATTACTTTAATCAGATTGCAAACAACCAGAATAATGAACCTCACATTAATTCATAAATAGGGTGGAGTAAGCAGACAGGCCTGGCACTTACAGAAAAGTCACTTTCAGTCATATATGGTGTTGCCACAGTGTATTTGCTGTTCATGGTACTAAACAAGTATAAATTTTAATAAATGTCTTTTAATGTGCGTGTGAAATACAGTAGGCATCCAACTCTTTGTTGAGTGAAAATGATATATTATGTATAAAGAAAAAATTGGTCTCATATTGTCAGAAACAGAGTTTATCAGCCAGTAATTTTGACCTTTTGGGCTAGGTGAGTCTTGGTTGTGAAGGGCGGTGCTGTGTATTGTATCACATTTAGCAGCATCCTTGGCCCCTAGCCCACCAGCTGCCAACAGTAACTCCCCTGTTGTGACAACTGAAAATTTCTCCAGATGTTGGCAAATGTCTCCTGGATGGCATCTCTGCTTTGGTTGAGAACCACTGATGAGAAAGGATAATGAGCACAGATTTTACCTGCATAGATTTTTATTCTTTCCATTTTCAAGGCTTGTTTGTGGTTGGGTTGGGAGGATAGGTTTCGTTTCATTTCAACTATTAGTAAAATAATGTGTGCATATTAGTTTTGGAGGGCTGCTGTAACAAAGTGCCAGATATTAGGTGGCTTAAATGAGGGAAATTTATTGTCTCAGAGTTGTGGAAGCTAGAAGACTGAAATGAAGGTGTCAACAGAGTTGGTTCCTCCGGAGGGCTGTGAGGGAGAATCTGTTCCAAGCCTCTCCTAGCGTCTGGTAGCCTCAGCATCTCTTGGCTTATAGGTGACACTCTCCCAGTGTCTTCAGATCATCTTCTCTCTTTGTGTTCCAGTTTTCCCTTTTTATAAGGATACTAGTCATACTTGGATTGGGGCCCACCCTAATGACCTCATTTTAACTTAATGACTCTGTAAAGACCCTGTCTCCTAATAAGGTCATATTCTGAGGCATTGGAGATTAGGGCTCCAATAAACCTTTTTTTGGGGAGAGGGCGGGGAGTAAGACACAATTCAACCCATAGCAGTATGCTTCCAACTATTGTGCGTTTAGTGCCAGAAATGAGTCTGACATTTAACCATCAGCTGCTTTAACTTCTACTCTTTTGGTTCATGTTCCTGTCACATCTCTGCTTCTTAGGAGACAAAAGCAGTGGGAGGTATTTTATGTGAGTCTGTGGGAGCACCCGGAAGAGTGCTTGGCAAGGTCTTATTTGAATGAAGAAGAAATGCTCCTTCCTGCAGAAGGGCAGGTGGTCTGTCACTTTAGCGCTTATCAATGTAGATTCACGTCCATGAAGTTGCCTATCCCCTTAACTCAAACCAACATGGGACTTCTTTCGAGTATTTATTACTTATTATTTTTATTTTTATTTTATTTTTTGTTTTTATAATGTTAACACATGGTTCATATTTTTTTAAATATATTTTATTCTTTACAGAGAGGAAGGGAGAGGGATAGAGAGTCAGAAACACCAATGAAAGAGAAACATTGATCAGCTGCCTCCTGCACACCCCCACACTGGGGATGTGCCCACAACCAAGGTACATGCCCTTGACCGGAATCAAATCTGGGACCTTTTAGTCTGCAGGCCGACGCTCTAGCCACTGAGCCAAACCAGTGAGGGCAGTTTTATTTTTATTTTAATTGAAAAAATTATCTGAACAAATTTTTATAAGATGAATGGCTAGAACACATCTAAATAGAACAAAATAATATATATTTATAATATAATAAATAATCTCTTCAATTCTCTTGTCTTCTCTAAAGGCAACAGTTTCTTGTATATCCTTCCAGAATATTCTTATGTATAGAAAATGTGCTTCTGTTATTTTCTTTGTTGTCTGACTTATCCTTTTGAAATTCCAAACATGAACCAAAACCTACCCCGTCTAATTTTCCCCTACCTTCCACAGACACTAAGAAATAAAGAGATGGGATGTGGATGGTACATTCTCAAACACAAAGATTCCGAATCTGTGATTTGTATAGATATGAAATAACAGACATATGTTCAGGATTAGCATAGAACCAAACACTTACTAGGAGCAATCTGAAGGCATTTTTTGGAGCTGCCATCACCCAAAGAGCCACAGACATTAGAGAGTGCTGAGAACAGAGCAAGAGCAGGGAGACTGGCTGCGGAAATCCTCAGGAGGTCTGGACCGACTTGGACGCTGCTACGGAAGGCTGGACGCTGTTGAGAAGTTCAAGAGCCAAGAGCCAAGTATAAGCAATGCCAGCAAGCCCGGCTCTTCTCAGAACCAGTATCATCTCTGACTCATGAGTTCCCACAGACCTTAACTGGAATGAAACGCTAGACAGGGACAGGTCCCATGGTGTGGAAAGAGCCTCCAAAACCTAAGCCGAGGAAGAGCAAACTGCCAGAATTCTTAGTTCTAACTGAATCGGCACCGAGTGCAGAAACTAGAAAATACCAAATGAGAAGAAACCTGCAGCATTTAATTTAAGGTTCAGATATGAATGCGATCCCTTCATTTTCAAAGATGAAGCAACTGCTCTGGTGTCTACTAAATAGATGGATTGAGTTATTTCTTGAATTTGTGCCGAGCCAGCCTCTTCCTGCCCTGTTGCTGTCCAAGTCATGGTAGCCATGGATTAGCAGTGGGCAGAAGGAGAATTAGGGTCAGTATCCTAGGGAAGGCTGGTTCACAGTCTAAGGAGACAACATTAGCTTGCTGCTGTAATGGACTTAGCACTATCAAAATCATTCGTATTTTAAGCTTAAAACACACATACTGTGAAAAGAAAATGTCTTAAAACTTAGTAGGATTTGTGGGAAATTTTACCCAATCATTTAAAAAAATTAAACAGGAAAAATGCTACATTTTACTTAATGTGAAGTTAGCTTTGCAAATTGGATCTGCTTCCCTGAGATATTTTTATTAATTTTTGCCTATATATGCAATCATAGACTGGAGTAGTTGTGAGCTTTGCTAGCCTGCACTTTTAGAATACTAATGAGGAAGAGTTACTTTGCTTTCTTTCAAACATCATAATTTCTCACTCTAAGCCCAAAATGTTAGAAGGGTTTATGGTAGGCTATTGATAATTCATGCCCCAAACGGCCTTAAGAGTACTAGACTATCTGGAGGTTTATGTTCTGATTTTCTCCTCAAAGCTTAGCTAGTGTTACCAGCACAAAGAATCCTCCCTGCTCAGTAGCTTTAACATGGAAATACTTACTGCCCATTTGTAACTTATTGAATTTTCTTTCTCTTGTGGATATTCAGAATAATGTTAGATTTATGAACAACAGTTGCTATAGGCCTCTCACCGTCAACTGAACAGTGATCGCTGCATTTGTGATTTGCCTAATCCAATTCAATGTCATCTGTGATAAACTCAGGAAAAATGGATGACTCAGGTATCTACTGGAAGCAACTCCTGTTTGAACCATTTTCATAGGCAGAATTCTAAGATGGCCACCAAACTCTAACACATCCTCCCCTGCAGCCCCCACCTGACAGTGGTACATTTCCCATACAATCAACTCTGCTTGATTGTGGGTGGGACCTATGAATGATGGACTAGTCACTCCCATGGCTATATTATGTTATATAAGACTTCGTCTTCACAGCCTAGAGGGAGAGATTCAAAGCAAGGGAAGTGTTGTTTTACTGGGAAGAAGCAACATACCACATTGTAGGGAGGGCCACATGACAGGAAACCACGGGTAGCCTCCAGGCGCTAAGAGTGGGTCTCAGGTGGCAGCCAGGATGAAAGATGGTATCTCAGTCCTGTAACCACAACGTGCGGAATCCTGCCAACAACCAGTGAGTCTAAAAGAAGACCCTAAGTTGCACATGAAATCACAGGCTGACACTTTGTAGTTTTGTGATCCTGCAAGCAGAAGACCCAGTAAAAACCTGCTGGAGTACTCACCCTTGGGAACAGTGAGTTAATAACTTTTTCTTGTTTTAAGCTGCCAAGCTTGTGATCATTTGTTATGCAGCAATGGAGAACTAATACAAAGTATTCTTACCTAGGAATCCATATTCTTTTCTGCATCCTATATATATGGACTTTGCAGTACACTGTCAGGTAGAATATCTTAGATTAAATCTTGCTTAAGAAAAATGTTATTGCATGGTATTCATCATTTTGTCTAAGGAAATGTGAAGTTGAATATTCAAAGCAGTGCAATATAAGCATAGCTCAGCATTTTGCAAAGCAGGACACTGACAGTCTTCATATATTTGAGAGATCTTTACATAAAATACTAAGTTACTTTTCTGACTTTGCTATACGTTACTTTTCATGGAAAGGAGAGAAGTGGAGATTATAAAGAGGAAGACCTTATGTTGAAGATAAAATTATGGCAAAGATGAGTCTGTCAAGCAACTCTAAGGATGATTATTCTCATTCACCAGGGCCTGGGACAGGCTGGATGCTTGAGTTCTGGGGAAGGAGGCCTGAGGGCAGGCGAATGTGTCCTTGTGTTTTCACACTGCTCTAGCCTGGGCTCTTCGGGTTGGGGCTAAAGCTGTATAAACATCTGTGCTCAGACGAAGAGCGGACCAGTGGAGAATTAGGCAAATATTTTTCTAAATTCTTGGTGAAATCCATTCACAAGATGTTTTCCAACAGTTTCTGTTTTCAGAACATCAATGTTACTTTCATGACTGCGATGAGTCACCACCACCTAGGAT
This sequence comes from Myotis lucifugus, assembly GCF_000147115.1. Taxonomy (NCBI): domain Eukaryota; kingdom Metazoa; phylum Chordata; class Mammalia; order Chiroptera; family Vespertilionidae; genus Myotis; species Myotis lucifugus. The sequence continues at coordinate 22,768,749 of NW_005871049.1, read as the reverse complement.
ACATTAATGCCTGTCTAGTTTGCAATCTTAGGTAATTTAACTACCTTGTCAAGGCCTCTGTTTTCTTAACTGTGAAGTGTGGGATGATCGTGTTTGCTTATGTTACTCCAGAGATACTAGTGAAAATAGTAAAGGAGTGAGCGGGTGAGTTGGTGGGAGAAGAATATTGATCTGATGGATGAAGAGTGGGAAATTGAAGGAAGCACCTATGATGCAAAAGTTGAACTTTGTATTTTGGCTGAAGAAACCATAAAGAGCTGAATGAGGAGATGCACTATATGTAGGTTATGGTGCAAATAGGAAAAAAGAGTTGGATGATCATAGCAGAGTAACGGCAAGATGTGACTCAGCAGATTGCAGACAGGAAACTGGTTTCCTCCAGGTAACAATGTCTTTATCTGGTGGAAGATAGTGTTGGCAGAGGGGAAGAAGGCTCATTGGGAACTTGAGGAAGGAATTGCTGCAATCAGTAAATATTTTGGTGACAGGGTCCTTATGTGGATATTGGAAAGGAAGGAAAGGTGAAGAAGCCCGGGCCACAGCCTAATCGTTAGAGAAGTGCTCATTGTTTTAGAAAAGGAAAGTGATAATGGTAAGTGGAGATCTGCAAAGAGAACTAGCGACGTGGACAAAGGGTGCTGTGATAATTCAAGTTGGAGACCCCAGTGCTGGACCTGTTTTCCAAAGAGAAGATGAAGGTAATCGAGGGAGAAAATGAAGAAGGTAAATGAAAAGAATTTGGTCAGTGTGGTGAAGGTTGCTTAGTTAATATAGCCAGCTGACTTTCTGAAGGACGAAGGAAGTGAGTGAAGCTTTTATAGGCAGGAAGAAATCAGGACACAGGTGAGCCCAGGGGACACTTCCCCTGAAGACAGGCCAAGTGGCTGACTCTCCACACTTCACCTTCATTGACTCTTGGCTGCTTGCCTTTTTGGTAAGCAGATGAGACTGAAAGCCAAATAATTTTGTTAGCATTAGAAACTCACATAAAATATTTGTTGAAGGGGATAAAACAATCGTCAAAAGTGAGGTTTGTGGATAAAATTTATCCATATTAGTATCATCCTCCATTATCATCAATTATTGGGAATTGGCTGTACTTCCTTTAGTAAGAAAGTTATGTAGAAAAACTGGAAAGTGACTGGGTATATACACCAAATGAATGGATAATGTGCAATACCCAATTTTAATCATTTGATGACACTTTTTGACACTTGAATAGGAAATAAAGAGAATTTTGCAAATACAGAATTATTAAAAAGTAGAATAAAAAGTTAAGATACCCCAAGGAGAGTGAAATTCTAGAATTAATTTTTAAATTATTTGAAAGCCAGGACTGATAAAGAGTAGAGAAAAGGGAAAAATAATATACATTACATGCATCAATCAAAATGTGACTAGTTATGAGGCATATTCCAATTTGCTAAAATGTATTTAGTTGTTGGACAAACTTATTCTCTATCTAATTTCTCTCAGTTTGACTAATTTATTAGTTCTTTTTTGACTGTACTTATTTCCTATCCAAGATGTACCCCAAGAACAGAACATCCGCATTGTGATTGCATTAAAATTTCATGGCCTCCACTTTGCCCAGCCTCAGACCTGGGCTGCTCACACAATATGCTCCTCCCTCCTTCTCCTGCTCCATAGAACCTTAGTAGAGAAAGCCCCCGATCTATGTGATGTTAGCTGACTCTAATTCCACATCTCTTAAGGAGCTCTTCATGGATGCACATCCTCTTTTCTATTATCTTTAAACTTCCTTAGCTAGTTCTGAGCAAGGCTATTCCAAAACTTTTCATGTCTCTCAGGTCCTCAGCCCCATCTCCTCATCTCTAATCTCAGCAAAATACTTTTTTTTTTGTTCTTTACAGGCATTACTTATTCACTAGATGAAAGATGCCTATAAGGATTTCAAAGCTGTCAGTAACTTTGAAGATAATCTTGTCTACCTCCTGAATTTACAGATAAAGAAATTAAGGGTTAGAGGTTAATTCCCCAGGTAAAATGGAAAACTTTTGTCTAGAAAAAAGTAATATTGTGGCTGTTCCTACAATACAGAATTTACAGTACACCATCAAAAAGCTCTCGTACTGACTTAGTGCTTCATTTTCTCTATTTCCTTAAAAAGGGGAAGTGACAATAGTTTGGATTTTTTTCCTGTTTCCTGGTTCCACCTCCTAATCCCAAATCACAGTATTATCTCTAATATCTGTAAGTCTCAAATCTGTCCCTCAAATTAACTTCTCTGGTAGATTGTTCTGAGGTGATAAAATTACACTGTAAAATCATGCTCTTGAACACACTCTCTATTGCCTGATGCACTATGGTTCTGAAAGGAAAAAGTTTGAAAGTTGTTTTCAAATATCTGAATGTTGGCTATGTAGAAGAATGTTTGCTCTTACTTGATTCCAAAAAGCAGAATTTGGATTAGTGGGTGAAAGCTATAGGGATGCCCATTAAAGCTTAATATTCAATCAATCAGCAACTATTTCTGGCACCTACTAAGTATCAGGCATTGCTCCAGGGGATAGAGTGGTAATAAACTATAGTCCCTGTTTTTTTTAGAGCTTATATTCTGTGTTGCATCAGATAATCACAAATAGACTTACAGTGTAATGTCAGGTAACAATAAGTATTATGAAGAAAAGTAAAAATGGATAAGAGCACAGAGAGTGACTGGTAAGCCTCTCTGAGAAGGTGACATTAAAGCAGATCCCTGAGTGTATTTAGGGAGCAAGTCATGCAACAGCTTGGAGGAATGTTGTTCTCGGCATTGGGAAGAGCAGATAAAGTCTTCTGGGAGAAATTGGCTTCTTTGTGATTTAGTGGGCTCTCTGTTCTGGAGCTGTTCAGGGTCTGAATTCCATGCCCGGGAGTTTAAGAAGATATTATTATTATTAGGAGGTTGAAACTAGTCAACCTTGAGATCTCTTTCCAGCTTCAAGAGTTTGTACATCTACTGACAAAGCCATATGGCTTAGATCTCAAATAAATGATGCAAAAATCTCATTGGGGAAGTATACCAGAAAGCTATAGGCTGGAGACTATTTATGCATGACCTTGCTCCATGTTGACATTCAAATTTGGGAGAGAAAAAAAAGAGCTAAATATAAAAATAGGATGGGGTGTGATGAATCAGAAATTAAAATAATTTAGGTCATTCACTTACGCACAGATGCATAACTACTCTCCAAATGATTCAGAAATCATAGGAAATGACTTACAAGTGCTGATATTAAAGTTTGTTTGTGAATAATTTTGTAAGAAACAATTGTTTGTGGCTCTGGCATGATGCATCATTTTAAATTAGAAAACCAGAAATGGTTGAAAGAGTATTTTTAGATTTCTTTGAACTCTTCTGAAGAAAAACATTACCACAGATTTTTTAAAATTTTTATTCCTATTAAAATTTTCACTTTTATTTTTTAAAATTCAGGCAGCACATAAAGATAATCAGAATCAGAATTTATTTACTGTTGGAACTTAACAAAAGGACTGATCTATATGTTTGGATTTAGAGCCTTAGAAAGGAAATATATTTTAAAAATTAAATTGAAGGATGTTGATATTTTCTAGCAAAACTTCTAGAGTAATGACATGGTATTTTATTTTTTTTTGGAGTAGAGCATTAATGCCATGAGTGATAGGTTCACCATCAGGACTTGGCATTCAAAATAGACATATCCTGATTTTAATCAAGTAGTTTTGCAAACCAGAAAGAACTCTATTTTTTTATGCATGTATATTTCCCTTCTCCCTCTAAACTGAACACCTATTGAAATTAGTAAAACTATATACAGAAATTAGGAATTATACACAGTGGGAGAATAAAGACTATTAGACACTATTGCTACTTAACAGAAGAGGAAAATCGAGTGCCAAAAGGGTAAAATATTTGTGAAGCATCACATTGTGAATCAGAAGAAAGTGCCTGAAATTGAACACACAAGAGTTTCTGGTCTCGGGGCCAGCAACAGGCTAATCTCTCTTTAACTGACACTTATGGAGACCAGATGTGGTGCCACTGTGGTATATGTGAAATTAGTTCTGCCTACTTCTTCCCTGAACACATATGTTTATTACACATGTATATTTAGCTAAAGAAGGATCATATTTTGCCAAGTTCTCATCCAACATATTTTTCTAGTAGCATAGGGGATGACTAGAAGAACTTGGGAATGAGGCCAAGGGATGATAGATGAGAGGGGTCAGGCCAAAATGGAGGTGGGGAGATGTCATGCTTTTAGCACACATGGTTGATAACATTGTTTCTGCTTTGCTTTTTGTTGTTGAATGAGGATATTGTCAGGGAGACCAAATGAACCTGAATGGTATGAAATAGAAAAGATTATAGAAGAGAAACAGCTGCTCAAAGCCAAGTTTGCTTTCAGGACTTGTCTTTCTTGGAGACCACAGGCTTTCAATCTAATGAAGAGTGAGAACAGTTTGAACAGTGAGTGAAATAAAACAATTAACAGAGCCACATGGGGCCAGGCATTATAGTTTAGGAAACAATACTGTGCTTAGGGGATAGTAATTCACAAAAGGATACATACATATCATCCCACTCTTCATTTTGTAGGCTTTTTTTTCTTGTTTTCTTGTAACAGGTTTGGGCATAGTAAACTTGTGAAATTTAAGAGAATCTAAGGGGGAAATTCATATTTAGAACTCATCTCAAATTTACCATCAGTAATTGGCACTTAGACGCCATGGACAAATTGAAACTATGGACAAGCTAAAGAATATTTGTAATGTCTCCAAGGAACTTCTGACCTCTGAGCATTTGCACAGGCTGTTTCTTCTATAAAGAATACTTGCCCGCACTACCTCAATTGCCTAACCCTTAGTTACATTTCAGATGTTACTCTAGACATTTTCCCTGGAGAGCGTTCTATGACCCCAAGACTGAGTTAGGTGTCCTGTCTTGTACACATGTAGCTTTTATGGTACTTACTATAACTCTCATTGATTTCTGTGAAGACAGGAATGACTATAACTAACACCCCGCACAGTGCTTCCTAACCTAAAAGTACTCTAGATTTTTCTGAAGTTCAGCGTCTAGGGGTGAAATTGAGAAAGAACTAAAACCATATAAAGGGGTCAAATTATGAAGGATTTTAAAAACACTAAGAAGTTTGGTTGTAGTCCAATCTCTACGTAGTGTAAAGTAGAGCTCATAGACATCGTAAAACGTAGTCATAATTTACATTGCTAACAAGTCATAGAAGAAGAAAAATCAATTGATTAAAAATATATTTTATACAAAATATCAAAACGCAAGGAGCACCGTTTAATTCCACAGGCACTTCATCTTTTTATGCACAGTTTGGCATTTTATGGAACAGGGACCAGCTGTTGTTCCTACTTATAAAATGGACCTTTAGATGCTTGAGAGATCGGATTGTGGTGCTGACATGTGCACTTGTTCTTCATAGCATCCTGTCCTCTCAATTTTGTTCTGCTATTCTTGAAATTCAAGGTAGGGCACTATTTACCTTAAGGCAGTGGTTCTCAACCTGTGGGTCGAGACCCCTTTGGGGGCCGAACGACCCTTTCACAGGGGTTGCCTAAGACCATCGGAAAACACATATATAATTACATATTGTTTTTGTGATTAATCACTATGCTTTAATTATGTTCAATTTGTAACAATGAAATTGGGGGTCACCACAACATGAGGAACTGTATTAAAGGGTCGCGGCATTAGGAAGGTTGAGAACCACTGCCTTAAGGGTTCCTTGGCCTTGGCCGTGCCAACACATTCATTTGAACTCATCCCATCTGCATTCAGAGGCTCATCAAGATCCTTAACTAATTACATCTGCAAAAAACACCTACCTCCTTAGACGATAAAAGCTCTCCCTGTCCTCCTCTGATGGAAGAAATTACTACTAAAAAGTTGCCCTTCTCTGTTTTAGACTCTCACGTGAGATAACAATATGATTACCTTCTGAAAACTTTGGTATGTTTCCGTTTTAAAGAACAAAGATATTTCTGTGACTTCCAGTACTCTAAGCCATGTATATTTCTCTTGTTTCTATCAGTCTCAAATGATTGGTAGCCAGAGTCACTTTGGTTTTAATTCTCCCTGGATTTGGGTCTAGTCTGGTAGGTTTTGTAGGCTGCAAATTAGGATTAGCTTTATAATAGCCTTAAAAGGATGCGATAGTTTCTAACAGGTTCCTGCTCCTGACCATTAAATTAGCCATAAATTTTACATGCCCTTTAGATGACAACCTTAAACAACAGTATAGTTGGTGGGAACAATAGCCCATAAAGGGTAAGTGATACTGGAACCCTGCTGGCCTTGACATTCTGACAGTGCAGGAGACCCTGAGGAAGCTCAGATGGAGCCAACCACTACTGATCCTTGGGCAGGAAATGAATTCAGGAATGGCAAAGACCGAGTGAGTCATTTCATACACGACAGGAAATAGTAGGGAGGAATAAATAAAGTCACTCTGGGGTATAACCTGTGACATTTGAGATCAAGTGTACGGTTGAATTTGCTCCTTATTCTTTAATAGCTTTCAAGAGAAAGCAAAACACTGCTTATGTAAATTTCTTAAGAAAAAAGCAATTTGATCACATCTTACAAATTGAGATAAACGTAATATTTTTTAAAAGCTAATTTATAAAGTCTGCAATTTGGACAAATTAACTTTGAACTTTAAGGTAACTTTAAAATTTTTTTAACTTTAAGAGTATTTAAAAGGGAGAAAGCATAAGGAAATAGAGATGGATAAAGAAATCTCCTATCCATGCTATTACTGAATTAATTTTTCCCCAAATTAAGGACCTTATTAGGAGAAGAATTAACTTTTTTAGCACCATTGTTACCAACGTTCTTTACAATAAATTCAGCTATGTGTCAAGGGATAGCTAACTATTTCTCAAGGATAGGCTTTCTTATGTAACCGAAGTAGAAAGAGCCCTGTTCAAATTGCATTCTCTGTGCAAAAGATCTGCTTGCCTAATCTCTGACACCAGCTCCAGATTCTAATCACCAGGCACAGTTGAGCACTGGAAGGGGATCTGTGTCAGCCACCTCCTTTGCACCACCTGGCATCCTTCGACCTCCTCTGTCTCCCGAGCCTTGGCTGTTAGTTTTGTTCTAACTGCCATTGTGGTAACCAGCTCTGCACAGACTTGTTGGATTCACAGAACCCAGTTAATATTGTCCTCTTGCTGCCTGATAAGGTTCAGCTCTTTCAAACCCATGGGTGGGACTAGTTGGTGTCTATTCAAGCATACCCTTATTTCCTGTTTTAGTATATCAGAGGATCCTAAGTAGTAGTGACCACTGAATATAAAGCTCAAGTCTCTAGATATCATGATGTTAAGCTGTAAAGAAACAGAGTCTACCCTCACCATTTCTAACAACAAGGTAGCTTAGCTCTATTTAGTAACATGTTCCCTGCATTTATATTTATATAGTTAGAATAATGCTAAGGTAAGCAACCTGATTTATTAAGTTTATATTTTGGATGTTAATACTATTAGGTTATTAATATAATATAATCATTTTTAACGTAATTGCATTTCAAGTGGCTCCTTGGGGCTTTGTACAAATTTGGGGGAAGGTGTAATTGTCAAGGCCTAGCAATGAGCTTGGAAGCAGGTTGGGGAGCACAGCAGTCCCTGCCAGGGTAGATAGCATCAGTGTGTGAACAAAGGGCAAATGAAAATCTAGAGATAAAACTAGTGACAAGAAGGGATGAGGTCTTTAGGCAAAGATAATTAGAAATCAGAAGAATATGCTACATTGAAATAAACTTGTGTGTAACATTAAGAAAATTTAAAATGATGTGACAATATTTCCTGTAATTTATATACTATCACAGGACACAAACTATTACTGAACTCTATAACAGAGTAAAACAAGACTACCTAAAGTCTTGGAAAAGACTAGATTAGGCTGAGATCAGATCCCTCATGATTCAGCATAATTAAAGAAAAACTTACTGAGATCCTAGCACCTATAACATAGCAAGCTACATAAAAAAGGGTGATGCAGATTAAGGAAATAATTTCAGTCCTCAAAGAATTTCCCTTTGAAGATAAGACAAATACAAAAATATTTTAAGTACTAAGTAGAGTACGAAAAGTACAAAAGAGGCACGAATAAAATCCTATATAACTTCTAAAAGGATTAAATCACTTTTGGTTAGTGATCAAAAAGGACTTCCTGATAGAACACACACACACACACACACACACACACACACACACACACACACAATAATGGCCAAGATACATATGGGAAAAGATTTAACCTCATTAATAATCGAAGGAATATGAATTAAAACAAATGTAGCAGGAAGAAGTAAACCTAAACTCATTTCTCCTTATGTCTGGCTTATGTCTCTTTATAAGCCCTTCCTAGCTCTTCACTATTAAGGGAGTAAAAGTAGCTAAATTTATAGGTCAAATCCAAATTTGTCTATTGGGCCCACTATCCATTGAAATATTATTATGCCAACTCATGTAAAATTCTGATCAGTAAGACCTACCTTGACCACTCATTTAAAAGAGAAGCCCTTACCTTGCCTCACTTTCTCCATACTCCTAATACCATAGGAAAAATTTAGCATGTTGCTGAGAAGTCAAGAAGATTGAACCGTGAGAAAGGTTATTGGATTTTGTATTTAGGATTTATCTATGATTTCAGTAAGTTGGTGGCAGCAGAAGTCAGGTTATAAATTGCTAATACTTGTATTGAATGTGAATCAAGGTTAAGATCAAGTTATGCACAAATAGTTCAGTTAGCAAATATTTTCAAGAAGAATGATTATCTGTGAGGTTTATCTGACATAGGCTAAGGAGAGAAGATTTTACTTTTTTCTATATTGGGTTTGAGATTTCAGGATGACATATAAAGAGTTTATAAGGAAATTGGAAATATGGGGACAGTAGCTTTTGATAAAGAGGAACACTAAAGTTATTGTTGAAATAGTGAGTGTAATCTCTATGAGTAAGATAATGCAGGTACTTTATATATTAAATCATATTTAGTCAGGTTTATTTTTAGGCTTTAAAATATTGTGAAGAGATCTTTTAATTGTTCTTTTATGAAATAAACTGATATTTCTGCTTCTCTTTGGTCAAATAAATTATATCTACAGCTATACCTTTATCTGAATATATGTGTCTATAGTTTTGTTTATATTTGTATCTATATCTATATATCTATTTTTGATTCATTGGTCTTTCATTAAACCTGTATATTAAAATAATTGATATTATATAAAGCATTCATACCTAGAAATAATATGCACTGTTTATTTCTCTAAATGAAAAGGAAAATCCCTTAATATTTTAGGTCATATTAATCATATTTGATGCATTTATGCTTATTTTTATCCAAATACTTTATTAAATTCTTAAAATTAAATAATTTGTTTTAGTTGAGTTTTTTATTTTATAGATAAAAATAATAGAAAATGATTGTTTCCCCCCATATTTCCAGCATTTTTATTTTATTTTATAATTAGGACTTCCATTTTTTTATTTATTGCAGAAACAATTTTAAAACTAATATTAATAAACATGAGTTTATATTTTATTTAAAGGAATGCCTTTAAAATGTTGTTTTATTATTTAAAAAAGGTATCCTTTTTCATGTTAATAAAAAAAATGATGTGTTGGAATTCGTTAGATTGCTGTCCTGGCATAGTTCAGTAATTTTAGGAAACCACTCCGAGCCAAGAAAAGCCCACAAGACCACACAAAAGGAAAACCCTGAGCAACCTAGGCCCTTGTTTACAGACCTAGTTCCTAACTATCAGCCTGCCCACCTTTGCTTTATTTCCATTCTGTCCATTTCATAAACAGTATTTCCTATTTTCTTGTTCCTTTTGGTACCAAGTCCCTTTAGCATAATCTGCTGTTGGCCATCCCCCAACTGTAATCAGCTGCCTGTATTCACAGACTCTGCAAGTGTTTCTTCTTGTTCCCTGCATCCAGAAATAAACACGTCAGCAACTTCTCTTTTAATGGCCCCAATGAACCCTCCCATCAGTTTACTGCTCTCTAGGGCTGCTTGATGGGGCTTGGTCGAGTCTCATAGTCTGTTCTCAGTCTTTTTAGTGTCTACTAAATTTATCACATTTCTTTCTTATTTAACTAATATGGTACTTAAAATGACTTCTTTCCATTGGAAAATTATTGCATTTAATTATAGTGGATTATTTTATGTAATATAACTAAAGTCTCTATGTTAGTACATCATTTTGAAAATTGGTTTTTCACATCTATATTCATAAGTGAGATAGAATTTTAGCATTAAACAGATTTGAGTAGGAAAGTCCAAATATGTCTTATTAAATAAAGTGATTTCAGATTTTTTTTCCAATTTGAATTAGCTTTCAAATTGAAAGCTTGAGAGATTTTTCTAAAGGACTCAGGTGTCACTGCCCTCCTTCCCCAACTCAGGGACAGTAGTTCTTGGATGACTTTTTAAATTTGTTATTGAAATAGTTATCTGTAAGGGTTTCCAGTTTAATTCTGCAGATTTCATATTAAAGCTTATTAGAAACTAATTATTTTCAAATTTATTACTTTTATGTATATATTATTTAAATTTTAAACTATAACAGTGTTTTCCACAAATCTGGCTGATTTTAATTGTCTATTAAATAACAAGAAAATCTAAATGTAAAATTTTTATTTTCTAGTAAAAATGTTTTAGCTGTGTTTCATATATATATATATATATAGAATTTTCATTTTTTCTAAATAATCTGGATTTTTTCAATTTAGTTAACAATTAACAAGCTTCTCCTTGTTATTTATGTTTTTTTCTTTCTCTGAATATGCATGTTAATTAAACAACTCTCTTCCTCTTCCTTAAACAATGTATCCACTCTGATGTGAGTTTCATCTTTTATGAACCAAGAACAAGTTAACCGAATTTCTTATAATAATGCCTAAAATATGAGTATATGGGTCTGAGTAAGAAGGGATGTATGTAACTTTCATCAAAAGGACATTGTGAGCCCAACCAGTGAGGCTCAGTGGTTGTGTGTCCACCAGGAGGCCACGGTTGGATTCCTGGTCAGGGCACATGCTGGGTTGTGGCTTGATTCCCTAATAGGGGTTGTGCAGGAGGCAGCTGATCAATGATTCTCTCACATCATGTTTCTATCTCTCTCTCCTTCTCCGTTCCTCTCTGAAATCAATAAAAAATATTTTAAAAAAGGACATTTTTGATACTTAGTGCTTTTTCCCCAGAAACCTTATTTTCTTATGTACCTATTCTTTGCTCTGCCTTCGATGAGTTGGATTTCTAGATAAATATAGTATTACTATAATATTTTTCAAATGTGTCCTCTCTGATCTATAAGCGAAAAGACACTATAGGAAAAGACAAACATTTGCCGATAGAGAGGCTGAATCTTCCTTCTCACCTCTTGAAAGGTGAAGGAATAATGCACACGGCATTTAATGCTAATTTATCTTGACAGTCTTACTCAAATCTTGGAGACGAGCATTTCCCAGGGAGGCAGATTCTGTGCCCCATGAAATGTGCTGGGTCTTCTGTAAGTTCACATGCTGTATCAAAATGACTAGCTGTCCTTATTAGGACTGTTTGCTGTCTTCTGGATGAAAATCACAAGTCCTACTCTTAAAGTTGAAGAAATTTTGTGTAAGGCTCAAGAGAATCTGATAGTGAATAACCAGTTGGTTTAACATTAAAAAAAGTGAAGAAACTCAAAGTCACTTAGAAAAGATTCCAGTGCCAACACAAAGGATATTACTGGCAGTTTCTCTCAAGGGCGTGCCTTCCTATGGAGGCATTTCCCTCCCTGGGCCATGTTTAGCATATAAAAAAGGTCCAGTTGAATAAGACACCAGTTCTAGTGACTACTAGTTAATGATGTCATTAAGGCTTAATGATTTGATTTGTCTAAGACAAAATGAAAAAAAAATGGAATAGTTAATAAAGGAAGAATGACAATGGGTTATGGATATTACATATCCTGTTGGTTTAACTGATTTTTCCTAGTGTCATTAATATAAAATTTTTCAAGGAGTAAAAGGTAGGTAAGGAAAAAAAGGGAGACAAGATCACAAGCAAGGCTATGAGGTTGGGGGTGGTGGGGAAACTCTAAAACACAAAGGAAGGTGAGAACATAGCCCGTGTTGGCTGGGCTAGAGACCCACTTACAGAAACCAACAAGATGAAAACATTTGAACTGTATGTATCAAAGGTATTATTAGCAAGTCAATTTAGCATAATATTTATGAATATAAGTTTTGGAGTATGACAAAACTGTATTTGAATCACACCTCTAAACTTATGAGTTTTGTTATGTTAAGGTATTGGGAGGATTAAATGTCTTTTTTTTTACAATATCAATCAATATTAAAAAAAATCTGTACAGAGTAAATTTCACCATAAGTACCTTAGACATTGAGGAAAATGTTATATAATGAGAATATTGTAGGTAGGTCATTCCAGGGATAATTCACTCACTGGCTTAACAGAGTCATCAAATTTTCTGGTTCTATCTTTCTGCTCTTCCACTCTCATCCTTTTAGCTTATTTTTATAAACTGACTGTCACCACAGTCATTAAGAGGCTACTATGGATTTAAGAGTTGTATGAAGATGAAAAATGTGCAGAGAAAGGAGTGGTTCTTACTAAGTTCCTATTGTCTGAAGACAGTCTTTCCCAGAATCCTCACAGCAGATTGCTTCTGATCTCACCAGCCAGGACTGTCAAATGCTAATTCCTGGCAAGGTGAATGGTATTGGGGGGAGAGGGCGAGGGAGAGGAAGAGAAAAGTGTACATACACGTTGCCTAACAACGGACTCAGGTAGTATGGTCCTTCTATCCCACTGTACTCTTGTCCTAAGTGTGTTTGTGTGTGCATACACATGTGCGTGTGTGTTGTTGAGGCATATTTGACATATAACATATTAGTTCTATTTTACAACATAATGATTCAGTGTCTGTATATTTTAGAAAATGATCACCGCAATATATGTAGTTAGCATCTGCTCCTAAGTGTTTTAACCTACCCCATCTCTTTCTCCTTGCTTTTCACTATGTGTTTTAAGTTGATTAAATAAACTGTGATTTGAGCATCTTAATCTGGTCAGTGTCTCTTTCTGGAATAGTTTGCTTAACAGTAATAAACTCAAAGTTCATGATAATATAATGGCAATTTCCTATTGAGAAAATAGGTTTATACATCCCTGGCCAAATTAGAGTGGCCTCCTCATCCCCAAGGTTTTGAGTTCAATCTCTGGTCAGGACACATACAAGAAGTAACCAATGAATGGATCAATAAGTGGAACAGCAAATTGATGTTTCTCTCTCTGTCTCTCTGTCTCTCTCTCTATCTCTCCCTCTTCCTCTCTTCACCCTCCTTTTCCTCTCTAAAATCAGTAAATAAAAAATAAAAGAGAAAGAAAATGGGTTTATATAGAGAACAAGAGAGGTGGAAGAGACAGTAGAGTTTATCGACTTCAACTCCAGTACTCTATTCCTGGGAATTATGTAGCAGTGGAGGGATTGTAAATTTGGGCCTACCCATGTCAAAACACAAGTCACATGATAGTAATTCTAATGAATACTTCACTTTTTCACTTATATTAGTAAATTGTGAGTATAAAAAGGAAGAAGACAACTTTAATAAAGTGCTAGTGTTTTGGGGTTTATGTTTCATATAATGATCCTGTTCTTTGTTTTTATTTCATTTTTTGATTTGGAAAAATAATTTCAGAAAAATCTGAAAACTATTCATGGTTGTGAAGCTTTGTAAGAGTAGCCTACAAGGAAAATAATAGAAATTAGGGTTGAGAGATGATTGGTATGTATTTAAATAACTAATAATATTAAGTAACTAAAAATAGTAACTAATAATAGTAAAGTGGGCATAAGGAATAAAGGCTGTCAACAGGATTAAGTGAAACACAAGTAGTATAGGCGAGAAAGAGCATATTCTTTAGCTCTTTGCTGGTTGGAAAGATGTGCTGTGGCAGAATTAGAAGAGAATTAAAATGATTCAGTTTCTTTTGTGGGTTCAGTTGCCCAGATGAGTAGACTTGGGGCTACAATTAAAGGAGAGGTGAGATTCCAACAGCATGGCTTCACCGTCTTGTCATGCTTACCGTGTGAGATCACTTCCCCTTTTACAATTTTTTGTTTTGTTGTGCTTTGCTTTGTTTGCATGTTCAGCAATGTTGGGCATTACTGGTTCATTTGGCACTAACAGCCACTGTCAACAGTAAACTGAATATGACACTGCCCTTTTGCAAGTAGAAAGAGAGTACTGACTTCTAATGAAACTTAGGAAATCCTCAGCAAGGGCTTTATCATCTCATTGAAATTGCAGTAATTAGGGAAATCGGTCAGCCATCAGCTCACTTTTGTGTGTGTGCTCTTCCACTATGCCAATTTGTCCACTCACTCATGCATTTGACATGTTCACAGGGATTTCTTCCTAAAGCAGTGAGAAAGGTGAAGCATAGATTCTTATTAGACTGATAAAATTAGACAGCACAACCCACTTAGAAAAGTTCATTAGGAACTAACTCTGAATTAGGAACTAACTCTGAATAAGAAAAGAAGTGGGTAGCTATTCTATAGTAATTCTGTTTTTCTATAGCAGGCTTTTAAGAAAACAACTGACTTGTTTAGGTGTTAAGGAATTTATTTTCAAATAAATTATTCTCTCTACTAAGGTAATTTACTCATATATTAATGTAAAATATGGCCATCTTTTCAGAGCAAAGGATAATAGTATTAAAGTTGGGATTGTTATAATGGTAATCATTATAACATATTTATACCCTTGTAAGTGATCTATAGTTCGCAATGCATTCTCAAAGAACCCAAATAGATAACAATAAATAACATTTAAAATTATGGTGAATCCAGTCCAATTAAAAATTGTTTATGAAGAATGCTTATTGATAGAAAATGTTTCTTCTAGAATTATAATTAAAAAATGGGTATAGAACTCTAAATATAGCATGATGCTAATTATATATGAATATATACCTATTGCTATCATATTCTAGTTTCTATGTTCTTTCTTTTTATAAATACATCTATATAGTCTAGAAGGATATATACCAAAATATTAAAGATTAATTCTTAGTTTTTATTACATTTTTTATACTTTTCTATTTTTTTTACCTTCTACAATCAATGGATATATATTTTATAAAATAATGTTAATTAGAACTAAACTCTTTTACTTAGCTAATTTAATGGTTGATGAAAGTGAGAGAGTCTTCAGACATCTCCTATCAAGTGGGGAGAATGGGTGCCTGAGAGGGACTGCTGTTGAGTTAGGCAATAAGATATGTGATGCTATTCATGCCCCTCCTACATGGAGTATCAGAAGAGTAGACAGTATGAAGTCCCACTGCACAAATAAAGAAACTGGGTGATGTCTTTAAGATGGCAACATAGGTCATTTCCAATTTCAGTCCCCCTCAGAAGACCAAGCAGCAACTATCCATACACAAGTCACCATTGTGAAAATCCCAGAACCTGGCAGTAAAGCTGAAGGGCCCTCTTGGAGCACAGAGACTGACAATGACCTCATTAGGAGGGTAAGAGGAGCAATTTCATTTTGATTGAATTGTCTCTCTCTGAGGCTGGTGTAGCACTACCCGGAAGGGTCTGCCCTGGGTCTACAGTTTCTCCAGTAGGAAAAGAGCCCAAGGTGAACATTCAGCTTCCTCAGCACTTGGGGGATGCTTCCTGGGAAGCCCACTTGAGTCTTGCCTCAAGGGGATCACTGTGGGAATCTGCGGGACTCGACGACTGGGGATCAAATAGAGACAGAGAAGGGGCAGGGCTTACAATAACTTGGTTCTTGGGGGAGCAGGTTCCTGCTCACAATGGTGTCTCAGAAGAGACCCTGGCCAGCAGCTCAGAGCATCTGCAGAACTAAGCTGTTGGCCCCATCTGGTGAGAGAATTCAGCTCGCAGTACCGACTGATTTGTCCCCAGCCAATGGGCCCTGCTTGCCATGGAATCCATTCTTTGGCCTTGCCCAGGCAGAGAAGACAATTCAAAGCCACACTAACTGCTGAACATAATATCCAGTCCTGCCCTCTGGGAAGTGTGGCCACAGATGCTCAGCAACCATGGAGCACATCCTACAGCCTACCGATCATGAAGCCCAGCCTGCAGCCCTGCAACTTTGGGGCACAGCCTGTGGCCCATCTGTTCCAGAGCAAAGCCTGAGTCTCCATTCAACTAGCCCGTTTCTAGCCTGAATGTGGAGTGCAGCCAGAGACACCATCTGGTTGGGAGCACAGCCTGAGGCCCCACCCAAGCAGGAGCAATTGCAAGTCCAGCTGCAGCCCTGCCCAATTGTGGAGTCCAACCAGTAGCACCACCCTGCCAGGGAAAATAGTCTGCAAAACCCCACTGGCCAGAGATAATTGCAGAAAGATATTGCAGACACAAACAAATGAAAAGTCATTTTGTGTTGGTGGATCAGAAAAATTAATATTGTTAAAATGTCCATTCCCAGAGTAATCTATAGAATCAATGTAATCCATATCAAAATTCCAATGGCATTTTCCTACAGAAATAGAAAAAAAAATCCTAAAATTTGTACAGAATAATGAAAGACCTCAAACAGCCAAAGCAGTCGTGAGAGAAGCCAAATCTGGAGGCATCACGCTTCCTGATTTCAATCTATATCACAAAGGTATAGCAATCAAAACAGTATGGTGTTGGCACACAAACAGACATATAAATCAATGGAACAGAGTAAAGAGCCCAGAAACAAACCCACAAATATGTGGCCAACTAATATTTGATAAGTATTCTCAATTAATAAATGGTGTTGGAGAAAATGGATACTCACATGCAAAAGAATTAAACTTGACCTCTACCTTATACCATCACAAAATTAACTTGAAATGGATTAAATACTTAAATATAGGACCTGAAACCATAAACCTCCTAGAAGAAAGCTTCTTGACATTGGAATTGGTATGAGCTTTTGGAGAAGACACCTAAAGTATAAGAAACAAAAGCAAAAATAAACCACTGGGGCTACATAAAACTAAAAAGCATCTGCACAACAAAATAAACAGTCAACAAAATGAAAAGGCAACCTATGGAATGGGAGAAGATATTTGCAAACCATATATCTCATAAGGGATTAATATTCAAAATATATAAAGAACTCATACAACCCAATAGCACAAAAAGAAATAATCTGATTAAATATGGAAAGAGAACCTGAATGGACATTTTTCCAAAAGAGATATGCCAACAGATGGCCAACAGTTACATGAAAAAGTGCTTAACATCATTATTCATTAGGGAAATGCAAACCAAAACTACAATATTCTCTCACCCTTTTTAGAATGGCTATTATAAAAAGATAAGAGATAAATATTGTCGAGGATGTGGAGAAAAGGAAACTCTTTTATATGTTGGTGGAAATGTAAATTGGTATAGTCACTATGGAAAACAGTATAAGGGTTCATCAAAAAATTAAAAAAAGAACTACCATCTGAGCCAGCAATTCCATTTCTGGGTATATATCTAAAGGAAATTAGAACAAGATCTCGAAGATATTTGCACTCCTATTTTCACTGAAGCATTATTCACAATAGCCAAAATATGAAAGCAACCTAAGTGTCCATGAATGATGAATGGACAAAGAAAATGTGAGATATATGAACACTGAAATATTATTCAGTCACGAAAAATGGAAATCCTCCCATTTGGGGAATATGGATGAACCTTGAGGACATTATACTAAGTGAAATAAGTTAGAAAAGATAAAAACTTCGCGATTTCACTTATATGTGGAATCTAAAAAAGCAGCAATGGAGGAAAAATGGGAGACATCTGTAATACTCTCAACAATAAAAAGAAATTCAAAATAATAGAAAAGCCAAACTCACAGAAACAGAACAGATTGATGGTTACCAAGGGCAGGTGTTAAGGGCAAATGGTTGAAGATGGTCAAAGGGTACAAACTTCTAAATATAAGTAAAGTCTGGGGTGTACTGTTCAGAATGGTGACCAGAGTTGATAACATTTGTATAATTTGCAAATTGCTAAGAGAGTAGACCTTAAAATTTCTCACTACACACACACACACACACACACACACACACACACACACACACACACACACACGGTAGCTATGAGGTGGTAGATGTGTTAACTAACCTTATTTTGAATAATTTCACAATGTATATGTGTATCAACTCATCATGTTGTATACTTATACAATGTTATCTGTTGATTATATTTAGGTAAAGCTGGGGGAGATAAAAAGAGTCCTAGGAGAAGCTGGATCCCAATATGGATCTATTGCGAGGTGAGGAATGCTTAGAACTCTGTCTCTGGTGCTTGGAACAAGTAGTCTCCCCTTTACTTTCCCCAGTGACTTGCTCCTAGATTTAAACCAACCTGATATGATTTAGATTTGGCAGATGTAGAACTCATTCTCCCAATGACTGATCTTATGAGCCTGCTGGCTTTGAGAGCTATAGGTAATTGAAATTTGGAAGAAGCTACTCAGAATTCAAATTAAATCTTGCTATAAACTTCTTATTACCCTGGAAAAGCCAGGTATAATAAATTTAAGTAGAAAGACCTGCACATTGAAACTAATCATGAGATGTCCTCTTGCATGGGGAGATCAAGGGAACCCAGATGCCAATAGGGACATGCAAGCATTTTACGGCCCACTGCTTTTTTTTAAAATTATTATTATTAAAGAAATAGTCCTTTATCTAGTGAAGTTGATTTACAAATAAGGAAAAGTGTTAGTTAAAGATATTCTGACTCAGAACTGTTTTAAGCTTATATTATAAAGACACAGTATCATTTCTGAATAAGTTATATATATGCCTTCACCCCACTTTACAGAATTAAGAGGTTTTCTTTAGTTCACGGATGATATCATTCTATCACTATGAACTTAAGCGTGCCTCAAGTACAATTAAATGTATAAAAAATAGGTGAAGTTCAGCTATCCCAAGACCAAAATTACTACCAACATTTACTTGTTGTATATCTAATAGTTCTTTATATCAGTTTCATTTATTCAATTATATGGGGGCTACATTTGTGTATCTAGGGCTTATCAGAAAGATGCATTGCTTAAATGAGATATTCTCTGAATGCTTTAGTGAAATATGTTTTTTTATGGCTATGAGGAATAACTGCTAAAGTTGTGTGTGTGTGGTTTTGACCTTAGGGGAGCATTTGACCCTGATATCCCAACGAAATTTGGTGAGACCTTTTCTTGGTCTGTCTACAAATGGAGGCAAGGTAGTGCTTTACTGTTGGTTAGGTTTCTTCATTTTAATAAGAAAATGTTTCCCAGTTGATCATGTAAGTAAATGGAATCCCTCACAATCAGAAACATAGAATGCTTGCCCTCTAAAAAATATTTTAGAGTATGATCCCAAATGTTTGCTGCCTAATTTTTATTAAAGGCTTGATTTCAGGAAGTGATGTTTTTGAAGCCTTGCTTAAAGGATGCTTCGGTTTCTCTAGATTAGCTGCTGTTTTTAGTGTATGGTCTGAAACTCTTTGGCATTCCCCAGGACACTGCCAGGTGGCCGGCAACGTGAAAACTGTTTCCATAATACTATGGTATTATTTGTCTTTTTCATTCTCATTCCCTCATGAGTGTACCATGAAGTTTTGCGGGGGCTAAACGACATATGTTGATACCATCACTCTTATGCATTCTTATATTTTGAAAATTTCTCAGTTTTAATTTTTGATGTGATAAATATTGATATAGTTATACACAAGATGGGGCAAAAGTAGGTTTACAGTTGTGAGTATGTGAAATACAGTTTATTCTTGCATTATTATTTATTAATTATTGTATTATTTTCCATACAAACAACTATAAACTTACTTTTGCCTCACCTTGTATTTATAACCCAGGTACACAAAAGCCCTTTGGGTCTACAATAACTTTCAATAATGTAAAGGGATCCTGAGAACTGCTCTAAATACATGTACAATGTGCTCACACCAACCAGTTAAAAGCTGTGTGCCTGCAGCACACTTTTTTTTTGATATACCAAAAGTTAAACTGTGATTTAACATTATAAGCTATATGTTGGCCTATGCTAAGATTTATGACAGCAAACAATCCTGTGAAATGCATCATTTCAAGGAAGTAGTTGGAAGGATATTGTGGTTTTTATTTATACAGTGCACACTTTTTTGAGGTCCCATTAGAGAAATTTCTCTGATATTTCAGTATCATAAAAAAAAGTTGGTCTCGACTCAGTAACTAATTCCTTTTTATAGATGCCATGAATCGTGCTGTTTCTCCGGTTTTTCTCTCTTGGCTTTGGTGTCTTGGAACATGACCATCTTTCCACCAATCATGCAGCCCCCTTCTGGCCACTGTTGCGCGGATTTTTGGCATGCATTTCCATATGCTGATCTGGCTTTTTCTCACTTTGCTACTCTCATTTTTGCCCCAATTTCTACATTTATTTTCCCTACCTATATACACACAAATCCTTTCAAGACAGGGAGTATATGTACATGCACATGGCTATGTCTAAGCTGAGGCTCTTTTATTTGATTCTCACAATCCTGTGAGAGAAGCATAGTTGGTATATACCTGATTTGCTGATGAAGAAACAGAACTGATGCATTTAACACAGATCACCTGGCTGGTAAGAACAGCTAAGGTTAGAATAGCTTCTAAATCTCCTGACTTCAATTCCACATTCTGAAAAAGAACACAATAACTTTTTCTGCAGCTACTTTTAAAGGATCCGTTCAGTGAAGCCCCTTAACTCTAAGCGGATGGCCAAGCTTCTCTATAGTGGAATGGAGAGTACTGGCTGAACAACGGTAATCCATTTCCCTAAATTGCCAAGATTTGAGGAATGGAAAACTCCAACATTTTGTCGTTCACATTTGCATTTATTCAGCATTGGAAAAAATCCCAATTTTTTATAGTTATGTAAATGACTGCATAAAAATTCTTGAAAAAATTCCTTGAAGACTTTAATTATCCAGTAACATAGTTACTGTTATAAAAGGTACTTGCCTTTCATGATGCCAATTTGTCCTGTCAATTTATCGCTGCTCTCTGGCAGATTGAAACACAGGGTCTAAGACATGTTTCCATGACTAAAAAATATAAAGTGGGCAATTCATAGCTTTCTTTTAGTTAGAAGAAATATTTAGTTAACGTAGATAATCGTTTCTTTTCCAATTAGCTTTTTCTTTTTCATGAGCTAGCATATCTGCTAAAGGATTATTTTTTTCTTAATCTATAACCTACGGAGCACATAATTAATTGTAAATGATATTTTTTTCCCTATTGGTAGCAACACATGGAAAAAAAGAGGAGAGTGAAGCACTCTGAAATTGAATTAGCAAAGAGAAGGAAAGTGAGCTCACTGCAGAAAACATGTGGTAGCTTTTCCACCACCACACGGGCAGATGGTCTGATAGGTTTCTTAAAATAGTAATACATCAAGGTTTTCCGTAGAAATCCCAGGCAACGTTCATTGAACAAATAGTTTATTTATTTTTTGATGGAGCTGGCACCATCTCCCACCTTTACAAGAATTCATAATTTTTAGCACAGAAAGCCCAGATGCTTTTCATTGAAGTTTCAATACCCATTGATAAATTTGTGCCTGCGGAATCAGCAAAATATTTTAAAGTCTGACTATATTGGGGCAAATTGTAGACATCTTCCCATGAAGCGTGGAAACCAATCACTGGAAGGTCAGTTGGGGCTGCCCAGTACATAACATTTTCCGTATTTGCATTGCTTTGGCTTTGTCACTTTGAATATTGTCATGGGAACCTGTTCTATGTGGTTAAAGATTTTTTTTAGTTGCTTATTTCCCAACTTAAGTATAATCCTCTTTTGCTGACAGCTTTTTAGTTACTGTAGAAATGATTGTATTGTCATAAACACAGCTTTATGGATTCAGGTTGGTGTGGGGGAGGACCAGAGGGTGTTCAAAAAAGCTCATGTTTTCACCCAAACACACCCACCTAAGGCCCAGGGGAACAGCAGCAGAATTCTTTTCCCTGTTCTACTTTCCAAAGTTTCTTATGTGGAATCAGATGCTTTTAATACATGTTTCAAAAGAGTATTTCAGTTAACCTCCAAAAATAAACAAACCACAATTCTGCTTCCCATTTTTTTTTCTTAATATAATCATTTGTTCCAATTTTCCTACCTTTGAAATCAGATGCTTCAGCCTCTCTTTCTGCCTCAAAAGTTTGGCTTGATTCAAGTTTCAGAAGCGAACGCTTGGTTCTGCACTCTTCCTTATTTTTTATACCTTAATGGCCTTCATATGTTTTCTATCATTTAATTTTTTTTCTGATTTGGATCTCTTCTCTTTCAATTTCCATTAGATCTATTCTCTCTGTTTTGTTTTGTATAAATCTCACTCTGCATTGTTGCTCCAGGAAAGTGAACCTTCTCTCCCACACCTGTGTTCCATTTTATACTCCTAAGTATAGGTCCGTGAGCTCTCATTTAAATATGACTCAGATCTCATCTTTCCAAAGCATTTCTCCACCTAAACGGCTTCAAGCTGAACTGATATCTCCAGTTCTTCCCATTCTAATCTGCTTCATTGAGTTGCTTCCTTCCTTCCTTCCTTCCTTCTCTGATTTTTGTGCTCTCCCAGTATAGTACTAACACAAGAGAACGGGCTTTGAGTCCACACTTGCATTGGTTTGAATCTCAGCTCTGCCTAGCTGCATGACCTGAGCAAATTACTTTGCATCTAGATAGCTACCTACTTACTTTCTTTAAATAGATAAATAGATAGATAAATATATGGATGGATGGATTGATTGATTGAATAAAGAAAGGAAGGATGGAGAGCGGGAAGGTGGCAGCCAGTGTTTCTTTCTGTCTTTATGTATGTCTGTCTGTCTGTCTGTCAGAGAGTGAGTGATTGATAGATCGATCGATAGAGTGATTGATTGATCGCTCGATTGATAGATTGATCGATAGAGCGAGCGAGCGAGCGATCTATCTAGCTCTCTCTCTCTCATCTATCCATCCATGCAATGCATGTATGATCTGTCGTTTGTCCATGCCAGGCATGCATAGC
>NW_005871049.1:22686835-22745530 GCF_000147115.1 Myotis lucifugus | reverse complement strand
ATAAGTAATTTTCTTAGATTTGGTTGAAACCTCTATGTCCCTTTTCTGATGTCAATCAGCGCTCTCCTTTCCTGAGCTACAGCCATGATGAATTTGTTCTTGAATATTCTTATTTATATATTTATACTTTTACTATATATGCATACATTCATATAAAATATTATTTGGCATGTTTTGTTTTAAGTGACATGTACATAATATATTGTATATGTTCTACAACTTGCCATTTTGTTCCATATTTTTGTTGAATTTATTACATGTGCCATTATCATGTTGTTATATTCTGTTCATTTCTATTGCATTTCTATGCCATTGTATGAAGGTGCCACAGTAATAGTGCAATTGCAAAACTAAGTGGAGTGGGTGATTCTAATTGTACCTGAAGATAAAATCTGATTCAACTCTAGTTGTGGACTCAGTCCAGTTGCTTATTCTAGAGGTATTTTGGGACCTTAGGGGAATTTGGGTTATCTTCTTCAGGGAGGCATATTATTTCAAGTGAGAACAACCTAGGAAAGCCACAGAGTTCCCTGATATCTGGACCCACAGCCTCTCTTAATGAGAAATGATTTGGCCTATCAATAACTCTGGAGATCAAGGATACTATTTATAACTCTAGGAATTTTCTCTTTATGGGTTGCTAAGGAAGTATAATAAGATAATACATGCAAAACAGCCAGTATCTAGCTGTTTAGAAAATGATTAATAAGTGGCTTTTGTGGATTTTTAATTAAAGAATTTTAAGATGAATCTTCTATAATTCACTAACTAATGGAAATGTGTAAATGTGATTCTCTGTCAGTATTTTTGTTTTCTCTCTTTATTTGTGATAAATTAAGATAATTGATGTTATCATTTTATGTTAACAGGTTATATATATCTTTACATATCTTTATTGGGCAAGTAGTAGTAAGTTGAAATTAAATGTTTGCTGACATTGAATTGAACCCACACAATAACTCTAGGAGGTAAGAGTTATTCCCATTTTATAGAGCATTAGAGGCCTGGTGCACGAAATTCATGCACGAGTAGGGTCCCTAGGCATGGCCTGCGATCAGGGCTGATTGGGGCCTTCTGACTGCCGACCGGGGCCTTCATTCTGGCTGCTGGCTGGGGCCTCCCTTCCCCAGCTGCCGGCTAGGGCCTTCCTTCATTCCACACTTCCCCCTGGTGGTCGGCGCACATCATAGTGAGTGATCAAACATCCAATCTCCTGGTCAAACTCCTGTGGGGACAATTTGCATATTAGGCTTTTATATACATAGATTTTATTTAAAATAGGAAACATTAATTAAAAGTGCAAATAAGCCCCATAGTCTTTTAATTGGATCTCAACGATGCTAGTAGAACAGTTGAAAAAATGGTAAAATGGTAAAAACATTTTCAGTAGAAGGGTCTGTCCCATTTAGAAGTTAGAACTGGATTTCAAGAGAGCCTGGGGTATGATTGATTGTTAGTATGTTAAAAGACATACTTTGTATGTTGCCCCAAGAGTTTTTTTTGGTACAGAGTTGAACCAAACATAAATACCTTTCTTATGGAATTAATGGGGAATGCTTTGAAGATTTTTATTTTTTGAGTTTAAATATTATTTAATAAGGATTTGCTTTTTAAATTTAGATATAATTGACTTAATATATTAGTTTCAGGTGCACAACATAATAGTTAGATATTGTGAAATGATCACCACAATAAGTCTGGTTAACATCCATCACCACACACAGTGCCAGTTTTTCTTCTTGTGATGAAAACTTTTAAGATCTACTCTCTTAGCAACTTTCAAATATATAATGCAATATTATTAACTATAATCCCAATGCTGTATATTACATTATCATGACATTTATTTTATAGATGGGAGTTTATGATTTTTAACTTTTAAAATGTTATTTAATAAGGCTTTGGTTTTGACCAATACTCTTTGGGTAAGTATAAGGTATAGTTCCAGTTTTTTAAAAAAAAATCAGTCCTATCATTGAATTAGAAATTAGTTTGGAAATCTCATTTTGGGGAGGAGGGGGATTATTTGAAAAATAATTCAAAGTAACTGGGTGGAGGGGGACAATAGGGGAAAATAGGGGACATCTATAATACTCCCAACAATAAAAATAAATAAAAAATTCAAAGTGAGGAATAAATAAATATTGCTCAGTTAATTATTTAATGAATAGTTTAACTATGAAGTCTCTTCTGGGATTTTTCATTTTTCCTATTGTAAGTGGTGATTAGAAAAAAACCTTAGTAATCAAAATTATGTCAACAATGATAGTAACACAATTAGAATGGCTGCCATTTATCTGATAATTTAATCCAATTATTGACTTTTACAATATAAGGTGATATCTGCTGAGTATGGCTATGGAAAAGCTATGATTTTGTTTTTGGTGATATACAATTTATGCAGCTATAAAAATCAGTATTTTTAGGAATCTTAGTAGTCCTTGGTCCTGGGAAAGGAATTGCATTTTATGTAAATGCTACCCTTGGCAAGTTATGTCATTATGTAGATTTGGTCTTTATTTGTTGGAAGAGAATTTGGTCTTTATTTGTTGGAAGAGAAATAAGGGATAAAGACATTGCCTTCTTCAGATCCAAATTAAATAATATAATAAGTATAATAATAAAAAAACATGTTTATTGCTTACTACTAGTATATACCAGTGTGCTAAATGCCCTGCATATATAGGACTGTAATTCTTGTTTATGATTCTAAAATTCAAAGTTTTTTAAATACTCAATTAGCAGTAAGGCCAGGTTTGATCTGTACTCACTGGTGGCAAGAACTCTCCTGAATGGATAGTTTTAAATTTATACTCTTTATTTATGCCACATAATGTAAATACTATAGACTGTAGAAACACTGTGTTTGATTGTTGTGTTATATAACACATGGTATATGTCCTATGTAATCTCTCTAAAAGAAAAATAACTAAGTTCTTATATACAACTATCTATAGTGGTCGGCAAACTCCGGCTCGCGAGCCACATGTGGCTCGTTGGCCCCTTGAGTGTGGCTCTTCCTAAGCCTTAGGAGTACCCTAATTAAGTTAATAACAATGTACCTACCTATATAGTTTAAGTTTAAAAAATTTGGCTCTCAAAAGAAATTTCAATCGTTGTACTGTAGATATTTGGCTCTGTTGACTGATGAGTTTGCCAACCACTGATCTAGGAGAATTGGCATTTAAACTTCACATAACCACCCTGGCCAGTGTGTGTGGCTCAGTTTGTTGAGTCTTTTCCCATGAACTGAGAGGTCACTGGTTCAATTCCTGATCAGGGCTCAGGCCCTGGTTGCAGATTCAATCCCCAGTAGGGGGTGTGCAGGAGGCAATCAATCAATGTTCAGCTCTCACATCAATGTTGCACTCTCTCCCTCTTCCTTCCTCTCTCTCTAAAAAAATCAATAAAAGCATATTTAAAAAAACTTACATAACCTATGAGGTTAGCATTATTATTATTATCTTCATGTTATAGAGAACGCAATTGAAACAGAGGTTAATAAAAGAATATTTATCAATAATGGCTGTTTTAAAGCCTGCAATTCTCTGGTTAGAAAATACTTTGAAAAACATTTTTTTTTGAAGTGTCATCAGTCTTTATGACAGTTTTTAAATTTACTAGAGGAAAAAGGGGTTTACCATGAATACTTACATGTTAAAACTTCTGGGATATATTATAATACTACTGCTACTATTTCTAGGAAGTTCCAAATGGATTAGAATAAAAATTTAGAAATCTGTTTCTTTTGGGTGGCTCCTACTGCCAAAGTATTATAATGAATGGTTCTCTGCCATGAGGAGTTCCATAGTATAGTAATAGGGAAATAACAGGGAAGAGGCAGACAGCTCACACTGGGATCACTTCACTGACATCTGGCTTTATTTTTGCTTGTTACATCTTCCAGACCCCACCAACAGTCACTTTATGTAATATATGTTACACATATCTTACTACACTGTAAGAGGTTTCAGAAAAATTGCTTTTGACAACTAATTAGCATTTCCTAAAAGTATAATACGATATTACCGTGGTACTATATTGCGTGGTACAATATTGG
Source organism: Myotis lucifugus (assembly GCF_000147115.1). Taxonomy (NCBI): domain Eukaryota; kingdom Metazoa; phylum Chordata; class Mammalia; order Chiroptera; family Vespertilionidae; genus Myotis; species Myotis lucifugus. Next base: position 22,741,470 of record NW_005871049.1, on the reverse strand, counting down.
TTTCATTTAATTTAAGGCTATATTACACATCCAATAATTATTATGGACTTTTCAATGTAGGTATTTATTGAAATTTAAGTTTAAATTGAAATTTTGTCATGTTTTTACATCAATTTCAAACATCTTTCTAGATGTAATAAATACCATATTTACTAGTAACAGTTTTAGTAAGTTTCTTTCAGATTTTAGAGTTTGTGTTTCAATAAACCTTAATTCTGCATAAACTCATGGAATGATTTGTTGATCTTTGTGCACTGATAATGTCTCATAGATGATGGCCAAGCATTCATAACCTCCTTTAAAGAGAAACTACCAATACCGACTTCCGCAGTACTATGGTCTTTGTCAAAGTTGTTGGCTTTGGTACTTTTGTTAACTGTGAATGCAATAGGATCCTGTCTTTGCCTTCAGAGGATATCAGGGCAAATGTGAATGCAGAACATTTTACCCATTTTTGGAGCAAAGGATGATCTCAAATCACAGTACCACATGGGCAGAAGCCAACTGCCCAGCTGAAGGGTGATACTGTTTATAATGAACGTGGTTGCTGCTGTGATAAGCCTCCCAGGAATGTGTGGAGGAAGGATAATGTAGTTTAATTCAGAGTGCTTTGGAATGTTGCAATTTGCCTTCGTTATCGTTGGTATTTAACATGTTTTGATAGAATCACTTTAGATCCATCTGAAAACTGCCAGTGATCTGAAGAAAATCCTTTGGCTACTGCAATTGTTTGGCCCACTCTTTTTAAATTTTTATTATTTATTTTTAAATTTTATTTATTATTTTAATCTTTATGGTTGAAAGTATTACATATGCCCCCCTTTTCTCCCCATCAACCCCCTCCAGCCCACCCCCACCCTCTGCCCCAGGTCTTCACCACTCCACTGTCTGCGTCCATGGGTTTGTTTGGCCCCCTCTTTGTGTGTAGATTCCTCCTTTCTCCCTGCATCTTCACATTGTCACAAATTCAGGTTCACAAATCTGTAGGAATATGACTATCTTTTTCCTTTCTTCCTTTTCTCTCATGCATGAGTGCATGTAGGCATGTGTTCACTCTCTCTCTCTCTCTCTTAGTTTTTCTTTGTAGGTGTACAGGACACTTCTCTAGTTAAATGATGTTATTTGATACTTTTCCTTATATTTCGTGGAGAACCATTATCATTTTAAAAGATTCTATTAACATTTTGTTTCACCAGTCTAACTTGATGAGGAACATAAGTCTAGAGAAAGCTATTATTTCTGTAATGCCAGTCAGGGTTGTTGAAATCTTACATATGTTAAAACAAGATGAAACCACATGTGAATGACAAGCTACTTGTGTGGTAAGGGCTTATTCACTTAGAAATTTCTTGATCAACTAAAGATGGTCATCAAGATTTTTCAATGAAGGAATATATTCAGAGTAGAGAAAATATTCTGTGTCTATTTCTTGCGCTGGGGAAAAATGAGAACTATTGATTGTGACCTTAGAAGGAGAAATCAGCTTTTTCCTAGGTATGTTGTGTGTAGTCAGTTGAGACTCTCCCACTGAAGAACAAAGAGGGTTAAATAGATAGTATCTATGAGAAACATGTGTTCTCTTTGAACTCTCAAAATAAAGTTAATTTCAGGTTTATTTTTTTTCTTTAACAAGAAGGAATGGTCAATTTAAGATTGAATAAAGATTGTGACGAAAGTGCTAGCTTTTAATGTTGTGTGACTGAATTGGGATGGGAGATTAGATACAGAATAGTTCCTGGAGTAGCTCTAAATTTGTGTTTTCTGAGCATATGCAGAGGTATCTTGGGGTGCTGCATCAAACTCACAAGAGTATCATGGGATATTTAAAAATTTTAAGAGAAAGACAGTAAAACTCAGTTGATCACCACTAAAGCTTGAGGTAGTTCATAGTTTCAACATTAGATCATGTTACAGTCCTTTTGCTGATGTCATGTCTTTTAGAGTTGGGTTTTTGATGACTTCTTATAGCTAACAAATGGGGGAAAATTTTTAGGCATTTATTTTGGTTCAGGGGTGCCATGAAATTACTAAAACACTAAGGATACCACAAACAGAGAAAGTTTGGGAACCTTTGCTCTCATTATCTATCTATCTATCTATCTATCTATCTATCTATCTATCTATCTATCATCTACATTATATATACATAAAGTATATATGCAATATATATTATGTAAATGTATTATATTAGTGGTTATTAATATTTATATATTTATTATAATATATAGTTTTATAGAAACATTATTGTTAATTTAGGGTCTTGGACTATATTCTCATTGAATCCACAAATTTTGTTTATAGATAGTCATTCCATTTAGATTACAGGAACTTAGACTAAGCATTACTACTCACTTGCTGGGAGTTTAACCAAAGCACAAGTCTAGCTGTAGTGCTTTGAATGAAAGTTGTAGATCATTTCCCACTATTATGGCTCAGAAGTGAGACCTTGTCTGCATTCCTTTGATTTTTCTCATTCACTTCTTGAGATTAAAAGAGGCTTAAACTTGTCCAATTGAGTAGAATTCTCTCTGTTGTCAGGGAGCCACATATAGACTGCTCTACTTTGAGATTTTATGTTTTTATTCCCTTTCAGAGGTAGACAAGGGTTAGGTTAGAGAGTGAGATACTAGATTCAAGATGAACAGAGAGCCTGAAAGTGAAAGTTAGGGAGATCATAAAATTCTGTTTACTCAGGGTATTAGTTTTGTAATTCTTTTCCAAAATTTCCGAGTCTCAGGGTTGGACAGTGAATGAACAATTTCACAGGCAATCTAAGTATCTTGTTTGTCCCTGGTTCTGTGAAGTATATAAATTCCTTAGATATGTTAATTCTCCATAAAAGGGAGAATTCATATCCTAAATTCTAGTTCTTGATGTATTGGTCTTTGGACAATGGCCACCATTTTCACCTGTCAAAATAATAATAGTAGCTTCAGACTCTGGATTAGAAGGATGTTTGAAACTCAATATACACCTACTAGTTTCTCATCATTCTCAATGAGAATCATCTCTAAGTACTTGCTCAGCTCTCCCTCTGTCTGCATGGCCCATGACCCTCTTCCCAGCACCACTTTTGCTTCCTCAATTATGGCTGTCACATGTGATCTGCACGCTGATGAATAGCGGCAGCCTTTGCTCCATGGTGCCGATTAAAATCTGTGTCAGTGGGAGCAGCTTCTGCAAATCTCAAGGTGGCATACTCACTGCAAGTCAGCGATTGCAAGCATGAGGGTGACCGTGTCCTTGTCTTGACACTGCTAGCATCTGTCTCCCGTTGTCATTTCTCGGCTCTCTAGGATTCTCTAAGACATTGGACAATGTATAGGTCTTCATTTCATCTCACATAATTATCTCCTGTACATACAAGTCACTCCATACTTAAGACATCTGTGACCTTAAAAAATATATATGATCTTAAGTGGCAAATAGGACTAGATGTGGCTTATACTAATAAGTGGATTCCCAATCTTTGCAAGTGAAATCTTTTTTTAAATGAAAATGTCACACAACTCAGATATATAAACTAGACAAAAGCAGAGTTCATGTGCTTCAAATCAGAGCATGAGCAATCATGCTATTTTCTTCAAAAATATTCTCTCCTTCACCTAAGAAACCTAGGTTTTAGAGGAACACCGTTTAGAAAGGATAGATTAAGATATGTTATTAATAAATGTAGAAAGAGAACTCAACTGGTTTTTAGGGAAATTTTTCTATTTATTAAATGTATTAAGCATTTTACTCTTAGCAGCTTACATAATTTAGAGTTTGGCACAGAGCAAAGTGGCAAACTACAAAATGTGGGCCAATTATGACTCACTACCTGATTTTGTAAATAAAGTTTTATTGGAACATACATATTGTTTGGGTATCGTCTCAGGATGCTTTCATACAACATGGCAGATTTGAGAAGAGACTGGATGCCCCAAAGTTTAAAATATTTATTATCTGGTTATTTAAATAAAAAGTTTTCCAGGAAAGTATACCTTGGGGGCCATATGCTTAGTACTCTATAAGTAAACAGTATGTATTAAACTATAACCTATGAATTACAAATAAGTAATATATACTCAAATAACCAGTATAGTTTAAATCCAGTTTGTATACTATCTGCACCTTAGAATACATTGGCATTTAAAGTTGACATTACATTTTATTTTAAATTTTTTTGTTCTGATAAAACTTCATCTCCACATTTCCAGTTTACACTAAAAAAAAAAACATAAAAGGACTTGTATGCATGCATATGAGCAAAACAATGGACACAGACAGTTACGGGGAGTGAGGACTTGTGCTTAGAGGAGGGGGTGGCCGGGGAGAGGTCAATGGGGGGAAGAAGGAGACTCATAATACTTTAAACAATAAAGAATTAAAAAACATGAACATTTCCTACTGACATTCTCAATTTAAAAAGAGCTTTGCAGATTTTGGATTTATTGATATGATATGAAAGTTTCTCTGTACTGAGGAAGGAAATTCTCTCTTCCCAATCCAGTCTTTGAATAACTCCAGATCAATGTGTGTATTCAATGTCCTTGCTTTTATCTAATATGAAAAAAGCCAATGTGCTGATAGCTTCTGAAAAGCTTTCCAAGTTGGCCCAAGATGAAATAAACTGTCCTTAAAGTAAAATAAATGGTATCCCACAATGCTATTGATACAATACATGCCATCAAGCATGTCTTTCTATTTTCAATAATACATCACAGCAGAGAGAAAGAGGTTAATAGAAGAATAAGCTTTTACTATTGAGATCTGAGATTTACTCCAGCTATTTCACTTTTAAAGGAAGGTTCCCCTTATGCCCTATTCTTTAAGAAGTACCAGTAACAGATAATCTAAAAGGTGAAATCATTTGCAAGCTTTCTTCAAAGAAAAGTGCTCATTTAGTTGACTAAGCAAACTATTTCAAATTGACTAAGGGCTTGAACTAAATGTTTGATTTTTTTTGGATCAATGATAATTTCCATTCTGTGGCTTCAGCATGTAGAAGCTGTCAAGTCACAAAATATTATGAAAAATTGAATTCATTGTTTTTAAATATTATATTGGACAATAAAAAATTAGAAGGGGAGAAAATAAAATAATGGCAAAATAGAAATGAACAGGTTACCAAATACATAGATATTATTATTGGAGGAAATTTAAGCATTATGTTGGTCAATCAGTTATGCTTGTTAGATAATTCCACTAGGGCAATATTCTGAGACGTGTGTGTGTGTGTGTGTGTGTGTGTGAGTGTGTGTGTGTGTGTGTGTGTATTAAGAGACGTGTATGATGGTTGCATATCTGACACACTCAATGAATGTAGCCAATGCAATGTGACTGTTCTCAGGCTATTTGGAGTTTTACCTTTTCCCACTTAAGAACATACATTCAGGATGTAGGAGTGATATAGTAATAACCTGAATATATTCTAGTATATCATCACTTGTGTTAACAGGACTTTTTCAGTTGCAATTGACAGAAATCCAACCTTAAATGGGACTTTATTGGCCCCATGCAATAGAAAGTACATGGTGAAACTGGACACTCTCTTTTTCCATCGCTCAGCTCTTTTATCTGTGTTGACTTACTCTCAAGCATTTCTTCCCCTTGGCAAAAATGGCCCTGGTAGCACCAGGCGTATTAAAAGTTCTCAGCAGCAATGATCCTGGAAGAAAAGAAATCTTTCTTCTCCCCCTGGTATTTTATTTCAATCCTGAAAATCAAGCCTGCAATTGAGGTTCATGCCCTTGCCTGGAATTGAATCCAGGACCCTTCAGTACAAAAGGTGATGCTCTATAAACTGAGCCAAACTAGGTAGGGCTCTAAGACTTTTGTAGCACCTATTATATCTTTTAAATTTCTAACTGTCAAGATTTGATCTGTATACTATTAACCAATCACTTCATTTTAAGAAGATTGATGCTAAATAAATATCAATTCAGGCTATGATTTTGCCCATTTTTGAGACTTATATGATTTCATAAATTTCTGAATATTTTCATTGTTGAAAAGTTGAGTATTAAAATGTTATTAAGAATAAAACTTTTTTGTGTGAATTTAAACCTATTGAAAATAGAATAGCTTGTATTTATTTACTCATGGTAGATTTGCTTAGAATTTTTCTTTCTTCTCTTAAGGTCTTGGAAACCCAAACTCTGACTCAATTATAAAATTATAGAGTTACCATATTTTTCCATGTGTAAAATGCTATTTTTTTCTAAAATCATTGGACTGAAACTCTAGGGGCGTCTTATACATGGAAGTCAGCCGAGGAGGGAGCCACGTGGGTGTGTAGCTGCCCGTACCTTGTCAAACAGGCTTCCTCTAATCAGGAACCTTATTGTTACTGACGTCAGCTGATGCCTTAATTGGAGATGGATGTGGAGAGTACCAGATACAACAGGGACCAGAGCATTTGAACCCATAAAGATATATATAAAAAAAAGGATAAATACCAGTAAGTGATTGTCTTACTCTGCAAAATGCAAACTGAATGTAATCAGCTATGCAAAAGAGCATGGAAATAGAGCTGCAGAGAGACAATTTGGACCTCCACCCACTGAGTGTATGATCAGACAGTGGAGAAAACAGGAAGAACAACTTCTTAAGATGCCAAAAAAGAAGAAGGCCTTAAGAGGACAACCAGCGAAATGGGCAAACTTGCAGCAGAGGCTTAAGACTTGGATTATGGAGCAGCGCCAGAGTGGCTTATGTGTGTCAACCAAGCTTATTCAATATCAGGCAAGAATGTTTGCAACGAAATGAACATTGTTGATTTTATAGGCAAGGCAAAATGGTGCTTCAATTTCATGAGGAGAGAAGGGTTGGCCATGAGAACACAAACAAAGTTAACTCAGAGAATGCCACCAGTTTATGAGGATGATCTCACATATATAGACAGTGACTCAGAGGACAGCAGTATTACAACAGAAGTTGAAAAAATTGATATGTCTGGAACTAATAGTGATGAAGAAGAGAGCAGTGATGCAACAGAGGCTGAATAAAGTGATAATGCTGCTTAAATCGTAGTACTGGTATGTAAACACTACCTGCGGTAATTACTAAGTAAAAATGTATTCTGTTTAAAATATTAATTTCTTAATTTGGGGTTGGAAAAGTGGGGGGATGTCTTGTACATGGGGGCATCTTATACACAGAAAAATATGATAAATTAACTGGAAGGCCTTGAAGAGTAATTTAATCTACTATACCTCAAGCAAAACTACACACAAACCATTTCAGACAGGTGAAACTCTTGTCTGTTTTTAAATTCCACCACCTCTGTAGAGGGTTAAATGGTGGCCCTTAAAAGGATATGTCCATGTCCTAATCCTCAGAACCTGTGATTGTGACCTTATTTGGAAATAGGACCTTTGAAGATGTAATTAAGTTAAGAAGAGATCATACTGGATGAGGGTGAGCCCTAATCTAATGACTAGTGTCTTATAAGAGGAGAAAAACTTGGACATAGACACAGATGAGAAAGCCATGTGAGGATAGAGACACACATGAGGAGAATGCCATGTGAAGATGGAGGCAGACATTGGATGATGTATCCCCAAGCCAAGGAACACCAAGAATTCTTGGCAACTACCTGAAGCCAGGAGAGAAGCATGGAACAGACTTTTCTCCAGAGCCTTTGCAGGGGCATGACCCTTTCAACACCTTGATTTTGAACTTCTGGGCTCGGGAACAGTGAGAGAATACTTCTCGGTTGTGTTGAGCCACCCATTTTGTGGCAATTTGTTATGGCAGCCAGAGGAAACTAATGCAACCTCTCAATTACTTAGGAGAACATTTTTCCTATTTCACTTTTTTTTTTTTTGCCTAAGATTAGCTCTGGATTATTGTGAGTTTTACACTTTCCAAATATGCAAAGACAAAAAGGACAGTTAAGGAAAGTGACCTTGGTGTAGAAGAAGCATGGTAATCTAAAAGAAGGCCTTTTAAAGCACATTCATGTTCTGTAAACAAAATAGTCAAATTCTTTTACTGTAATGCCTCTCCTTTTTGTGCAAAGAACATCAACAAAAAAAGGAAATAAGAAAAGAGAAACTTGGTTCTAGTGCTCCTTATTCTTTATTTTTCAACAAAGTTGTGTGCATTTTTTCCTTTTTGCTGAAATTACTTTCCATTTTCTTAAAGCTAAGCTTTAAAAAAATTCTTGTATTTTACTCAAACCTAATCATGACTTGTGCTCTAGTTCTTTCTAAAAAATTATTAATTTCATAAAGATATTGAAGTCCCCCAAATTTTCAAACTATAGTGTAATAAGAATTGTTAGTGTAGTGTTATATAGTGTTATACAGTGCAGATTGTTTGAGTCTTACTTTCAAGAATATTTACTTGCTGGGTTTGATTTAAGGCTTAGCAGTTGGCATTTACTTTAAAAAAATTTTTTTTTTATCAACCCTCTCTCTTATAATTCTCATGCTAGGATCCATTAGACACACTTTGGAACACATGCTCTAGTCCATCCATCCTGGCTCATCTGATGGCAGTAAGTTCTAGTGAAAAACCAAAGTATCCACACTTTATGTCTCAATTTACATTCAAACTCTATTTTTTCTCCAACTAATTTCTATGAGATTAAGCCTAATTTTTTTCCAGTGATTCTGAGAACCAATGCTTATTTCTAAAGCTTCAAGGCATTTTGTTCTGTTTGCCTGACAGTTTTATTAATTTTCCCTTTTAGAGAGTTAAGGGGGGGGATTGGTGGAGAATCTCCCAGTCTGCAGCTCTCCCAGACATGTACCATCCTCCCTCCATCACCTCTCCTGTACCTCCCAGTGCTGGAGGGTATGATCTCATTCTTCCACAGAAGGATTTGACATATGAAAATCACAAATAATTAACCAAATAAACACATTTTTTACTATTATTAGCTCAATGCACAGAAATATGTTTTCATCCTCAGTGTTCTAGGGACGACGTGAATACCACTGGCAGAGAGCAGGATCAGAGACTCATTACGACTCAGTTTCTTGACTCTTACTGGGAATCCTGAACTCCATTTTGATTTCCAATTTTTTAATGAAGATAAATGTTTTATTTAGATGCACTGGGATATATTGTTTCAGCTGGCTAACATCTGGATGTTTTCTCAGCACATGCTGAAGCCTGCATTTGTAGCACTGGCTAGTTTGTTCCAGGAACACAAAGTGCTCGTTATTTACCATTGTTATTTTCTCTGACTCTAGAGAAAATTCAGTGCTACAAAAGTGCCAACTTAAAGGAAACCATGAATTAAAGCTGATAGAGTTCAAAATGTTGATATTCTGATTGTTATCTCCTGGGTTAATCTGAAAATTATTCTTTTTCAGAAGAGCATAAAAGAAAGACCAAGTTAGATTAATTGTACTTCCTTTTAAATAGATTATAACCAGTCATTCATGATTCTAAATTTTCCACTTTTTGGGAACCTCTTGGAATCATAGAATGCATCACTTGACCTTGAAGGGATCTTAGAAGTTATGGAGTTAGGCCTCCCATGTAGTTCAGAGATAGCCTCTGCTTAAGTCATTGGTAAGGGTCACTCAGGCTCTGTCTGCTTACTGGGCACTATTCGTAGGCTCTCTCCCTGGGTGAAAACTAGCTCCTTCATTGATTTCACTTGAACATAGCTTATTAAATGCAATTTACAAAATGGAAAATGGATGCAATCAATCATTTATTTATTCATTCACACACTTCCCCACCTGGTTCACTTTATGGTGAACATAGTATAAAGTGGTGGACTTTAAAGTCAGACAGACCTACATTTGATTCCTGACTCTTTCACAAACTCATTTCAAGACATTAAGCTGGTTAAAATTTTAAGCCTAAATTTCTTCATATGTTAATGGGATTTTATTTTATTTTAAAAAAATATATTCTTATTGATTTCAGAGAACAAGGGAGAAGGAGAGAGATAGGAACATCAATGATGAGAGAGAATCATTGATTGGCTGCCTCCTGCACATCTCCTACTAGGGATTGAGCCTGAAACCTGGGCATGTGCCCTGACTTGGAATTGAACCGTGACCTCCTAGTTCATAGGTCGGTCCTCTACCACTGAGCCACATTAGAAAGCAGTTTTTAAAATGATTATTTAATTGAATGATATTTTAAAAAATACCCCCCCATAATGTATGTTATGCATTCATGGTACTACTATCCTATATAATAAAGAGGTAATATGCAAATTGACCATCACTCCAACACTCAAGATGGCCGCCCCCATGTGGACACAAGATGGCCACCACAGGATGGCCAGCAGGGGAGGGCAGTTGGGAGGGACCAGGCCTGCAAGGGAGGGCAGTTGGGGGTGACCAGGCCTGCAGGGGAGGGCAGTTGGGGGGGACCAGGCCGGCAGGGGAGGGCAGTCAGGGGCAATCAGGCCAGCAGGGGAGCAGTTAGGTGTCGATCAGGCTGGCAGGCAGAATTGGTTAGGGGTGATCAGGCAGGCAGGCAGGCGAGTGGTTGGGAGCCAGCAGTCCTGGATTGTGAGAGGGATGTCCAACTGCCCGTTTAGGCCCAATCCCACCGGGCAGTTGGACATCCCTTGAGGGGTTCCAGATTGGAGAGGGTGCAGACTTGGTTGAAGGACACCCCCTCCACCCTGCACAAATTTCGTGCACCAGGCCTCTAGTCCAATATATTCCCACAAACACAAGTCAGAGGACAAACAGTTTTATGAAACCAAACCCACAGATGGAATTGTTGAGAGGACTGGGGTGGTAGAAAAAGATAAAAGAGATAGAAGGCTACACAGCCTCTGTGAGTTTCTGAGATCCAACTTCATTTATTTATACTCAACAAATATTTGTTAATCAAATTTTGATGATTACTGTGCTGATCCCAAGGATAGTGAGAAGCAGAGATATATGGCTCTGTTGTCATGAAACTTCATTGTAAAGTAGGAATCAGATAGTAAACAAATAGTTACATAATTAATACTAAATATATTAGCAGTGTGATGAATGCGATGAAGAGAAAGGACATAAAAAGAGTGACTGTTATGTTCCATTTCATAACCTTTTCTAATGAGACTGGTCTCCTTAAGTACACTGCTATTGTAATTTTCCTCTTAAAGGAAGATACCAGCCTAATCAATGTTTGTAAATTAAGGTAATTGTATTATTTATTATTCAAATAAGTTAATTATGCCAGGATAACAGGCACAAAACAGAACTAATAGTTACTGTCTTTAAAGTGGCAGTGGGAAGATGATTCAAAGTAAATGAATGATAAGAAGGACAATAATAAATTTGTATGGCAAGTAAACAGTGTTATTCCTATGACAAATCAAGAGGTAAAAGGAAGAATTGTTTAGAGAAATCCAATGGGATATGATTTAGACTAATAGCATGAACCTAAATAAAGAAAAAATTGAGCTAACAAAATACCAAAAAAAATTTCTAACACCCAAGACTGATTATAAAAGATACTCTCAGGGGAAGGTATTTTAGCCAATGTGAGCTGAAATATTGAAAATTAAAATGGAGAACAGGTATCCTATATAATAAAAGTCTAATATGCAAATCGACCAAACAGCCAAACAACAGGTTGCTATGATGTGCACTGACCACCAGGGGGCAGATGCTCAATGCAGGAGCTGCCCCCTGGTAGTCACTGCGCTCCCACAGGGGGATTGCCACTCAGCCAGAAGCCCTGAGCCAGGCTCATGGCTGGCAAGTGCAGCAGTGGTGGTGGGAGCCTCTCCTGCCTCCGGGGCAGCACTAAGGATGTCCGACTGACGGCTTCCTGTGGGGAGTGGGCCTAAGCTGTCAGTCAGACATCCTCCGAGAGTTCCTGGACTGCGAGAGGGTGCAGGCTGGGCTGAGGGACCCCCTGAGTGCACAAATTTCTGCACCAGGCCTCTAGTGATATATATATATATATATATATATATATATATATATATATATATATATATATATGAAATAAACCTTCACCATGAAAAGATAGTTGAACTAAGAGTTCTTTTCTACCTCTAATTCTTAATGTCCTTGAGAAGCTCCAAAGTTTCTTTTTCTTTTCCTTCTTTTTTTTCTCTCCCTTCCTTCCTCCCTCCCTCCCTCCCTTCTTTCCTTCCTTCCTTCTTTCCTTCTGGCAAAGGGCCCATCTTAGTCTTTGTGGTAATTAATCTCACTCAAGGTACTGAAAATCCTGACATCAAACATTGGCACAGCTTAGATCCTATCCTTGTTTAAATCTGTTCACTCTATTTCTGCCTGAAAAAAGCACAGTCTATGGCTAAAAGGCCCAAGAGTTCTTTCTTGAAAGACTAACGTAAGAAGACATAATTTAAATGAATGTCTTCATTGGGTGCCATAGAAAGACCAATCTGAGATATCCTATCTCTTTTTAAAAAGCAAGGAAAACTGGTTTTGTCTGGAATAGAATCCAGGGCAAGACAGAATTCTAGCTTCTAGAAATATAATCCTTTTAATTTTGGAAGAATCAAAATTCATTTAGCCTAAAATATTTGGAAGCTTGTCTCAGTTACTCTGTTAGTGCAAACTTGGCCTCCTCTGTGCTAGCAAGAAGCCTTGGCAGCCAAATTAAGTAGTGCTGTGACTCAGTGTAAGGTGTCTGTCCACCATGGGGAGGAGAGGATGCTGGAGCCAGAGGCACTGACCTCAAATGGAGCATCTGATCCTTAAAGATCCCCTGGTATTCGTTGTCAGGTATGTCAGCTGGATTTCAGTTCAGATAATTACATTTTGCTTGTCTGATGCCCCTAGCAGTTTCAAGTGGGATCTTCATTTCTCATCAGAAATTGCTCTGCAGGTGAAGCTGAGCTTAATTAAACGGCCACGTGGTAGTCCACATGTGGGGTTTGTTTCAGTGGCCAGGGAAGTGATCTCTCTATAGGTCCATGCCAGCCATAGTGCTCAGGCTTGCATTCTTTTCGGGGAATTTTCTAATCGAAGAGCCTTAGTAAAATAATAATAAATATAAATCTATCTTTAAGCAAGAAAGATGAGTTTAGAAACGAAAGATGGTAAGGTGGGTTTTGTTGAGTTTAAATCTGTTCACTCTGTTTTTGCTTACTAAAACATGTATTTGTGTTAGTAAGCTGAATTTCAAGATGGCTACTCAGTATGTTGTCCAGTGGATTAATTTGGTTTGCACTGTCTATGCCTGCTCCTTTTTATAAGAATCTTGGGATCAATCCACCTTGGTAGAAAATGTGAATGATGGGAAGCTCTCAGGCAATTCACTGACTTTCATTCCAAGAATTTGGGAGAACTTGGATGATTCAATGGTCAGGGAATCCTCAGACACATTTTCTTTATTTTACATTTACTGAAAACATTCTCAGTTGAGCAATTTAATTATATGGAAATAAGGTTTAGAATCCAGATGTAAACCACCCAAGGCAAGAACTGTATTGAACTAAAGGCCAGTATCACACCTCAAAACTTTTATTGTTCTTTTAAGTAGATTCGATTATGCTTTTTATGTGTATATTATACTTCTATCTTAGAAAATTTTTAAAACCATAATTACTTGGGGAATGCAAAGACCCTCAGTGTTAGTTCAAATAACTACGGTTGCAAAGGTAATTTGTTGTAAGAATAAGTTATATAAAGCATTGCAGACTTGAATGTTTTTAAACAGACATACAATGCATATAATTTTGATTTTTATCTATTCCTTGGCTCCTTCTATGTAGGAATTCTTAACCTAAGCATCTAGCATATGTTGAAGAAAGTTTAGCATTTATGTTTTACCCACTCCCAGGTTGGTTATGAGAACAAAAATTCGTAATATAGCTGCCTCTGTCAAGAGCTGAGAATGAACTTGAGGAGTTCCCAGAGTCAGCAAAGATGTTAATTAGTAGATAATTCAGACCAGCTAAGTAGACAATAAATGAATCCTTTTATTGTTTATTTTCCCCTTTCTACAAATCGTTTCCTCATTTATGTCAAGAAGGAAATAGAAGGCTGAGAACTTTGGCTGGAAATGGCTTTTTCAAAGCATTTCTCACAAGTGAGAAAAGGAACTGGGGGTTGCCAGCTTCTGTAGGAAGAGCTCTGTATCCACTACCACACAGAGATGAAAGAGCCACATTTTCCAATGGATTTTTCTGTGATTGGAATTACAAAGAGCGATGGATTTAAAAGGTCAGCAGTTGATGCTTGTTTTTTAATGTAGTTCTGACTGGGAAGTGGTATGTTCAGAGAATAGAACTCTGACGGTGAATTCTAAGTCTTTCACAGAAATAACACCAGAACAAAAAAACTGAGGAAAGAAATAGTGGATCTATTACATTTATTAAATAATCAATTTGCTATACAGGCATATCTTGTTTTATTATGTTTCACAGAAATTGCGTTTTTTTTACAAATTGAAGGTTAGGCCCTCCACCAGCAAAGATATTACAACTGGCTGAAGGCTCAGTTAGCATAAGGTGGTTAGCATTTTTTTTTTTTTAGCAATAATGTATTTTTAATTAGGGTATGTACATTTTAAAGACTTAATGCTATTATTGCACACTCAATAGACTATAGTATAACGTAAAAATAAATTTTATATGCCCTGGGGAACCAAAAAATTTGTGTGACTTGCTTTATTGTGGTAATTGCTACATTGTGGTGGTTTGGAATCAAACCTGCAATATCTCTGAGGTACGCCTGTACCAAAATCTGTTATTCCACTTGGTAATCTCTTAAGTGGATTTCATTTAACTCCTGAAACATATAACATGCATAACTTTTTGTCCCTCAGAGCATGAAGTAACATAACAGTTAATCCATATATTTCTCTTCTCTTTCTCCTGCTAATGTCAGAAGTTTTATTAGATATGCTACATATTATTTACATTAGGCATATGCCTTAGATCTTGTTTCTACAGTTTTAATAGCTTTTGTTCTAAAAAGATCCTACCCCTTTTTCTTTCTTCTTATCTAAAGAAGAGAACATGATATAGTGAAAAGACCGGTCAGTCATGAGCTAGGAGAACTTAGATTCTTATTCTAGCTGTGTCACTAGTTAAGAGCATGATATTGTTCAAGTAATTGATCTTTAATTGTTTCATATTTCCTCTTCTGGGAAGATGTAATGATTGTGCTTTTTAAACCTGAAAAAATTTCTTTAAGTAGAAACACTTCTGGAAGTTGGGAGGAAGCCAGGAAAATTTGGCTGACAGTGACTCTATATTGGATTGTCAAAAGGTATGCAAAAAGTCCACTCTGGTCTTGCTCTCTACAACCTATAACTATACAAAGGTCCCTGCAGTCCCCTAAAGATGAGGTGCAAAGTGTGACACATGAGGATGTACTCTGCACTCCAAGGATATTTGAGTTTTCTCATTTACACAGACAGAAATCTGGGGAACATGTGTGGGAAAGGATATTAAGGGTGTGGACAATGGTAGAAGGAACATAAAGTTGGGTCAGGCTGAATTTATTGACATGGGCTCGCTAAGCAGACATTCCGCATTTAATGGTGCAGCTCCGAGAGTTAGAAAGGGGCTCAAACAATTTGTTTTGTTGGTTGTCTGTAATATGGACCAAAAGGTAGACCACAGTGGGTGAGTTAAAAATGTAGGACCTGTCTTTGTTTAACGTAGAGGAAGAAATTCAAAGGCTTAGGGAGATCAGAATGTTAGAATGGATCTGTCATTTAAGACATAGTCGTCCACCCTGGGAGGGTACAGGAGGCATACGTTCACCGTGACTGTGAGAAATGAATTGTGAGGGGAGCCCCAGTATCTTGTAAGGACTCTATGATTCTCTTCTCCATGGGTCCGACTTTGCAATGGAAACTGGGGGCACCCAATTAGCAGACCTAAGTGCAGTGGAAGTAATTAAATCCCTGGAAAGTAGAAGTCAAACAGCTAGAGAAGCCCTCTTAAAAGGTAATTCAGATCATGGCACATCTATGCTCAAAATTTCCCAGAAATTTTGGCTCTCAAATCACCCAGAAAGCCAAAGTCCTTTTTATTACCTACAAGGCTCTATACACCTTCCTTCCACCCTGGTGTGTTTCCACTCCTGGCACATCTCCTACCTCCCATCTCTACCTTGCTTCAGCCATAGGGACTTGTCTGTTATTCCTGGAACTGGCCGAGCAGGCTTCCGTCTCAGCACCTTTGCACTTGTTCTCTCTGCTTAGAGGCATCTTCCCCAATTTGCATGGTTTCCTCCCAACTTATTTTCTTTTCAGGTTTTTACTCAAAGGTCTCCTGCTCAGTATACTTTACCTTGCTAGCCTATCTAAAATGGTAAAACCCATCATTCCCAAATTCGTATGTCTTCCCTGCTTTGTTTTTCTCCCTAGCACTTATATCTAACAGACAATACATTTTAATTTATCTTTAAAGGTTTATCTCTCCTACTAGAGTGTGAGCTCCAGGAAGACAGGGTTTTTTGTATCTCCAGCACCAAAATAAGGCCTAGCACATTGAAGATGCTCCGTAAATCTTTGTTAAGCAGGTGGATTAATAAATGCCTTCAAATTGTAAGGACATTTTGTACATTGTATTTCACTTTCGTGTGCTCAACTCTGTGGGTGTTGGTCTCAAACCCATGCCACAGATGTCTTCACTCTTTCAGTCAGTGGGTGACATGAACTGTACTTGTGAATAAACTTTATATCACTTTACACAGAGTCTACACAGAGAAACCTTTACTTCTCCAGATAAGGCAATAAAATGTGCTTTGTATATTTTTCAATGGATATATTTGAAGACACATTTTAGTCTTCAAATTCCACCCCTATGAAAGTATATAATTAATAGAAAATAAAAGAAGTGAGGTTAAATTGCTTATACCTAATAGTGTTCTATGAGCTTAACAAAGGTTAAGCACAGCTTGTCAAGTGAAAAGAAAGGAGCAGGAGGCGGGAGTAAAAAGTGTAGTTTCCACATGTGGTTAACCTACTTCTCATTTACGTTTCGACAGCTGCATGTGTCATTACAATCGTCCACGCAAGGTCAAAGCCAAGAATAATGTTATTCTCAGATAACGTTTTTCTCTACTTGGGAAGTAATAGAAAAACATCACAAAGATGCCACCAAGATCTTTGAGCATAACACATTAAAGAAACTAAGAACCTAAACTTACTATATTATGACAAGTAGCTGAATTGTACTGTAGTAACAGATGAAGAAATATTAGTTTTCAAACTAAACCAAAGTGGTGAATTAAGTTTTTCAGGGCTTTTTAGCTACTCAGTTTCTGCTGTTTTTGATAACTTACTTGTGGCACAAAATGAAATATGGTTTGTTTATTATTTTCTAATTATTTTAGACAAAAATATTTGATAGCAGTAGTATGAGTCATTATAGATTAAGAGAATAGTGACTCTTAGTGTTTTCCTGTTGAATTTCAAGGTAAACCTTTGAAAGCGAGGGTAGCACCTGGAGTTGGTTCTCCCAAGATGCTTCTCAGGGTGGTTATTATTTGAGTTGATTTGTAATGATCCAGAAATTCGCTCTCTCAGCTTTCTAGACTCAACAGCCTGTTTCTCAACAGTCTGAAAGTGGTTTTGCCTCTCAGGGAGAGACTTACACTACAAACTCAAAACCCTGGTGTATAAACAGAATGGGCAATTTATTAACCTGCACTAATATTTTAGCTCCTTATAGGGAAGCTACACGCAAAGCCAAACTCTACCCAGGAGTTTGCTTAGTGAGTAGTTGTGGCGTTAGGTTCATGATTTGAATGTTTCAAGATACAAACCAAGGGGGCCTATTGCACCTGATATCCACTGAGTTAAAGCTGAGACCTTAGGATAATGTAACATTTCACCTGTTTTGACTTTAAAATTTTTTTCTTTGCTGCATGGCTAATATATATATATTTTTTAGTTGTGTTATACACTTCTTTAAATAACTTTTGCACGATTTCTGCTTTGAATCATTATGGATTGAATTTAGCATTTATTTTTATAGAAAAATATTATTTCCTTAATTTTAAAGTTCTTGTAGGTAGAGGGTATGCACCTATAAAAACCAATTTCTCTCTCTCTCTCTCTCTCTCTCTCTATATATATATATATATATATATATGATATATATTAAAGATAAGCTGATAAATTTGTCTTTTAATTTATGGATCTGGTTTATTATTGGCCTAGTACTTAAAGAGTTTTGGAGATGCTGCCTTCTAGATAGAAAAAACAACAACTTATTATGCTATTGGATCAGAGATTACCCTGCTATTTTAAGCTATACTTTCATCTGCAGGTGGGCAAAGATGTAAGTGGTATACTTTTAAGTAAACATTACTAAAGAAGCTGTAGTTACATATACCCACTCTGCGCCTTTCTTTGACTTATTGAATACTAGCTAACTGGACCCAACAGCCCAATGCTAATTACTTTATGTTGTAGCCCAGCTGCCAGCTGCCTGGACTTCCTCCAGTCTCAGCCAGTGGCGGACACATGATCCCTTGATATTTAAATAAAATTGGCTTGAAGTTCCAATGTGCCCCTAAGAAAATTAATGGCAATTTCTCCTAGTCACCTTTTCCTGTAAATTCCTCTTTCCTTGAAGTTTTTATTTTTCTTGGGTCTTGCCACTACCAGCTGTGGCCTCCTTGCTTCTCCGTGTCATTGGAATGCAGCCACTTTTCACTTCCTCAAACACCACGCATATAATATAGTAAGAGGCATGTTACTGATGATTTGTAGGTCATTTGACAGGTCAGGAGAGCTACATTTAAGAACAGTTATTTCCTATAAAAATAAAAAAAGTACTCATAGAGAAAAATTAAAATTTCAAAGCAAAGACAGCAGGTTCAGAGCTTAAGACAAAACAAAACACAATAAACCCTAGTTATTTTCTTAGTTGTTTAAGTTGTACAGCATAGTCCAACATTAAAAAAAAAAATCTTAGCAAATATTAAACATCCTTGCTTCTAACCTTCAGGCATCCCTTTTCCAGGGGTAGTGCTTAAAGACGGTCACTCTCTTTAGATCCCAGGCCCTGCCTTTTTCTCTGGCTGGTCTGGCTTCTCCCTCATGCTCTTGAGTCTATAGTATGTTGCCCTCCTCTATATTGCTGCTCCTAATTCCCTCCTTATTGGGCTACTGTTGAAAACCCAAATTTACTTTTATGTAGTAAAAGTTAATTTTTTTCAGCCTTCAACCATCCTAAGTGTGTGTGAAGAGCTGTCTTTTTACAACCAAAGTCAGCAAGTCGATTGGCCTATAAAACACTAGAAGCCCAGTGCGCGAAATCACGGGAGACCCAGACCCCGCTGTAGGACCCCGCTCAAGTCCCTCCTGGTGACCAGTCTTTGGTCGTTACGGCATTATCACCACTGGGCTTTTATTATATAGATAGTCTTTTTCTGAGGAATTCTGCAGCTGATAGTCATTGGCACCAATTTAATGCCAATAAGCATCCCCAACTTGGGGTGTGGTGCAGAAGGAAAATTTATGTAGTGTCAACAGCTCAGTGGTAATGTGAAAATAGCACTGCTGTGGAACAGCTGATAGTGCAACAGTGCGGCTGTGAAAATAGCATAGATGTATGGCTGCTGGGCCAGGCCCCTCTTCAGCGAGGCAGCTCCATTCCCTCTTCAGCTAGGAAGCTCCATTCCTCCACGGCCCACTCCCCTCGGCTCCTCTGTGCTCCCCGCAGGTCTGTCTTCGTGTTCCAGCTCCACCCAGGGAAACACAGTCTTGGGTGGAAAGTTTGCTTCCCAAGCCAGAGGGGAGTTGGCTTATAGAAACAGGGGACCCAGCCGCTGATTGGTCAGAATACTGCTGCTCTGATTAGTCAGAGCTGCACAGTTAATGGGATGGGGAAAGCCTCAGTCCTATTGGTGGAAATAGGATTCCAGGAACTGCTTTTTTAAGGGCTGGCTCAGGTGGCAGAAACAGGCAGGCAGGCACTTTAGTGCGGAGGTTTCTCCACCACGTGCAGTTTGTGTGACAGGTCCCTTTGCAGAAACGGCTGCTAGGCTCTTTTCTTTTTTAAAATTTGAGCCCAGTTAGCCACCAGGAGCCCCTCTTAGTCCTCAGGATTTACCCTCTGTGCCCCCTTTATGCCCAAACCATACAGTGCATTCAGTGTCAAAGCCCAGCATGACTGCAGGTGCGCTAAACCCCACATGGGGGAGTTTCACCGATCTGTGGGGAAACTGGATACTTCTTGACCCCTAGGCTTTTGCTTATTTGGGAGCCCTAACACTGAACCAACATATTCTCCCAGCCCTGTTGATAAACACACGCACAGAGAGTTACACTTTGTTGTAGAAGAGAGTCCAAAACTTTCTTTAAAGTGTGACTCAAAATGTACTTATTTGTTTATATGTTGTGGGATCCATATAGGGCTTTTGATATGTTTGTAGGAATAGTAAAAATCGGAAAACAGCTGAAAATATTCTTACTGACTCTTTAATAGTGATGATGTTATCCTGTGGTTATTTTTTAACCCTATTTTCTGCCAAAAACTCTTAAGTACATAATAATCATCATTATTAGCCTCTTCTTTGCATCCAAAGGATCTTAGAAACCCTTTCTGAGCTCAGGACAACAGATAAAAATTTCTCCCCTGGTTTTTCTATGATGTGGTTAAATTGGGGGGGGGGGTTGGGGAGGGCGGGGAGAGGAAGCAGAAGAGGAAAGGAAATGCTGTTCCCTAAGGCTGAATGGCACTAGCTAATAAAACATGCATTTTATTATTGAGCCTTGATTCAGCAGGGGTTGCTGGTTACCCAGTGGAGTTTAGATGCACCCCATTCTCAAATTGCTTGGTGGTGACTTGTGAGCCTCAGAGAGGAAAGGGGTTAGGATACCATAACGTGATTGGGGAAATATACACCATCCAATTAATGAAAAGTTCATTGAGATAAGTGAGCTAACCCATATAATGTAAAGAAACAATATGATTGGAAAGGATCTGGGGAGAAATTAAGTTTTTATTTTGGGCAAACACAATCTCACATCCAAAGGAAACCTCCCTGCATGTATTCAAAAGTTCGCCTCAGGGAGCTACTTAGATAGCAAGGGGGTTGGAGCAGGAAAAGTAATTTCAACATTGGCAACCAAAGGGAGTTATTTTGTTGTGGAGTTTTGGCTATAATTTGGGGGCATTTGAAGGGCCTCTATAATGAGGCAAATTATAAAACATTTAGAGAAATGCTTGCAAAATACTTTTTAGAAAAATTGAGGTATTCTTTTCCAAGAGAACATTTCCCCATAAGTTTCAATAATGTACATTCAATTCATTGGCATACCTTGCGCTAAATTACTACCAGTTTTTATTAAAAACTAATTTTCAGACTTTTATCAATCCAACATCTGGAACATTGTGCATTTGAACTTGCATTTTTCTGTAGGCAGGTAATCTAATTATAATAATTACATTATGGAAATTTATTACCTTCTCCTTTGTTACTCATAATTTACTTGCTTTTGTAGCTAAAAGTAAATTGTTTAAAGTCAGAGAGCAGTAAGAAAGTATTTTCAATCGCATTGCTCTGTGGGTATATAATGCAAGGGTGGGAAACCTTTTTTCTGGCCAGGGCCATTTGGATATTTATAGCATCATTCGAGGGCCATACAAAATTATCAACTTAAAAACTAGCCTGCTATATTTGGTCAAACATTTAATTAACGCACCCCTAATGCCTTGCCAAGGCCAGACCAGATGATTTCTTGGGCTTTAACCACCCCAAGATTAGAATATAAATTCTTGTCCATTTTTGAATATCTGGACAACAAGCCAAATTCTATAAAAGTATTATGAGAATGAAAAAACCCATAATACTTGAAGTGGAAACATAAGAAAAGAAGCTTTTTTGGTGTCTGTTTCTCTGTTGTTCCTTTTTGTTATGATCAACTCAAGTCCCTTTTCTCTATTTCTATTTCTAAGTGAGTTATTAGTAAGACAAGAAAGTAAAAACTGAGGCATACTCTATGTTCAGATATAAAACATTCTAAGAAGGAAAGTGAAAGTTTACTACTACCCAGGAATGAACATTTGCCAGGGTTGTTGAACTATGGAATGTAAAAGTCCCCAGATGAATTCCCAGCATTCAAGAACAATGAGTATACGACTCCAGCTCATCTTTAAGAAAATGATTCTCTTCTCTATTTTGAGATGCTTCATTCTATGAACATTAATTTGGGAGCTTAGACACAGTTAGTCATAATGCTTAGAGGAAACCCAGACTGTTAAGAGCAGCTCTGCTCTCAGCTTTATTATCACTTGAGCAGTTTTCTAAACACACAAAGATTCTAAGGCCTTAAAACTAAAATGAAGACTGAGCGACTCTTATTATTAAAGAGCTGACTTCAATAATAGGTTGCATATCTCAGGCGTCTACGAGTCCCTTAAATTTCAGAAAGGTAAGAGCTCATGATGATTAACTGGGCATCTCCTATTTAGACTTTACCGTTGTGGAAAATGGAATTCATATATTTAGCGCTGCAGAGATCCACACCGGGAGAGAAAGGCTCATTTACTTTGTTGTCATGCACTAAACACTGCATCACATAATTCACTGGTAAATAATTATTTTTGTGCTGAACACTTTTTATAGCTGTCTGTTATTAATTTATTCATATACCTCTATGTATTCTCTCTCTGTATCTCTATCTATTGGTTCTATATGTCTATATCAATTTATTCCATATAATTCTATACATCTATATATGTCAATATACACATATATTCATATACACCAATACACACATGCATATATGTACATAAACATGTATACACATACATATGCATGTGTATATACATACGGGTATCTGCTGACATCACTCTTAATATTTAACACATTTCACAAACTTAAAAAAGACTATTGCATACTAATGAGAAAATTACATGATTCACCCACTAAAGTTATTTTTAATTGTGTGAGGTGCATAAGCTGTTCAGTTCATTCTGAGCGTGATCAATTGATTCACACTCTGAGTGGAGACAGAGCAGGATATGATGGGCTTCTTTCTCCCTCACTGACCTATGATTTATACCTCCCTGACAAATTTATTTAAAACATGATTAAATGATTTAATCCTATATTTGAGTTTTGCTGGAGGTAATAAATCACACTTTGAAAGACACCGAGGGTACTGAGAAATCGGTCTTCATAAGATGATGTCGTTTACTTTTAAGTGGCTTCATCTAGCACTGAGGTGACCCTGTAGAGAAAGGGACTAATCCCTACTCACTCATAGAGTTTTAATAGCACGAAATGGAACCTTTGGCCTTACTATTTCTAAACCCAGTTACCAGCCAGAATATTTTCTAAACCATGGTCCTAAAATGTTACCTGATGCTCCTTACTGTCCGTTCAGGAAGATAATAAAATCTATCTAAGGTCAAACATCTCTATTTGATTGCTTCAGAATTATGAGCTACAGAACATTCATAAGAAATGTTCTCTAGCTCATGGGTAATTGTGTAAGTGAAATGTGTATCTATATGAAAGAGAGTGGGGAAATCTTAGAGAATCACAGGGGGAAAGGCACTGGTAAAGAGGAGAGTTTTTCTAACATCTATAAAGGGCTTAAATAACGACCAATACTAAGAGATATTTGATCTTCACATTTTTTTTGGAGGCTAAGGAAATGCAGTAATTAATGGGCAGAAACACAGCACTCAGGATCTGCATTGCCATTAATACCACACATAGATATTTGATATCATAACTTGGTAACGTCAGCCTGGAGAGAGAAACTGAAAGTGAGTTGAAATGGAGGTTCAAAGCATAAGTCGTTCTGCCAAACATGATGACTTCAATATGATTTACTGCTCTTTTTTCACAATAAGTGCATGTGGCACTCAGTTGATGTGTTTCTTTCTGTTTTAATCTGAAAGTATTGTCTCTCAACTGCTCAGGATAGAAAGGTCTTTGTTGAGAATAAAAATAGGCCGTTAACTGTCCCCATCCTCTCACCATGATTCCAAGGAAAGTCTGATTATGGCTTCAGCTCTGCCCATTGGAAATCTCCAGAGCCGTGGGAAGGAGGAGAGGCTGTGGTCCACCGCACTTGGGGAGTTCCAAGGCTTGGCTTGCTTTTGACCAAACCCAAATGTTTGATAGGGCCTTATTATACTGACCCCAGCTGGGTTAAGAAACTAAAGAAGAAGGAGAAGGAGGAGGAGGAGGAGGAGGAGGAGGAGGAGGAGGAGAAGAAGAAGGGGAGGAGGAAGAAGGAGAAGAAAAAAAGAGAAACTAAGTATGGATTTTAAATGGTGTCTATGATTTCAGACTATAAATAATCAGACTTTCTTTAAAAATTTGTTAATTACATGTACTTGTTTCACAAAAATTAAGCCAATTGTAGCATTCCCCATTTTGCAAAAAAGCAAGACAAAGAAAACTTTTTTTTCCTTTTTAAATATCAGTAGGAAATAGATCATCATAGAAATCCAAATGGATCAATTGTTTTTAGGTACGGCGATTTTAAGACTTGGTTTGGGCAGGACTTTTTCCGTTTACTGTGCTTATTAATAGCGTCCCCCTTGAGTTTCAAAAGTATACAAGTTTAGGTAATAAATGCTATGGCCGTCCTGTTTTTAAGTATGTAGGTACCTTTTGATTTTTAGGTGAGCACAATATCTTTAAATGGTGCTACACAGAAAATATGTTAGGATTTAAGAAGGTGTAGAAATAAGCTTTTTGAAACTTCTCCCACCAAATGAAAAGCATCTCTAGTCCCCCAGAAAAGTTCACCCAGGAACTTCCATGGTTCTAGGAATGAATTCATAATGTAAATAACATAGCAAATAAGCTCCTGTGTTCTTACACGTATGATTTATTCTTAATAAATTAGTTCAATGAAAAAGTTTAAAAAATTATTTTAACAACGGGGCCATTGAATTCTTCTTTTCTTCATTTTCCGTCCATACAGATAGAAGAGCTTCCTGGAGGAAGTGACTCTCAATGTGAAATAAGAGGTTCTTTTCAACCTAATGAGATATAGAGATAGCTGAAATATGAGAAGGAAAAGGATGATTAGTAGAAGAGGTGAGACTGAGAGTCCTTCAAAAGGACATCTGATCTGTAGGTGGGATCAGTGTTATTTTTGTCTTAGACCCCAAACTGTTGTCTTCATGTTAATTACATGTACTTGTTTCACAAAAATTAAGCCAATTGTAGCATTCCCCATTTTGCAAAAAAGCAAGGCAATTGTGAACCAGTCTATATAATGGGAGTGTAGCTGTATGTAAACCACTGTAATCTAAGGTGGTTAAGCCGTACAACAGTTACATTCAACTTCTTAATTATATAGACTAGAATCAAACCATTCACAAAAAAGGCAGGTGTTTTTAACTGGGTCTGTAGTGGGCATCTATGGTATTATCTACCCAACTTGCTGTCCTCCCATCGCTGGGACTATCCCTAAGTCTTTCACATGGCTAGAGGGAGACCTAAAGCACATGTCAGAATGCTGTTCTCCTTTCTGTCACAGGAGGTTGGCTCAGACATGGATGTATGGCCCCAAGCAAGCCAACCTGAGACCTTCCTTAGGACTTTTCAGAATCAGTGTTTTCCAGGGGAGAAGTGTCTAAGATATAAAGTTGTGAGCTGTCAGTGTCACGTGAAAGCAATTGTCTATCATGATAGAGAATGAAGTTGGAACAGAGAGAAATAAAAATAAAGAGGAAGGAGGAGAAGCAGCCAGGATTTTATCCTTGGCTCCAGGTTTTCCTGAAAAACAATGGAATCCTTGCCACATTCTCATTCTCCAGCTTCTTCTAGTTCTCAGTGATCCAGCAAGATACACCCATTGCGTAATCTAGTGATGTGGCCAGTGGAAACAGGGTTCTTCCACAGAGTCAAGGGTTCTTGTGAAGTCGTGAGAAAAGCGTTTTGGGGACCCATGCATAGGAAGATATGAGCAATTGTGGCAAGGCTTACTGGTGTCTCATCCATGACCAGGTGGCTCAGCTCCGTCTCTCTGCAGAAGTTCCAGCCTCTGGGGCCTCAGACCCACACTTGTCCTCAGCAGACCCTGGAGAGCCGGGGCCCAGAGATGTATCTCCCCACCTGCACTTCCCCGCCAAGGCCCAGTGGCACCCGGCTATGGCTAGCCGGTGCTGCTTTGGACCCACAGGGCTGTAAGGCCTGCAGGGAGAGAGAGAGAGAGAGAGAGAGAGAGAGAGAGAGAGAGAGAGAGAGAATGCAAAAACACCAGCGAATGAGCAAACAAGCTTTTTAAGCTTTGATTGTATCTCCTTGAGTTTGAGAAGGGGTAAGCGTTCTTTTAAAGTAACTCACCTTTCTCCTGGCTCTTTGTGGGCTTGTGCTGGGCTCTCTCCCTAACCAATCCCTTTTCTGGATCTTCCAGGGTTTCATGTCCCTTATCCAATCTGATCATTTTCCCAAGTTAGACACCTCCCCTTTGTGGTCATCATCTTGGCTCTTACTGTGCATGCCTCAAAGTTTTCTCTTGTCATTTGGTTTCTACTGTGCATGCGCTTACCTCCCTCTGTGCCACCTTGGTTTCTACTGCGCTTGTGCCTAGCAAGGAATTTCCTCACTGTTTTATTCACCCTTCCCCTGCTCCCCAATCCTGGCTGCTGGGCTGCTGGACCCCTGGGAAGAGTGGAAAGCCATTCTTTCTGGCCGCTCTGGGATTGCTTGGGGATTAAGTTCCTTTGGTGGAGGATGCAGCGGCCGTCTGAGGAGCCTGTAAATGCTGCAGCTTCCTAGAGAATCAGGCTTAATGTCCAGTACAGCTCCCTGGTAGACTAGGCTTAATGTCTGATTCCATTCGCTCCTTTCCTCTATTAGTTCTAACCAGTTACCTATGCTAACAGTTTGAGTTAGAGTCCTGATTAATAAAGCACCCCTATGGTTTCAGCTGCAGTATTGCTTTATTTTTTAAAAAATCTACTATAAAACAGTTTAGTGACAGAGTTTTGTTTTTGTTTTTGTTTTTCTTTCCCCATGTTAGGGACTGGTAGCTACAGAAGAGCCGAATCTATTTTGTAGCAAAAAGAAGGACATGTTATTAAAAAAAGAAGAAAGGAAAACCCAGAGATACTCATTGTCTACCAGGACAAAAGGAACGCATGGTTGCTTGCAGTGGGTGCTAAGAAGGTCACTTAAGATTGAATAGAGGTAAATGGAGTTGCTGTGAAAAGTAGAGAGAATATAAAGAATTAGAGAGGAGTTTAATGTGTTTTTTGGATGAACCAAAGCACCCATTAAATATTTTTAACAGTAATTGAAAGAAAAGGCTGCATTTTAGATGTGTGACAGAACTGAAGCTCAGTTAGGTTTCGAATAGCACAAAAATGTTTCAGCCAGGTGGGCTATGTTAGGCTATGCTAATATACAATTAAAATATTTCAGACGCTCAATACAAAGAACGGTTAGTTCCTGCTTTTGGTCTAGGACAGCTGACTTCCCTGGGAAGGCTCAGTGTAGCATGTGAAGGGAAAAGGAGAGCTGGAGAGTCTTGCATTGGCAATTAAATGCTTTTGCCAGGATGTGATGTCACTTCTATTCCTATACCACTGGTCAGACAAAGTCCATGGCCCTGTCAAGCTTTGAAAGTGGATGTGAAGTGTAGTCCTTCCATGCTCCTGAAAGAGATGAGCTGGAACCCTACCATAAAAGAGTTATGAAAATACAATAAAATCTGGAACCTTGAGTCAGAATCCCAATTTTCCCACCTGGTAGCTCAGCTCATTGGGCTTCCCACTCAGAAACTTTTGCTTTGATTTGGGGAGGAGTATCTTAACACCTCTAATCTGCATGCTTTTTAAAACCCAGTTTCTCTATCTGCAGAAAGGATATAATAATGATTTCCAGATTATTGTTGCAAAGATTAAATGCAAGCAACAGTATATAAAAAGGACTTTGAAAACTTGGAAGCCCTATTCCATACAAAATATGTAATAGTTGTAATATTTGGTCTTTTACTCCCCCCCCCCCATTTTCATGGAACATTATTTCTGTAATTAATTATTCATATGGTGTTACTTTCAAATATGAAAACATCCTGTTATGAAACATACATTGAGAAGTGACAAATGACCTTAAATCATATTTAAAACCATAAACTTTCTGTATTATTTATGACCCCTTACATCAAAATGTGTTTTTACTTATTCAAGCAGCTTAGGATTGTGACCTTCTCCTTTTAAACAAGTCTCACTTCCATTAATTGAAAAGCACGGAGCATATTATTAGAGCTTACGTGCCCTGTGTTTTCTTTTCCAAAGGCACATAATTCTTCTTTAACCTAAATTTCTCAGTAAGAGGGACAGTTAGTTCATTCTTTTAGAAAGATAATTTACTGGTTTCCTAAAGAAACTTAAGTACACATTCCTCATCTCCACAAATGTTTGAAGTACAGAATAGAAGTATTACTTATCTAAAATCTATTTTAATCCTAGACTGTTTTTTTTCAAAGTTTGTTTTAATTAGGATAGAGATATAAATGAGGCAAATATTGTGCCTTCATTGAATCCCCAGTAGGACACTTTTGGTTAGTTTCAGTGATTGAATTTTGCTATGAATCATTAAGAAAATTTCCAGTGATCTGTGACATAATATTTTAACCCCAAGGTGCTGTAATTTATAATATTGAGGTTAAAAGACTGATTTCAATAAAGAATTAAAATTACATATGGATAGTCTTAGTCTGTTAATTAAAAAAATAAGCAGGCAAATTTATAACAAGTGCTGTGTACAAGAGAAATTATATAGGGGAGGTAGCCTTCCTATAGATGATTTAGATTATCCAGAGAATTAGATAATGTGGACAGTGGACTCAGAATATATTTCTTCTCTACCCCCAGAGTATTTCTCTGTTTCTATCATTTCCAGTTTTAAAAAAATCACTTCTGACACTTAACTAAGGGGTGTTTCTCATTGCCCCTTTCCTCTATTTGCTAATTCACATTACCCAGCTTACCCATGTTGCTTTTTCTTTAGTCATCTTCCCCCTTCCCCTGTCTTGATCTCTATCCTGCCCCTTCCACTCTTCTTGGGTGTTTATTTTCCTTCCTCAAAATGCTGTTAAAAGTAAATGGAATATTGTGAAAAGTCAAAGAATTTCATTTTTTATCATTTAAAAATATATTACATAATGTATCCAGTTTCATTTTATTTTTCTAGGCCTCCATCATCTTCTTAATGGTATTTATAACTAATTTTAATATGTTATGGCATTCATAATTGTTCACGTGAAGGTACCTGAGAATCAGAGTGACAAAGTACATAGTGTTTATAATGTTGATACTCTTCCTTCATTGCTGTCCAGTGGAACTTTCTGTGGATAGAAATGTTCTTCATCTGGCCTATCCACTGTGGCAGCCATTGGCCATGAATGGCTATTGAGCACTTGAAATTTAGCTGGTGTACTTAAGAATTGAATATTAAATGTAATTTAATTTTAATTAATTTGAATATGAGTAGCCACATGTGGCTGGTGGCTACCATAGTGGACAGTGCAACTAGATGATTAGCAAGGACTTAATGTTTTTTCTAGTTGTTTAATTACACCTCTATCAAGAAGTAGTGACTCTGTTACTGAACATCTATACTAATGATAGAGGAATATGCAAATTGTCCAGGATGCTGTCACAGTAATGACCAGCAGGCTGCCTAGGACAACAAAGCTGGCAGAGGGGTTAGTGAGTGATGACCAAACGATTGAACAGCAGGCTGCGTGGGGCAACCAGGCTGGGGGGGGGGCAGTTGGGGTCGACCAGGCCAGCAGGGGGGGCTGTTAGGGGCAATCAGGCTGGCAGGCAGGGGCAGTTAGGGGTGATCAGGCAGGCAGTCAGGTAAGCAGTTAGGAGCCAGTGGTCCCAGATTGTGAGAGGGATGTCCAATTGCTGGTTTAATTTAATGTCCAATTGCGGGGATCAGGCCTAAACCAGCAGTCGGACATCCCCCGAGGGGCCCCGGATTAGAGAGGGTGCAGGCTGCGCTGAGGGTCCCCCCCCTCTTGTGCACAAATTTGGTGCACCGGGCCTTTAGTTGCACTATATTGATGAAGCCCATATTCTGTTTTTATCCATCTTTCCATGAAGAGACCTCCATAACAACTTTGAGAAGCATGTTAAAATATTTATGAATAGGCCAACTAGTGAATTTCCAAGTTTAGAAAATGACATCTCCTCCATGACACCATCCCTGGCTCTTCTCACAGTTTTTTTCTCTTGCTTCTGCTGCAGTGGTCCCTTCCCTTTTCTCAATGTCCACAGCAAACGATGCCTCTTGGTTCTTGTCAGATTCCATGTTATTTATGCACCCCTTTTTATCTCCTCTTCAAGACACTTTGGGCATAGAACTTGGAACAGAAGTCTGGCTGATCTTTGCATCTCTTTGAGCATCTGGCATAGTAACTTATACAATCGATATTGCTCAATGGCTGATGTATGAAGTCTCTGTCTTCCTTTGGAGGCTAACAACATGAAGGTGACCCTCAGTTGTAGGTCTCCCAGAGTCTCCAGTGTGTGGCCAGAGCTTGGATAAGATGGGTGACCTCAGTCTGGAAAGGTTACCTTTGATTTCTGTTCACAAGCGCCTCTGGTGAACTCTGACTTCACACTCATTTGACACAGCCTTCCTTTGTAACCAGTTTGAATATTTCCTCTGCTTTGTTCTATTTCCTCCTTTTTGCCTCCAAAACTCACAGCATGGTGATGAGCCCTTGGTTTCTCAAGCAAATTACTTTTGGTGAGGGGGCTGTTGTCTTCAAATTTATATTTTTATAAAGGGTTACAGTAAACTAGTAGTGACGACAAGGACCCATGAAAGGAAACCCTATTGAATTCTTTTTATTATTAAATCTTCAGCTAATTCCTTTACAAGCTGATTCTTTAGGGGTCTAAAAAGCATTTATGACTTGGGAAAATGTGGTGTAATCAGAAAGACAACCACACAGTGAACATAATGTTGCCGGCCAGAACCAACAGGTGAACATACATTGTCTAATGGCATCTCTATTGTTAATGGCTGCAGTGCTCTGGGATTGCACATGCAGTGATATATCCATGCTGGTTTCTGAATTGTCTCTGTTGAACATCTGTGTACTCAGAATTATCCCTACTCTGTTCCTCTGACCTGTTTCATTTGAACTGCTCTGGACGTAAATTTTTTTAGTCACTAAATCTAAACTCAGGGTGTGAATCAC
The DNA here is from genome assembly GCF_000147115.1 of Myotis lucifugus. Lineage (NCBI taxonomy): Eukaryota > Metazoa > Chordata > Mammalia > Chiroptera > Vespertilionidae > Myotis > Myotis lucifugus. Next base: position 22,710,423 of record NW_005871049.1, on the reverse strand, counting down.
AGCTGGGCGATGATAGGTAATGGGACAGGGAATTTACCAGGGGCATGAGAGCATCAGATATTCCATGTTCTCAAAGGAAATAATTTTTTTTTCAAAATAGAGAAAATAATATTGGGAGGGTGAAATTTTTTATTTTATTTTCCTGGAGGAAGTAAATAGATTTTTCAATGAAATTCTGTTTCAAAAATGGGCCAATTGCCGAACCGGTTTGGCTCAGTGGATAGAGCGTCGGCCTGCGGACTGAGGGGTCCCGGGTTCGATTCCGGTCAAGGGCGTGTGCCTTGGTTGCGGGCACATCCCCAGTGGGGGGCGTGCAGGAGGCAGCTGATCGATCTCTCTCATCGATGTTTCTAACTCTCTATCCCTCTCCCTTCTTCTCTGTAAAAAATCAATAAAATATATTTAAAAAAAAAAAAAATGGGCCAATTGTTTTAACGAAGTGCTTAAGATTATGCAGCCAACTAGTAAATTTTAGTATTTTCTCAACACTTAAATTAATAGATCTTTTAAGAGCAGATGCTATTGGAATCGGATATGTGAAAAGTATATCTGTCCTTCACCATGGGATACTTTGTCATAACGGAAATCACAGGGCTCAGTAGCTACAACTCTTTCATGAATAATGACTCAATACAATTTTAGAAAATTAAATAGGGAAACTGACATTTTCCGGCACTGTCATTAGAACTATACGTTCTGTCTTTTAGGTTTATAATTGTAATACGTAATCTCTTTTTATTATGGAAATTAGAGAAGATAATTATTTTGGCCCACTTACAGAAACAAGTTTCTTCTCCCATTCATATTGTTAAACTGCTGGAATTTAAATAAAAGAGTTAAAGTAAAATGTGTATCTGTCCCACGAAGAGCACACTCCAAGCATGGTGAGACATGAATGGTAATTAGAATGTGCTATTGGGGTTTTAACATGCAGTGGGCAAAGTACTCGCAGATTCATTCAACAACTCACCCAACCTTGGCCCCGGTCTTGTTAGGACAATGTTGAATTGAGCAAAATAAACAGTATTTTGGTGAATGGAAGAATGCTTCACACATGTTTCAGTTTTATCCAGTAAATATTTGTGTAACCATTTTAAATTAAATGTTCTGATAAGATTATTCAAAACAAAGATTTTTGGCATTATTAGTTATATATTTATGACACGGACTTAAATGTCAGTCAGAACTCAAACTACTATATATAATACCATCTTACTCAACTTTATGATGTTGCCATATGGATAAAAAGGTAGTTTGCTTTAGAAGTAGAAAATTTCAAATGGAAATATATTTCTCTGATATTTTCTGAGTCTTGGCTAGACTAATTCCTTCTCATTACACCTCCTTAGACCCCTTTCTCATTTGTTTGTTATTAGGAGAAATACTTAGCATATGGTTTAAGAGCAGATAGTTTAGTAAATAATTGACCCAAGGGCTTCATTTGGCCCCAAGCTTAAAATGAGTCAATAGTGTGATACAGATGTTGAAAAAAAAATCTTACACAGCATTAACAGGAGTATCATCTCCAGATGTTCTCACAATATTCTGGAAACATTCGAGAGGACATTGACAGAATGATGTCTCCACGGGAGGGGTGGTCATGAGAGTGGGGAATTTATAAGCCTTATTTTATGAAGAATAGTTGATGGACTAGACATATTGAACTTAGAAAAATATAATTTTAGGTGACTATTGTTACTTTCTTAACATGAATATTTATACTATAACTATATCTATGTCCACATTTATATCAACCTCATCTCTCTCTATATATGTTAGAACCACTTTCTCTATGGAACCTAACAGGTAGAACAGGACCAATGGTTGGAAGACAGCTGTTTGAGCTCTATATAGTTGGGCCTCTCTACCAAATCAGAGGTAATAAATGGAAAGGGATTCTTTAAATAGAGGTGAACTGTTATCAATGACAGTGTCCAAGTGGAAACTGAGAAAGCATCTGTCAGTGACTTCATAGATTTCATATATTGGGAGATGGGTCATTCTTGATGGCCTCTACTCTTATTAGGTTCTTTAATAATTGGATATTTATTATTTACTTCAGATAAATCTATTTCATTTAGAAACATCAACAACTCTAGATTTGGGGTCTGGGCTAAGAAGTTACAAATTAAGAGAGGCAGATGTGGGTAAGGAAGGGATCTTGACTAGGTGTGGTCAGGCTAGGATCCCAGAAATATACAGGAGTCACGCAGGTGAGCAGGAGGCTGAGCAAAACCATCAGAGAATAAGTACAAGGAGATAGCCCCAGTCTCTAAATCAGGAAGCAATTTTTGCCTCCACAAGTAAGTTTCTTGCTGGGACCTACAAGTGGGAGCAGGAAGTGCAAGAGCTGGGTGGCGGCAACCCTGGCAGCTGCAATTCCAGCTAATCCAACAGCTGAGCTGGCTGTTGGGTACTTGACAAATCCTTTAATACTAGAAATTCATAGGACTCCACTTCTCTGCAAACTTTTCATAATAACAAAGTTCTGCTGAGAACAGTCTTTCATAAGCAGCTGAGTATCATCTTCCTATGGTTTTCTATGACAGTGCTTCCCCTCAAATCCCTCACATTGCTACTAACCACAGACCTTGAGCACCACAATGCAGATAACGGGGCTGCCAGGTAAAAATGAGGCAGACAGTCACGCTCTTAAACATGATACTGCATTTTATTTCACCAGATAGAAAACACAAACCATAGGATCGAAGTAAAAAGAACTCAAGATCCCCTTTGCCCCTCATTAATTAATTTCAGTCATTCTCCAATTTAGAACGGATCGGTACTTTTTGTATAGTGTGTGTTCTTCTTGATTATATTCAGAGACCTTTTCTCACTTTTCCCTTTTCAACCCATCTTTTATGCTAACCTCAGAGTTATTGTTTTCTTTATTGAATTTATTGGGGTGACACTGGTTAATAGGATCATATAGGTTTCGGGTGTGGATTTCTATGTTCCAAGATCTTGATCAGAGTTAATGTTTTAAAACTCACATATAACAATGCTATTCTTTTGCTAAAATCATCTGTGGTTCCTGGGATCAAGTTTGTCTTCTCAGTAAAGGAGTTAAGCAGCAGTTCTCTATCATCCTTCTTATGTTTCATGTACTCCAGATTTTACTCATGTGGCATAAATACAACAGGAATATTAATACCTCTGAGTTTGCTTCTTTGTTTTGGTCTTGCTGTTTCCCATTCTTGAAATATGTTTTCCCTCTGGCCTTCTTCCCTGCATATTTCTCCAACTTAACAAAAACCTACCTTCTCTGGAAAATTGTAGTTGACTTCTTTTTTTGTTAATCCTCACCAGAGGATATTTTTTCCATTGATTTTTAGAGAGAGTGGAGTTTGGTTGCCTCCACAAGCGCCCTGACCCAGGGGCTGGGGATTGAGCCTGCAACCGAGGTACATGCCTATGACCTGGCTGGGAATTGAACCTGAGACCCCCTGAGCCAAACTGGTCAGGGCTATAATTGACTTTTAAAAATTAATAATTACTGCCTTCTTGTTCTTACGTCTGTACCCCTATTGGGGAGCATGGTCATAATGTAGTATAATTTTGTTCTGTATGACTCTTTCTTACTTCTAGGCTGTGAGCTCCCTAAGGGCAGGAATAATGACATCTATTTCTGCACATAATAGATATACACGAATAACTTTTGAACACTTACTAAATTGTATCTATCCACTATTACCATTTCTTGGGTCCCTCTTGGCTCTATAATTCTGCAGTTGCCATCGGTACTATGGGAATATAAATATTATGATACAGTTCAGATGGAATTGGCATCACTGTGCAAAGCCTTATAAATGGCAAATTAAATTGCCTTTTGGCTTGCTAAATAGGAAAAGCCAAGTCCAGAACCGACATAACTCCAGGCCAGTTTAACATTTACTGGTTTTCCAAAGTCTATACAGTTTTTGGTTGTGGAAAGAACTACTGGTCTTATGCTTCTTTGTAGGATTCAGTTATGGTGTTTTTGGAGACACCTTGATAGAAACAGCCATAGGGCATATAAGGAGAGTGGCTATGCATGTATTTTGTGGTTTTCTCGCTGCCGCCTCCCTACCACACACTAGGGCTGGCAGAAAACTGAGGAGAGCGCGGGAGGCATATGAGGTTATTTGTCCCCTCTAGCAGAATGCATTCCCCGCGAGTGGATATGGTGTCACAATTATTCGAAGTGAGTCTGGCTAATATTTATAAACATCTGTCTAATGTTTTATTATTTCATATAATTGTGATTAAAAAAACATTCTTAACACTAGAATAACTCTGGATAGCAGCCTGGAAATGAATGTCACCATGAAAGTAAACATCAGAAAAAGATGATCCCCTGGCAGTTTTGAGTAGCCAGAGAAAATAGGATTCTTTCTGATAGTCAGCATATATACATCCAGTCTCAAACACACAGGCATTACTTTCCTCCATCTACGTTCCCTCAAAACAATGGCAAGCTCATATCTGACATCAAGTATTTCCTCTTGGGTTTTGCCTAAGTTTCCAGCTTATTATTTCTGGCACCTTTCTCATCAGTGCCTAGCGGTTGCAGCCTCAGAATTTGGCCAATAATGGGACTCGCCAATGGGCGTTACTGGAATGAAGGCTCATTTGGGACGGTTCATCTGTTTATCATAGCAGCACCCAGTGGTGGTCTGTTAGCATTTCCTATCAAAACTTTCTTGCTGAGAGTTTTGAAGTTTGATCTTTTCAATTTTCCACTGGCTTAAAATTCATCATCAGAGATGTTCAGCTTTTTAAAATGAAAACCTAGCCCTAGCCGGTTTGGCTCAGTAGATAGTGTCCGACTGCAGACCAAAAGGTCCTGGTTAGATTCCTATCAAGGGCACGTACCTTGGTTGCAGGCTTCTCTCCGGAGCACATGCAGGAGGCAACTAACCGATATGTTTCTCTCACATCGATATTTCTCTCTGTCTCTCTAGCTTCCACACTCTCTAAAAATCAATGGGAAAATATCCTCCAGTGAGAATTAAAAATAATAAATAAATAAATAAATAAATAAATAAATAAATAAATAACCTAGATCATTTGCAAATTTCAGAAATATGGTTTGATGAATAATGCTTCACTGGCTTCAGGGGGGAAAAGAAACAACATTTACTTAGACTTCAAATTTCTTTTGTGTATGATTCAAATTATTAGGTTTGTAAACATTTTGTCATTGTGTCACTTGAAGGGAATGAGTAGTGACCTGGAGGTCAATTGTCTTAAAAAATTATACCAAAGCCACTGCACTGTGCTGTTTAAGGATTTTAAAATATAACCCTTGTTTATAATCTTGACTACATAACCGCAAATTAACAACAGATCCATTCCTTCTTGCCTAATAACCAGGACTTTCAGGAGGCCTAGTATAACTCTGGATACTCATTGATCAGAAAAAAAGATTTATAGTGCTATTTGCCATTAAATACCATGAGAACTTGGTAGAAGTATCCTGCTGCATGTGTGTAGGAGTAAATCCTGGTGTTTACTTCACCAAGCTCACCAGGATGGCTTTTCTCCATGGAGAGAATGTAAGATCCAAAATAAGCAGCCTAGACTCCAAACGCTCCCAAGGAATTCCTGGGTCTCTGTGAGGATTCCAAAAATCCTCCTTTCTCTCACCTAGATCCTACATGTCCTTAAGGCATGTGTGTGTGTTTGTGTGTGTGTGTGTATCAGAGAGAAAGGGAGAGGGAGAGAGAAACGGAAACATCAATGATGAGAGAGAATCAGTGATCGACTGCCTCCTGCATGCCCCACACTAGGGATCGAGCCTGCAACCTGGGCATGTGCCCTGACTGGTAATTGAACCGTGACCTCCTGGTTCATAGGTCCAGGCTCAATCACTGAGCCACACTGGCTGGGCAGACCTTAAGGCTTTTGATAAGAACAGCCTATTTGTTCATCTCCCTTTATGAAATGGATAAGTTCTAAAAAGAGTTAACTTAAAGAGAAAAAATGAAAGCTACTTTTTATTGAGCACTCTCCCATTCAAGCCACAGCACTAGACATTTCGTCTTCTTCACTTCATCCCCACAGCAGCCCTACAAGATGGGGATATTATTTACACTTAGCAAATAAGTAATGAGAGAGGCCCAGACATGACAGAAATGGTTCAAGGCTCTAGAGGCAATGAAAGGAGCCACCAAAATCAGGAGCTCAGTGTGTTCGACTCCAGGTCCTCGGCTTTACCTGCTACAGCATGTGGCCTCCACACATTGAAACACTGCAAACCTGCTAGAGAAATTGACCATTTTAAGAAATCCTACCCCAATTTTTTAAATTGATTACCAAAGCATTCTTGTGTTAAAACATTGCTTATTTATTTTAATTATTTAAAATGCCGTACACTATATGTTCTAAGAGATTATCTATCTCTAATATTCCTAATGTATTACAAAAAGTATTTCTTAACATGAGCCCATGGATGGGCCCCATACAATCAATGACACCCTCTGCAGTTGAAGGTACCTTGTATGTGCATTTGCAAAATGCATTTTTATGGGGTCAAATGGCCAATATTTCTTTCATCATATTCTTTAGGGAAAGAAGTTTATGTATTATTGCTTCAGATAGTAGGAAAATGTTACTGCTTAAAAATAAAATATATTTCAAAATATTTCCATTACTTTGGGGGAACTTATAACCACAGTTTCCTATTCCTTATCTTACTATAAAGGAGGGAGATTTGGGAAAGGAAGAAAGAAAAACTGGTCAAAGAATTGAAAAAAATTAAAGATTACAACAGATATTGGGATCACCCAATTTAACCTGGACATTTGGCTTTGTCTCTGTGACCAATGAAGTTAAACTTGTGTATAATTATTTGTTCATTGAAAGTGAGTTTTATAATTTATAGAGTCAGACCCAGGTTAGCTTTTAATCCTTAACTGTCAAGGTGCTGTGTGCATCACTCAAGGAGTCAAAGGAGAAGTGGGGCTATGATGCCTCTGAAGAGAGAGGACCGGGAGGTGGATGGCCAGGCGCACAGGATGGCTGAGATCAGGCCAATTTGAGCTGCATGTTTGAATTCAGGGCAGCAGTCCTCACAGTGGGGTGCATTCATTTACTCCTGGACATACCTGAAGACTGTTTCTGGAGCATGAGAGCGTCCACAGTTTTATGGAAATCAAATTTCAAGTCTTCAGTTTCCATTCCTGATGTGGGTCAGTCTGAGAATTCACCTCCTAAGTAGGTTCTTCTTTCTTGTCTCTCTTTTCAAAGTCACCCTTTCCACACAACCAAGAAGGAAAAGAGGTCATAGTTCTTACCCATTCATCTTCTTACCCTGCTGTACTGGTAGAGCGGGAAAACCTCCAGAGAGAAATTAAAGAGCAGAAATATTGCAGTTGATAATGAGAAAGGGAATGCCCAATTTTATGGGCAAACCCCATGAAATTTCTTCTTGACAAGTAGATCACCATTTAATTTTTGGCCTGTAGCTGAGGCAGGTTTTAGAGAATCAAGGAATACTACTGAATTCTTTTTTATTTCTATCTAATTTGTAAGAAGGTGTTCCTCTCTCACCCCCCTCCCCCGCAATATTTCTATTAAATAAGGAAAAGTAATAAAGTTTAGGCTGGAGCATTATCCTTCTAAAATAGAAAATATTCATCCTTGAACACATAAACTGAATTTAACAGTCCTATCCATTCTATTAAAAAATTCATTTCCACTCAGGCCACCATGGCTCAGTGGTTGAGCATTGACCTAGAACCAGGAGGTCAGGGTTTGAGTCCCTGTCAGGGCACATACTTGGGTTGCGGGCTCGATCCCCAGTGTGGGGCATACATGAGGCAGCCAATCAATGATTCTTTCTCATCATTGATGTTTCTATCTCTCTCTCCCTTCCTCTCTGAAATCAATAAAAAATACTTTTAAAAAATGCATTTCCAAAAGAATGCTTTTATAATTAGTAATTATGTTATTTATATGTTGTTTTGATCAATTGACTACTACTACTAATAGTACTGATAACTCAATCCAGAAAAAAATCATTTAAAATATAGAGCCTTATGATCATAGAACATTAAAAAAAATCTGATTTTAATTTCTGTACATATTCTATTATAGAGAAATATGATGGGAGAACAAATATAGACTTTCAAGCTTAAAATATAATATATTTGAATAAAAATGTCTTATGGATGAGGAAAGAACTGTGAGTTCAAGAAGAAATGGGATAATATAAAATTTTGCTGCATTAAAAAAGATTGTCCCGTGTTTTTCAAGTGGATAATTATTGGTGGGTATCACATATTCTTGGTATTAGTTTCAATTGAATACATTTAAAAGAGTGATGAAATAGAACCATATAAAATGTTTATATCTATAATACACTATTTCTTATGTCCTCTACAACCCGCAGGGTAGATGATAAATTTGTAACAAGAACCCTGGGAAGAAAACCCCCTGATTTGTAGCATTTCCTGACTTTCATAGTGTAAATATTTTCCTCATAGTTGATTTAAAGCTACCAGAAGTTTAACAACTCAATGGCAAAATTCCTGAAAACTTTATAATTGACCCTCACCAAGTTGTACAGGCCAGCTCCAGTAAACTGCTTATAATATAATATTGAATGTCAAAATAAAAATGTGTGAAAGCTATATATCATTTTTTCAAGTCCCTTCACTTGGAGGCTCTTGACAAAAATTTTATGATAAATAAATGTGCACCCTAAACCTCTACTTTAAGCATTTACAGTTTTTTTTTTGTCTTTTCCTTCTATGTTGATTCCCCAAATTAGCTATTCCTGAGAATTAACTATAGAATTTAGGGGGAAAAGTAGATTCTTGGGCCCCACCTCATACCTACTAAATCATAATCCGTAGTTGTAGGGGTCATCCATTTATATTTTAGCAAGCACCGCAGGGCCCGGGAGGCAGCCAGCCCAGTAGTCTTGCCCCACCGGAATTACTTACCGCTCGATAGGATTACAATAGGGAAATAGAAATTGAGATAGAAGTCTTTGCTCATTCTTTCAATGTAAAACAGCTAGACCACCTCAACAGGGTGTGCTGTTTTCACCAGAGAATTGGGGAAAAGTTGTGAGACTGTTTCTTTTTGTATTGAATGAATAATTAACTGCCGAGTTAAGCTTTGAAGCATCGCTTGGTTGTGGACAGGGAAAACAAGCCTTCTATTATAAAGGAACGGTGGTAGCTGAGATCTCCACTGAAGCCAAGCAGTGTCCCCGGGAAGCATCCCAGTTCCTGAAAATTCTATTTCTGCACTTTACCCCATTCCTGCCCCTCACCTTTGTGACTCTTCCCTGTGCCACACTACAAACACATTGGGAATGTACAAATATAGAGAACACAGCATTATTTCAAATCCAAACTGATACAAAGGATAGCAGCAAATGTCCTTCCATACATGCGTATTCGTGAGTACCTTTCCCTGGGATCCACAGTGTGATCGTTCATTGATTGGCAAGAGCAGAGCTGTTCTAAAGATGGCTAGCCATGAGGTCCTTGGGTTCCTTTTTCATGGGTTCTGTAGAGCCCATTTAAAGGTCTAATCCTGGGATGTCTGGGCTTTAGTGGGTCTCAGAGATCATCCATGGTGCTCACTCATCATTTCGGACCTTAGTGGTGTGTTCTCAATATTGTCTGTGTCTCTGAATGATAATGACTCCATCACATTTACTATTATGTGAAGAGATATGTATCAAGCTTCAAAGAAGAACACTGGCCTCTCCCACTCCCACTCGCACTTTTTTCACTTGTCTCTGGTCCCTGGAGTAGTTTTTTTCAATAGATAGTCCCATTTATTAATTGAAATACAAGACCAAAGATGTCTAAATCCTCTCTGAGAGTGTGAGAATTACTCCTCTGCTACCGCTCAACGTAGCCAATAGTCTCAGAGAACTGGGAGTGGACAGTTGGATGGGGCTTTCCACTTGAATTTCCTCCCAGGAGGCCCTTGGAATATAAAGTGCTTACTCATAATCATTATAGGAGGATATATTCTCGTTCGGGGCATATTAAAGCATTTGTGCAAACAATTACTATTAGACATTTCCTGCTGAGACATTCCCAGGTGCTAGAGAAGTTGACTTGTTATGGGAAACCACATTACTCACTTTAATAAGTTCAGTGTCTTTTTGTCTTGATAGCTAAATTTCTCACGGAATGTTATAAACATACATTTAACTACAGGGACTAATATAGTAAACATCCATTGTGTTTACAGATACAATAAAATATTATAGATACAATAAAGCATTATAGATTTAATCGAAAGTCCTGTACGGCTTTTCCTGGTCCCATTCACTTTTTACCCTCATTGGAGGAAGCTGCTCTCCTGACGTTGGTTTCTTTCTTTCTTATGCATGATTTTATATTTTCACTATATTCATATATTTCCATAAATAATATGAAGTGATGATTTTTGAAACTTTATATATATGGAATAATATTATACATATTAACCTTCATTTTTATGACACTGTTTAAAACATTTATATGCACAGTATATAGTTTTATAGTTGAATGTTACTTATATAGGCATGTAGCTACTTCAATATATTTATTTATTTTAGATTTTTTTCTTAGTTTTTTATATAAAATGATAATTCTTGTACATGTGTCCTTGCATATATAGATAAAAATTCTTCTAGGTCATGTACCTAGAAATAAAATTGCTTGGTCAAAGCTTATTTTTATCAGGTCACCTTTACTATGTCCCAAAGATCTTCCAATATGTTACCTTCTAAATAAAAGCCTGAAAGTTCATGGGGCACATTTTGATTTTTATTCAATCTAAAATTAACTTTCTGTGTTTTGTGAAGCAGGAGTCATTATTTTGTTCAACATGGAAAATCGTTTGTCCTAGAAAAATTTATTGACTAGTCTATCTTTTCCCCACTTATTGTATTCCACTTCTGTAGTGTATTGAATCTCCACATTTCTGGGTTCTCTCTATTCTGTTTCATTGGCCCCCACTTCTATGTCAATACCGCATGGTCTTATTCTATATAATAAAAGCCTAATATGCTAAGTGTTTGGCCGACCAGTCAGCCATTCAACCAAAGTGTAATATGCTAATGATATGCTAAGGTCGTTCAACCGCTTGCTGTGACGTGCACTGACCACCAAGGGACAGACAGTCAATTGGTTGACCAGTCGCTGTGACATGCACTGACCAGCAGGGGGCAGATGCTCCGACCAGTAGGTTAACTTGCTGCTGGGGTCCGGCCAATTGGGATTGAGCGAGGCAGACTGGACATGCCCTGGAGCCCTCCTGCAGTCCCTCCCTGGCTGGCCAACCTCCTGCATCCCTCCCCGACCCCAATTGAGCACCAATAGGGTCCCTCGGCCTGGCCTGTGCCCTCTTGCAATCTGGGACCCCTTGGGGGATGTCGGAGAGCTGGTTTCAGCCCCATCCCACAGGCCAGGCCAAGGGACCACACTGGTGCACGAATTTGTGCACCAGGCCTCTAGTCTACTATATTTATATATTAAGTCTTAATAGCTCGTAGGCAACTTCTTCTACTTCAAAATTGTCTTAGTTATACTTTGTCCTTTATTCTTCTATATGAATTTTATCACCATTTTTTGAAGTTTTGCAGATATTTCTACTAAGATTTTTATTGGAATGCAGTAGTAGAACAATTTTAGGATAATTAATACCTCAGACAGTGGGATTTCATATCTATGTTGGACTACTTTCATGTCCTTCTACATTAGTCATTTTATTATATCATGCACTTATATTTGAATTTATTCCAGGGCACCTGAAGGTTATTTATTATTGTCTTTTTCTTATCATCAGATTAATTTTCCTGTTCAGCATTTGAAAGGTCCTCTTAATCTGAGTCTTGTGCCTTTATTTAATTTAGAGAAATTTTCTTTTATTATTCCTTATTTTATTGTCTTGGTTCTATGTTTCTGAAATGTCTTTAGACAGATGTTGAACTTACAATAATTTTCCATGTCCTTTAGTTCTTCAAGTTATTCACCTTTTTTTCTCTTTGTTTTAAAAAGACTTTCTTGAGTAATCTTTCAGGTTATTAGTCTAGATTTTTAAATTTTAATATACTATATTTAATTTCCAAGAACTTGTACTCCTTCTCTGACTGCTTTTCTTTATTAGTAGACTTTTCTTCTTTAATGGATTAAATATTCTTTTGTATCCCTGAGAGTACTGAAGAATATTTTAAAATTCTCTATATTATTTCTTTTTCCTTGGGATCAGGTATTGTGTTTGTTGATCTGTTGTTCCTTATTGTACACATTTTGGCATGAAGGACTAGGCTAAGAAGTGACTCTGAATTTTCTCAGATGTTCTGCGTCTATAACCAGACTAAACACTATCTCACCCAATTCTCCACATAAAAGGGTCCATGCTCATGTACTTCTCCTTTGGGCCTAGCTGCTTTGCCTCTTTTTCTTTCTGTGATTGCTATTGAGACTCACAGTTGCATACTGGCTAAAACACACAGACCACAGACTTCTGCAGCTCTGTCAGCTTGTATCGCAGCTCCACCATGCATGAGCTGTGTGGCCTGTCACTTGATGACTCTGCCTAAATGGGGAAAGTGGCAGAATCTACCTGACAGGGTTAATGTGAAGATTAAACAAGCCAATACTTGTAAGCTGCTTAGAACAGTATCTGGCACACAATTAGGTGCTTTATTAGCCATTAGTAGTTCTTGTTATTTATGTTATTGTCTCAATATTAACATGTTAGGCCCCGTTGTTCCTAAAAAAGACTCTCCTACGAAGATTACCTTATCAAAGATTGCCCACTTGTTTCGGAGAACAATTCTCAGGAGCTATCTGTAAACAGTGCTGCTCACCTTAGTGGGAGAATGGGGAGACACAGGACAGGCAAAGCTGTTAGAATATCTTTTTAGTTCTTCACTTTCAAGAGTCATTGAAACCTCTGGCAGCTTTTATCTGCGTGGTGTTTTGGCCGTTTCTCCATTCTTATTCTCCCTCAATCCTATCAATTTGTTGTTAATTGCTCAGGAATTCCTCAGATTTTCAGATTTACTTGTTTCACCCTTTCTCATTTCTTAATGAAGCTGTAGAGTTATCCTGTTAAAAGTCTTTGTCACCTCAAGAATCACATTGCAGGCTGAGCCATTTTGGCTCAGTAGTTAGAGGACTGAAGCATCTCAGGTTCAATTCAGGTCAAGGGCATGTGCCTCCGTTGCAGGCTTGATCTCCAGCCCCGGTCAGGGCACCTGCAGAAGGCAACCAATTGATGTGTCTCTCTCCTATCAATGGTTCTCTCTCTCTGTCCCTCTACCTCCCTTCCACTCTCTCTAAAAATCAATGGAAAACAACATATCCTCAGGCAAGGATTAACCAAAAAAAAAAAAAAAAAGCAACAAAAAAAGGAATTACATTGCAGGAAACCAGATAGAACATTATGTTTGTTCCAGAACCTTGACCCAAATGCTATCCTGCTGTCCTTTGGATTTTGCAACAAAAAAAATTATGAGTGACCTTGGTGAGAGTGGTTTTAATGAAGTGGTGAAATGAATGCAGGTTTTTGAGGGTTCAAGAGTTAGTAGTAGATGTAAAAGTCACAGTGGCCAATCCAGGCTGCTGCCTCTACAACAGCAACATTTCCAAATTAGATTATCATTTTAGATACTCGATGTGGTATGTGTATCTACATAGTAGATGTACCAGAAATACCATATAATATTTCAGAGGAACGGATAGCACGGAATGCAGTTCATGTTTTGTAACTGTGGAAACGTAGACCTTGTACAGAGAGCACAGGGCTCAGGAGGCCAGAGACTCTAGCTCCAGCAGCTGTTCAAACACGCATTTGTTAAGCCACTTTGAGTAAATTGCCTAACCTTGTCTATAGGATATTATTTCCTGCCCTCTGCCCACCTCAGAGTTGCACTGTGAGGATTTGTAAGCCAAGCACTTGAGGTTTTTTGGCTCATATGTATCCATAATAATAGAGTTTTAATGTTTAATTACTCTCTGAGAACACATTCTCTAAGCCAGTGTTTTTGAGAGCTCCATGGCCCACCTACATTAGAATCACCTGGGATTCATTGTTAAAAAGATTCCTGAGGCACAGCCCAAACCCACTGAATCTCAATTTCTATGACTGGGCCTGATACTCAGCATTTTTCTAGTGCTTTTATGAGACTTACCCGGACCAAGGTTGGAGGACCACTCCTTTAGGCCTGGGAGCTCTCCATGCCTGCCAACAAAAGAGCTGATTAATGTTCCTGTCCGGTTACATTTATTTTTATGTCAAAGGACAATCACAGTTTAAAATAGGAAACTGGTTTTTAAATCAGGATAATTAGGATGCTTGCAAATGACAGCCACTAAACTTTTGAGGAAAAAATTGGCTTGGTCTGTAACATACATTTATGGATAATAATATCAAAATGTGAGAGGTTGTCTTATGTTTCTTTCACCTTCACTTTGGAATGTATTGCTTCCACATTGAATACAGTTTTTGAAGCAAAATCTGATAGTTTGAGAGTCATTCTTTTCCCTTGGTTCCCCTCGCAGGGGGCACTGGGTAACTTGGAGTCTCCAGGTCCTTCGATCTATCACTGTAGATAAATGATGGAAGAGTGGGAAACTGCTCTGGCCAAAGAAAACTTGTATAAGAGGCCCAGCATTAGCAACCTCTTTGGGAACTGCCAAGGGTTCTAATGAGACTTTTCAGCTTAAGAAGCCGGGAGGCTGGAACTACACGTACACAGAGAGGAAATCCTGTTAACTGTCAGCTGCTCAATCATTTGACTTAGGGGTCGTTAGTGGGACAGAGCTGCTTTCCCCCGCCCTTGCTGCTGCCCACAGTGCCCAGAGTTGACATGGGGACCTTGCATCCTCCAGGTGACCAGAAGCACCAGAGGATGCACCCATGTCCCCCTCCTCCACTTTTCTGCCCCAGCCCCCCCTTCCTGATGGGTGGGAACACTCGAACCCCTCGACCCACATTGTGAAGGTCTTTCGTCTTAAAGGAAGAGTGGTAAATCCAGTGTCCATATGCCTTGATGGGCATTTTCTGTTATACACATCACAGTTTTGGCTCTATAATTTATTGTATTATATCAAATCACTGAAAAAAATCCATTTTTTACTAAACAAGATGTTTCTTTGAAAGGATTGTATTTAATTTATTGTTTTTATGCTTTTGAAACCTCTCCTGGAATTTGCACTCCACTGTTATACTGAAATTTTCTTTCAACAGGATCAATACAGTCTTGACAGCCGATACCTCTTGCCTCTTTAGCTTCCTGTCAAAATCTTTACAAATATGCTAATGAGGTAATGGGCACTTTATAAATCACTGTTTAATTCTGAATCAAAGCCAAACAATCCCACATAGGATCACCATTATAATAGCAAACACTCACCATGCATATTGAGCCACAGGCCCCTGCAGGCCTCCTATGGAGACAGGTGAGGAAAACACCTAAGCACCCTGACAATTTTTCAGGGAGTGATTGTTTTCACAGATAAAAGCCAAATGCATTTTTTATTATCTGGGTGCTTCTATATTTGGCCTTTTTCTGAGAACACATCATTGGAAGTCCAAATAATTAAACATTCAGTAAGTATAAACTTTAATTTTGTTTACTAATTAGGGTTACTGTTATCTAATCAGAGACTTGATTTCAGCTTTTTCCCAGGAATTACTCACAAGTAGTGATGAAGAAAGCAGGCATTTTCATATACAGTGAAGCAGAGAGTTGAAGAGACCTAGTAATTGAGAAAGAGCCAGTTATTTCAGTGATGAACACTAGCTTGTAATAATTAGCAAATCCAACATCTGAATGAACCAATTACATCTTTGTTTTCATCTTGAAGTAAAGGCAAGGAAACCTTAATGAGCTTGTGTGTATAAATGAGGTAATTACTTGGGTTTATTTTTTCCCCAGCCCTTATTCTCCTTTTCAACCTTGCAGTAAGGGTTTTGGGCTTTTCCACTATTCATGTGTGACCTCTATTAGATAATGGGAAACTGGGAGGGGAAAAGGCACAAATTCAAGCAAATTGTCAGGGTGCTTGCTAAATTGTGGAGTGGGAGAATGAGTTTTCATCCAACTATCATTGTGACAAATTGTGTTATATATTTGACAATACTGTTAGCATTTTAATTCCATATTGATTATATAAGTTGTGGGTTCCCACAATATACAAATGAAATTCTATTTCTCCATTCTCCCCATTTCTGGGTTAAATGAGGTTTGCCACCCCTTGTTTTGTAACTCATTAAGAGCACAGTTGCAAGTGTCTAATACTGCAGAGGAGAGTGGCTCTAGTGCCGGAGTCACAAGAACTTGAAAGTGAGTTTTCCTCTTAATACAGTGTTCACAATCCGAGTTCCTGGGAATTATGGGATGTCACCTTTGAATGCTTTAATAAGCTAAGTAGAGAAAGTAGATGATGAGTATTTCAAAGAATCTATAGGTCCCAGATTTGGGGACTGGGCTCAGAGATGGTCTACCTATGACAGATGTGCTTTTCTTGAAGAAAATATTTCTGTAATAAAGAAATTTCACACAAAAATCCAGTGTTTTTATTTATCTTGAATTTTAGTAGATTGGGTAACCCTTGGCAAAAATCCTTGATAGCTGATGAGAGTTTACTCTCTTGTTGCAACCTAGTTCTCTTAGTCTAATATGTTCCTTTTATCAGTAGTGTTATATTTTTGGCTTTTATATATTTGGGTTTATAAACTCTCCCCCCCCCCCATTATTAGAGGTTTAACACTTAAAATTAATCAGGACAAGTTGGATATTTTTGGCATTTAAGAGTTTGTAGTGAGTTAAGTTTGTAATTTCTTGGAGCTCCACGTTTCTCTTGAGGTCCCACTAACACACACATTCCCAACAGTAAACTAGACTATCACTTAGGAGCATATAGTAAAAATTCCTCCCGACAACGGGTCCCAATAGTGTATGGAAAGATCTGAGGTCCATTTCTAACCATTTATAGCTTTGAAGATCTGTTCCAAGGTATCTACTGATATCATGAGGGATATTAGTAGAGCATGATGGGGTTCTAGGTAATACTTCTCTCGCTGCCCAGATCCACAACCAAGACTTTGCCTGTCTGTATATCTCACAATGGAGTAATTCTTCAAAAATGGCAAAATTATTTATATGCTCATTTTAATTGTGGATTTAACATTCTAGCATTGTTCGTGAGTGATCATAAAGAGCCGTGCAATATAGTAACTTACAGTTGTGTTGAGTCTAGTCTTTGGGTACTGGTAGTCAAGACATTAATCAACTCACTAGTAAGTGGGCTTTACAGGCCACACATACCTATACCTTTATGTGGCATTGTTTCCAAGTTTTATTTTTATGTATGTATTTCATGGTGGTATACATTATATATTGTATAACACTATAGTTGTTTCAAAATATGAAAATGTCATGAGTTTACTCTAATAGTAACTAAGCAATTTAAGTAGGCCCTCAGTTTACCTCAAGTGCAGATTTTAAATATTTTTTCCAGATTTGGGAATGGTTTCTAGTAATAAATCATGAGGCATGTTGGCAGAAACATTTCTCTGGGCTCTATCTGTTTTTAATTTTGGATGTTGCTAGTATATTTATTTCACTTCACCGGCCTGCTTCTTTAAAATCCATGAGGTTAGTAATATTTTTATGCAGAGTCACAATAGCCCTATGTCATTTATCCCAGTAATGTGCATGAGCTGAGAAGTTGGCTTGTCTTACAAATGCTAAGAAAAATGCATCATGCCAAACTTCTTAACAGTGGCCTCTTCTCAGAGAATAAATCATTCTATGTTTTCTTTAAGATTCATTGCCAAAGTTTAAATATTTATAACATTAGATGAAGCAGGAATCATAGTTTTAAAGTCCCAAAGCATAAACTGAAGTCTTAAGCTCTATAATTAATAATAAACCACATGTTTGTACAGATACAACAGGTGTGTGGAAGATCTATGCTACCTATTTGACAAGAAGAAATGAAAATTAAATGTTGAACATGCAAGCCTATTTTTCCTTTAGTAAAAAGGGGCTATTTTACAAATGTAATTACACTCTGTAAAGATAGGGGTGGCAAAGATTTGAGGAGAAAGGGTAAAGACAGGCCAAGAAAAACAGAGGAGGCCAAATCAAGCGTCAGAGCAGAAATAGTTCAATGACCTGGTAAATAATCAAGCCCGAGAAGTCACTACGAGAGGTGAGCAAGACCAAAAGTCTGACATCCCTAAAGAATGGCTCCCCACCACGGTGTCCACAGGAATGGAGAAAGTAAGAGCAAGCAACTCAATAGAAGAAATGTGTACAGGTCTGAAAGCAGGACAAAGGACTTGAAACAATTAGCTTCCCCAATCTCAACTGCCTTTTCTCACTCTCTCTGGTTAGTGTCAACTCCAACATAATTTGACAACAGAAATACAGGTAAAGCTAACTGAAAACAACTGGAGGATAGTGAGCAGGGGTCAGAGAAAAGTCACTGTTCTCTAAGGCACTTTTCTAGCAAATCTAAGAAGGAAGCACGAGCAATGTCATTTTTGAATTCCTCCCTTAAGTCCGGTTTATTGCCGGTGTAGGAGGTAACTGACTTGTTTCTGTGCCTTATGGCCAATAACCAAGAATCTTTCTTTTGCTTCTAAGGAAACTTCCATAGGATGCACAATGGTAATCAAATACAAATGGAGAGTGAAAAAGGCTGTGGAGCCAGAGACCACGCCTCGCCCCAGTCCCAAGGTCCAACCCCACTCCTAAAGTCCACCCTGCCCTGACCCCAGACCCAAAGGACTGCCAGTCTCACCTAAGGGTTGGCCTTTGGGAAGAATGAGTTCCCTTTCCTTTTGGAAATGCTGGTTCTAATCCAGTTATCTCTCCGGCTTTCCTCATCCCCTTTAAATGTTTCTCCCTTAAACACAATTCAAGTTTGAGATCTTCGTTCTTAAAAGATCAGTATTGATCCTTCAGAAGAATAGTATGAAAAAGGGTTTTTATCTCCTCCATGAACTCATCCAGCTTTGTCATCTGACATTGCCCTGAGAGACTGGTAGAAGTTAGATGTGCTAAGTTTTGACATTGTGTTTGGTCCAAAGCTGTGGACTTTAAGGGCTTGGTGGTGAGTGTCTCTTCTTCACATCTGCTGGAATTCCTTTGTCACAGTTCCCTAACACAGACAGATTCTCTAAATCCTATACAATTTTTTCTTTATGACTTAAGATATGCACCAAAGATACTTTCAGACACTTTCCCAAGGATTATGGTTTTCTAATTTCTTGCTTTTTGCCAAGTGGATGACTGTGTCTTTATGCTGTTTAAACCCCCATTCACCCACTCCCAGTCCTACCCAGGGAGCATTTTCCATAAATTCAAAGGGCCACACATTTTTACCAGGGTACAAAGATTTGCTCCAGACAACTCATTAGGTTTTTTCCTCAACTTAATCTACAAAATATAGAGGCGAAAAAAGATAAACCATGTTCTGTTTAACTGAATCTTGCTAGTACAGTGGTGGGTTCACACTGGTTTGGGGCTTTAATACCAGCTATATTATTAATCAGGTGGTGGACAATCTGTATCTTTTTGTCACTTAGAAAAAAAGATGTTTGCTGAGATTACATGACATGTGGACCAATTCCCCCTGAAGGTATCTGCCTCCATCCTAAGGCTGCTCAAATATAACTGATTATTTGTCTTGGTTTCACAACCCCCCATCTTTATTTCTATTATAATCCTCTCCATTGACATATAAATTAAGCTGTTAGTTTATTTCAGGTATTTTTAGCTTATTCTTCATTGATCTTAACTTTAGGACAAACCAATAATTCTCTACACAATTTTAATTTAAACAAATATATATAGTATTTTGAAGGAATCCCTCACCCCCACCCCTGAGATAC
Source organism: Myotis lucifugus (assembly GCF_000147115.1). NCBI lineage: Eukaryota > Metazoa > Chordata > Mammalia > Chiroptera > Vespertilionidae > Myotis > Myotis lucifugus. The sequence continues at coordinate 22,690,569 of NW_005871049.1, read as the reverse complement.
CTTCTGGACCTAAGTGTAGTGCCTCACCTTTGAGCATACAGGTCTCTGTGGGCTGTTAGTCTTTCTGGTAACTGTAGAAGAAAGTAATCCCAATAGGAACAAATGGAAAGCTGTTGTGTGTGCAAATGCCCTAACTTTTGGTCAAAATTCATATAAAAGAACAAAACAGAGGGAATGAATGACACCTGAACTAATATGTTTATCTTTAAACAGGAAATAGTTCATGGGTGAAAAAGGTGAAGGAGAATAAGAGGTACAAAATTCTATCTTTAAAATAAATAAGCCATAGGGATATAATGTGCAGAACAGGGAATATAGTCAATAACATAATAACTTTGTACGGTGACAAATGGTTACTAGACTTATTGTGGTGATCACATTGCAATATATAGAAATCTTGAATCACCTTGTGATACACCTGAAACAAAGATAATATTGTATTCCAACTATACTTTAATAATTTTTGAAAGAGAGAAACGCACTCTCCTTATGCTTCTACTCTGACTGATCAAGGAAGACTTGAATGGCCCTCAGGGAGAGCTGTGTGTTCTCTTCTCTGGTCACAGGAAGGCAGCCTACTGAACACCTGGAAAAAGTTGAATGTTTTCAAGAATCACCCCCCTCCCCCGCCCCCAAGGGACAGAGACAACAGACAAGGAATCTAAGAAAGATTATGGGACAAATTTTCTAAAACCCAGCAGATCCATCTAGATTCTAGAATGAATGCAGAAGACTTAAAAAATCACTCTTTCTAGTTTTGTATAGGAGAATTAACCTGTCTTTATTTTAGAGTGAGAAGATAGATAATGTTTTATTAGTCCTTTTTTGTTCCCAGAAGATGAAGAGTAATAAAAACATTTAGTGTGGGCAGGAGAAAGTCAGTAAGAAATTTAGCTGTTATACTTTATGTAAGATTTCCCTTGTTAAGACAATCCCCCTGCTGAGGATTACCCTATTAGTCTTCTTTATTTCTGGGTTTAGCCTAGTACCTGGCACCTACTTTGTCTGCAATAAATATTTGTTGAATTAATAAACAAAACATCCAAATTCCTAAAATTCCATTATGTGGATTATGAGAATAATGTTGAAACATATGTATTTAGCTAATGCAGGGCAGAAAATACAGTGGTTCTGCTAAATTGTTATTAGCTGAGCAATTAGTAAATATTGTAATACTGTTTTTTTTCTGTTGTTAATCCTCACCTGAGGATATTTTCTCCATTGATTTTTAGAGAGAGTGGAAGAGAGGGACAGAGAGAAAGAAACATCAATATGAGAGAGACAAATCAATTGATTGGCTCTCACATGCACCCTAACCAGGGCTGGGGATCAAGCCTGCAACTGAAGTGCATGCCCTTGACAGGAATCAAACCTGAGACCCTCAGTCCCTGAGCTGACGCTCTAGCCACTGAGCAAAACTGGCTAGGGCTATTGTAATATTTTCAAAGAAGTTGAGAAATAATCCCTGTGTTCCCACAGCTTCAATCCCCATGCCCAATCACCCAACCTCCCATTCACTAAAACAGTGATCCATATAATGGAGTCAAGACAGTCTCTTCAATAAATGGTGTTGGGAAATTGGATAGATATATGCAAAAAAATGAAACTAGACCACCAACTTACACCATACACAAAAATAAACTCAAAATGGATAAAGGACTTAAATGTAAGACGGGAAACCATAAAAATCTTAGAAGACTCCATAGGCAGCAAAATAGCAGACATATGTAGTAGTAATATCTTCACCAATACAGCTCCAAGGGCAATGGAAACTAAGGAGAAAATAAACAAATGGGACTACATCAAAATAAAAGCTTCTGCACAGCAAAAGAAACCATCAACAAAACAACAAGAAAGCCCACTGCATGGGAGAACATATTTGCCAATGTTATCTCTGATAAGGGTTTAATCTCCAACATTTACAGGGAACTCATACAACTTAACAAAAGGAAGATAAACAATCCAATCAAAAATGGGCAAAGGACCTAAATAGATACTTTTCGAAAGAGGACATACAGAAGGCCAAGAGATATATAAGCACATGCTCAAAGTCACTAATCATCCAAGAGGTGCAAATCAAAACACAATGAGGTACCATCTCACACCTGTCAGGATGGCTATCATCAACAAATCAACAAACAACAAGTGCTGGCGAGGATGGGGAGAAAAAGGAACCCTTGTGCACTGCTGGTGGGAATGCAAACTGGTGCAGCCACTGTGGAGAACAGTATGGCATTTCCTCAAAATATTAAAAATGGGACTCCCATTTGACCCAGTAATCCCACTTCGAGGAAAGTATCCCAAGAAAACAGAAGCACCAATCAGAAAGGATATATGCACCCCTATGTTCATAGCAGCACAATTTACAATAGCTAAGATTTGGAAACAGCCTAAGTGCCCATCAGCAGACGAGTGGATTAGAAAACTGTGGTACATCTACACAATGGAACTCTATGCTGCTGTAACAAAGAAGGAATTCTTACCATTTGCAACAGCATGGATGGAACTAGAGAGCATTATGCTAAGCGAAATAAGCCAGTCAGAGAAAGATAAATATCACATCATCTCACTCATATGTGGAATATAATGAACAACATAAACTGATAAACAAAAATAGAACCAGAGACACAGAAACATCGAACAGACTGTACAACCTATGAGGGAAGGCAGGGGATGACGGGGTAAGAGATCAACCAAAGAACTTGTATGCATGCATATGAGCAAAACTAATGGACACAGACAGTAGGGGCAGGGGTGGTGAGGGCTTATGCTTGTGGGAGGGGAGCTTGGGGGAGAGGTCAATGGGGGAAAAAAGGAGACTCATGTAATACTTTAAACAATAATGAATTTTTAAAAAGAATGATCCATTCACTGAAGAATGAAGGCCTGTGTAGCAGAGGTCTTCCCTGGCCATCACGTCTAATTGGGCAGATTCTGGCCCACGGTGCCTGGACCAAAATATTTTTAATATAATCCTCAAGTGTGTATGGAACAGGACCCTTTGGGAAAGCATATGATGTTAAGTGTCTTAAGATATATTTATTCTAAGTGAAAAACATTCCTGAAGGGTGTTTTTTTTAAAGGTTTATTATTGTTATGTTTTCAGAAGAGTCTCAAGAGTACACTTTGAAAGAAACTAACTGAAAATAGGGACCCTTTTGTGAAAATAAATTCCATTATGATTTGGCATGTGCTCTTTAAACCTCATTTATTTCTCTTGCAATTTGTTTTGCTGTGTTGTTAAAATGTTTTCTGCGTGAATCTGGCATTGCCGTGATAGTATGTTTTAAATAGTATGGGAAAAACAAAATATCAGAGTATCAGGGGTGGAGAATATGTACAAATCCTCAATTAAATTTGCAGTGATTGGTTCCATGGAGATAAAGCATGAAAGAATACCTGAGAAAAAATATTTGAGACCGTGAGAGGAAAATTCAAGCCGAGAGTCACGGACACTTCAGATGCATTTGTACAGGTGACTTTCAATACTGCATTGTTTTGATACTTGCCGTTCAAATCTTACCTCCCATTTTGTGTTTGGGAAGGCACATTATGAACAAGACTAGTAAGCCCACAAAAGAAGAATTCTTGTAACCTGATTATGTGTTCTTGCATTGTCTCTGCAGTTTTGATATAACTTAATGAATAATTGTTTTAAAATTTCATTTTATACAATAGATCCAGACATATAGAAGCATAGAACAGTCTGTGGAATCTCAGAGGAAAGGTGGGGA
>NW_005871049.1:22681643-22686342 GCF_000147115.1 Myotis lucifugus | reverse complement strand
AATAAGGAGTCAATGGGGGAAAGGGGAATATATGTAATACTTTCAATAATAAAGACTAAAAAATAAATAAAATCTAATTTTATACTATTGGTTAGAACATATATTTTTGCTGAGTATTCCTTTTGAAGAATAAAGCTTCAATACATGGTAGGACACTGAATTTTATTAGGCAACTAAGAGCATAAAAATAACAGGAGGCTATCTTTAGTGAATTGGGTGATGGAAGTCTTGTGATAGTTTTATTAGCAACTATCAGCTAGACTTGACAAATAATTTTGGTTAAGCATGGGAGGTTCTGGTTTGTTTTATCAAAGTCAAAATGATTTCAATAAAAGTTAGTTTTAGGGTGCAAATAAATACTACATACATACAAAACTGCTTTGCCTCGGGATAGGTCCAACTTTAGTATCAATAGTCTCATAAATTTCATCCCTTCAAAATAAGTTCATAAGAAGACAAAAGGTAAATAAAGAAATAGGTTCTCAGTAAAAGCTGGGTCCTGTGAGGTCCTTACCCTGAGGATTAAAGAAGCAGGTGTTAGGAAAATCGAACTTTTTTGTGAGCCTGGTTTTCTCAGCTTCAGTCTGTGCTTTATTAAATGTTTTCTCCATTACCTACACTTTTTCCAAATCTTGTTCTTTCCCTTTCTCTTCAAAATCTTTCTTAGATTATACTTCCCTAAATTTTTTAAAAAATTAAATAGTCAGTGTTAATGATGCAGTAGATTCTTAGAGATATAACATAAAAGTTACTGGAGGTGCTAAATAAATTCCATTATTAAAATAGGGTAATTATATTTTAGTTTTTTCACCACATGAAGAAAGCATCATCTGAGAAAGCTAATTTGGAAGTAATAGCAGAGCAACTTCCATGTGAAGGATGAGCTATATGCCAGTTAATCTGTTCTCTAATGGGTTATACAATAAATTAAAATTTATTTTTAAGAATCATAATAGGATGAGGGACCTTAATTATTGGAATTGGAAATGATTTTAGAAATCATCTATTCTGGGCTTTTCATTTTGTAAATGAGGAAACTAAGCCCCAGAGAGGATCAATGACTTTTACAAGATTATGTAGTAAGTTAATGGCAAAATTAAAATGGCTATGGAGGATCCCTGTGCCCCATTCCTGCCCTGTGTACACGACACAATGCTACCTCTTCTGTATAAAAATATAGATATCGTTATGGAATATGTGCTTTTAAAAACCCAGTATGCAATACATCCTTAATTCAGAATATATCTTAGAACACAACAATAAATAATGTGTAGTTTTTTTCAGTTAACTCAATTTTTTCTCTAGGTACTCTCCATCTCCTCAGAAAAACATAACTATTTTGGTGAAAACCTTAAACTTTAAGGAAAATTCACTTGATGGCTAATGATAGATAAAATTAAAAAGGAAAATGAACTTTAGTCAATAAGTAAGGCACAATATTATAGCAGGATCTCAGAAGACTAAACCGCTCAGTTCCCAGCACTCTCAAGACCAGTCAGCGTATGTAGAGGTTCCTTTGCATTGACAAGGGCATTGGAAGGTTGATTCTGTTTCTTCTAGTGAAATTCATCAATAGAATGGTGTTAAATTTTGGTTTGGATGTAAGAGACCATATTAAAGCGGATCATGTGCGACCTCGTGCATTGCTCCCACAATTCGATGAACTCATCTCTCCTCTTTCCCAGCTCCCACACCGGACTCCTCTGAAAATCCCATATGCTATTGCTTTGCAAAACTCAAATCTTATATATTCGTCCTTGAATATGACAGTAATATACACTGTTTTCCAGATGGAGAAAGTCTTTGTCATAACAATAAATAACTTTAAAACATATTTATTAGTTAACAGCCACTTGGAAATGATTCAAAGGAAAAATAAGCTGTTTTCACCCTTAGTAAATCTAAGTGAATCATAAAACTTTCAGTGGTGTTTAGATCAAAATATAGACTGCTCTCTCTTCCGTTACTTGAAGTCACATAGGAATGTAGGATAAACCTACTACATAAAAGTGCTTATAATCGTTTATGTTTTTGTTAGGTATTGCCTTTAGTTTAAATGTCTATATAGAACTAAAATGTCAAGGTATATTTTTTAATATAACTATACATTCAGAAAAACATTTCTTACCAAATATCAAGAACAAAGTATGTTCATTTCAGAAAAAACAACTTTAAAATAATTTAAGATATTTAGTTTTTTTATTTAACTTTCATGTGAAGGTTATTTATACTTAAATTGAAAGTATTCTTATATTTTAGGTTACAATTTTGGCTTCTTAAAACACAAAAAGAAAAGCATTTTTAAAACCTAATAAAGTGATTTCTGAGAAATAATTTCACAGGAAGTTAAAAATATACTAAAATATCGTTCAGGTATACAGAAAAGGAGATCTCACTGACTGGGTTAAATTGAGGGTGGCCTTAAAATACATATTTTAGTACATAAAATATATTTCAGAAGGTTGTTAAGTTTGAGTACATGTTATAATAACATTGCTGTAAAAGTGAAACCAATTAATTGTATCATTATTCAAGCTGAGCAAAATACTAAAACAGTAAAAAAAAGGGTAATGAAGTAAAATATGTAGGTGGTGGCTGATTTATGTCTTTTTCAGTCTTTTAGCTATTTCAGATGACTTGCAGTTTAATAACTTAGTTTAAAAGCAACAATTAAACTCTCTATGTATCCAGTTTCTTTTTGGCCATGCCACTTCCATGTGTTCTCGTAGATATAAGTGAAAAGACAAATGAGAAACTATGAGTTTCTACCACAAAGAAGGGAAAGTGCTCCTAGCAAACATCTGCTCTGGATAAAGCAGTTCAATTGCAAAGCTATGATAGTATTGTCAGGATTTCTTCCAAGGGAAGAGCAAGAAGCAAAGAAGCAAAGAGGGCAGTGGGGACCCCTGACACCCTCCTTCCTTATGGAATTTTATTATCAGCAGTGAAGGGGCCAAGAAAAATCTGTCTTCCTTTGTTTTCCTCTGTATCAATTTCCTCTTCTAAAATACAAAGTTTTAAACAAAATAGTCTGGCTTTTGAAATTATATACATATATACATATATAATATATATACATATACATATACACACACATATATATAAATATAAATTATATATATAAATTTAATCACACATGAACAGCTGATAGCTCAATTGATGTTTCTTTCTTTTTAGATTTAACTCATTGGAAATAATAATGGTAGCCAAAATGTATACATTTTTGGACACTCTGTATACACATACTAGTACACACACATACACACATATGTACATAATATATACACATATGCACATATTCCAGATTTAGATGTAATTGGATGTATTCTCTAAACAGTAAAATCTACTATAGAGAGATTATAAAAGCTGCCAGTTCTCCTGAAATTTCCAAGCCTATTTCAATAAACAGAATGATTGAACATCATCATTATGAATGTGTAGGCTTCTGTAACTCCAAGACCAAGAATGAAAAGCTTATGTTGGACCAAGGCTGACTGAGGAAGTATCATGGAGTAGACTATGATTTATGGAGAAATGGTAGCTTATATTTTAAAAAATTAAAGAAGAAATCAGATGTTGCCCCATCTGTTTAGACATTCAGTATCATTAAACTTTGAGGGAATACTACTTACTGTGTGACTCATCAACATGTTTCTTTGGTGGTAGTGTTTGAGACAGTAAATCTTCAGGAGTGAAGGTTTTGTCAGACCCGCTAGGACAGGCAGGCAGGACAACCCCGTGGTGTCACAGCCTTTCATAGTTTCATGGAAGTGCCCATGCTAGTTCTTTTTCCCTTTGACTATCCCATGTGCCTGTCAGATCCAGACATGAACCCAGTCATTTCTGGCCAGAGATAAAGAGAATTAAGCAAGGGACATCTTATGATGCCATTTTTAATAAAATGGAAAAATGTGGGCTGTCTGACAAATCAAGCACATTCAAAACATGTGAATTAAGAGACTGAAGTCAGACGTGGATTGAAGTATGGTACCTATTTGCTTTGTTTAACAATGGACAGGTTACTTTGATTTTCTAAATTGTATAAGTCATCCCATTCGATTGAATGCCTTATTGATTGAATGACTATCCCATTGATTGTGATCTTACTGGTTATCGAAGCACATTCTTCTGTACCTGGGAAACAGGACAGCACAATTACCCTAAATTGTTTTAGTGGCCACAGGTGGTGCGTTCCAGTTGACTCAGTGGTCCTAAGACCAGGACAGTGCAATTACTCTAAATTGCCTCGATGGCTCTAGATAATGTGTTTCTATCAACTCAGTGATCCGGAGACCCAGAACTGTAATTTAGATAACATGCCTAAGTTTTAACCCAGGTTACCCAAAGGCTCTAGATAATGTATTTCTGTCAATTTCAGTGACCCCGGGACCCGAAACTGTAATTAACATGCTTTATTCTGCTTCTGTAATCTGCTTTTTTGCGAGCCAGGTGCCTCATTCCAAACCCTGGGATGTAATCAATACGTTTGTGATTTTTGCCTATATAAGTCTGGTTTTGCCACATCTTATTACTATGAGATTTGGGATGTCCCCTCATAGTCCCGGATTGCATAATGTGACTCTTTAATTCGACTTCTTGAGCGTCTTCTGTGATTCCGCGGGTACATACACAGATGAGGGTATCTCTCACATGTACTTCAGGCCCACCAGTGGCATGGAAGCTCCGTCTGAAGGGTAAA
>NW_005871049.1:22633767-22681543 GCF_000147115.1 Myotis lucifugus | reverse complement strand
CTTTAAAAGTATGTGATCTTGATAACTATATTTAATTTTTTCAGGTTCTCAATATCTCAAAGTGTGACATTCTTGACATTTGAACTATTAAAAATTACATAATAAGCTTTGCACAAAATGTGACCAATTTTGTGAACCAGTGTTAAATAGCCTTATAAACTACAGGCTAATCTGTGACAACTTTTCTAGGCTTAGCCACTGCCATCTCCTTCCCTACCTTATCCATAGAGAATTATCAATGAGAAGCACACATCTCATCATGTTATTCCTTTAAGCAAAAGTCTTCAGTACCACTAGCTTCACTACCTATAAGACAAAGACCAAACTCTAAAGATATTAAATACAAATTCATACAACCCACATTTAAAGAAAATCTACTAGATGACAAATATTTGGGAAAAACAAAACTTAAAAACTCTTCACAATCTTTGTAAAATTTACTCTTACACCTGTATTTTCTATCAGTATTCATCTTTGGCTCCAACCAAGCTAGCTATTCCTTGACCACGAAATTTTTATTTATTTATGTATGTATGAATGTATGTATGTATGATTTATTTATTTATTTATTTATTTTTAAATATATTTTTTATTGATTTCAGAGAGGAATGGAGAGGGAGAGAGAGAGAAACATCAATGATGAGAGAGAATCATTGATTGGCTGCCTCCTGCATGTCCCCCACTGGGGATCAGGCCTGCAACCAGGGCTTGTGCCCTGACTGGGAATCGAACTGTTTATAGGTTGACTTCCTGGTTTATAGGTTGACATGACACTCAATCACTGAGCCATGCTGGCAGAGCCCAAAGTGCATTTTTGATAGTTGCTAACATTCGGCATGCATAAACTAAAATTAGCATGACACTAAAGTTTGCTAAATTCTTTAATTCCATAATCTTAATAGTTATTTGATAATGTTAAAAAGCTCCTCCTGTACAGTAGAGCTAATGAGTGGTACTAGTCAAGACTTAAAAACATTTCTTATACTCTTTACAGTTCATTCAGTTGAATAGGTGGATCACAGAACCAGGGTTTCAAACACTGTCACAGTCTGGAACAGGATGTCAAATCTAAGAAGAGAAAATTGAATTAGGATTGTTAGTCATTTTCAATTACCAGCTGCAAAATATAGAATTTGGTAGTCTTTGCTTTATATATACACGTGAAAAACAACATCAAACTTTAGGATAGACATTGATGAAATTGAATTTGTGCAGAGAAGGGAAACGTATAATAAAAAACACACAGCTAGAAATTTGCAACTTAGTGGAGACAGTATTTAAGGGTACATGAAACTGTCAGATGGAAGAGGGATTCTTGATTCTGAAGAGTCCTGTGGCTCCATTTGTGGAAACACAGAGGTGTTAGAAATCAGCCCTGGGCAAACTACAGCCCAAGGGCCGATCCGGCCCGTTTGAAATGAATAAAACTAAAAAAAAAAGACCGTACCCTTTTATGTAATGATGTTTACTTTGAATTTATATTAGTTCACACAAACACTCCATCCATGCTTTTGTTCTGGCCCTCCGGTCCAGTTTAAGAACCCATTGTGGCCCTCGAGTCAAAAAGTTTGCCCACCCCTGTGTTAGATAGTAACAAAAAAGAAGTCACTTTCTTCTGCATCTGTTTCCTACTCTGAAAGAGGATGTTACTATTGATCATCCTTGTGCCAGGAACAATGAGGAAACATTTCATTAGCATCTGAATGCCAAGGTTCTTGTCCCAGCATCAAGAAGGGTTCAGGAATCTGGAGAAGGGGCTGTACATAGATGACATGGGAATCCAGAGACTAATAAAGAATCCAGAGACGAAATATAAATTTGAAAGGCATTGGGGGTCAGAGGAGCTTAGCTAAAGGAGCTGAGATCCAAGATCTTAAGTCTAAGGTCTTAGGTTCTCTCCATCCCCAGGACCCCATGCTTTTTATTAACACAATTTGTCCTGAGGCAAGGCAGAGATATACACTTCAAAGGGTCAGGGTTTGGTACAGAGTCCATTGTCAGAATGGGGGAATTAGCCTACGGCTGTTCAGGTGTTTGGCCAGTAGGAGGCAATAACATGTAGATTAAGATGCCTTTTAGCTGTCTGGCAGCCAACTATCAATTTAATGTGTCCTATTCAGGTTTGGGGAAATGCCTTTAGCCATTCCCAACAGGTGACTACATGTGTGACTCAACCCTGTTGAGTCCCCAAGTTTCATCAACCTTTTGATGAAACTCTTGAAATGATGACATGCTGGAATTGGTCTCCGGCATCTGAAATCTTTGGAGCATGTAGTGGACAATGTAATATACTTCCCAGTTTCCCTTGAATGATGGACTTCTTTGCCCAGCTGCTGGGCGTGCTGCTGATGGCAACTCTCCCCTATTATAAGGTTGTGGAAATGGTACATCTGGGATTGGGCACATGCAGGGTTGTGGGCACAAGGAAGTAGCACAAGCAGAAAACCCAGACTGTGGGAGCCCCATGTCATCTGCTATTGATGCCCAGTGCCTCTCCCTCCACTCACTCCTATAGCCATATTTGGGGTCCCACTTAACAGCAAAGCAAGTGAGGCAGTGGGTACATGGCCATGAGAGCGAGTGATTGTATTCCATCTCATACCCCAGAAGCTGTTGCTCTGAGTGATCAGACAACTTGTTGAAGGCACAGCTGAGACTCCAGGTTGGTACCCCACTACCCTAATCGTTTAGGATGCAGTACTTGCTCTAAATCAATGATTGTTATGTGGTGCCTGACGTGGGTGTGTCCTCAGTAGGTATTGTTTGGGAGTTGGGGAACCATCACTTTCTATTACCCTTTTGGAGAACATATACTTCTTTTCCCTGAATCTCTTGAGCTCTGTGGGTTTAGAAGTTTTGGTTCCCAGCAGGGGAATATTTCCAGCAAGGGGCACAGTGAGCATCCCACCCACTAAACTTAAAGCTACACTGCTACCCCGGCACTTCAGGATCCTCAGGGTGTGGGACCAACAGGCAAGAAGAGGAGTTAGCATCACGGCAGAGATAATTGACCAGGATCATCAGGGAGAGGGTCAGCTGCTGGTACACAACGGAACAGGAAGTAATGTGGCACTCGGGTGATTGACATGGGCATCCCTTGCCTAATTTTGGTGGTAAATGGATATGTGTTTCATGGCCAAGGAGCATGACCACTCTGGGCTCAGATAACTCAGGGCTGAGGGCTGAGGTCATGCCAGCAGGTCAACCCCCCAGGCAGCAGAAGTGCTAGCTGAGTGTGAGCTGTACCTGAAAGAACAGAAGAGGAAGGAGGTAGTATCAGTGTGGCCTTGAGACCAGCTAAGGGAGCTATAGTTGGTTCTATTAACTTTCCGTGTTTAAGTTTTTTTCTGGGAAAGAGTTCCATCAGACTTATGGAGGAGCTGCTCTTGGAACTGCAATTCTTCCTCACACTCCACCACCACCTCCTAGTCCAAGTAATTAATGTCTTTTATCCGAAACAGTCTCTACTTTGACTCTTGGGTCCTATGTAATCCTGAAGTATGGTACCTATTTGCTTTGTTTAACAATGGACAGGTTACTTTGATTTTCTAAGTTGTATAAGTCATCCCATTCGATTGAATGACTTATTGATTGAATGACTATCCCATTGATTGTGATCTTACTGGTTATCGAAGCACATTCTTCTGTACCTGGGAAACAGGACAGCACAATTACCCTAAATTGTTTTAGTGGCCACAGGTGGTGCGTTCCAGTTGACTCAGTGGTCCTAAGACCAGGACAGTGCAATTACTCTAAATTGCCTCGATGGCTCTAGATAATGTGTTTCTATCAACTCAGTGATCCAGAGACCCAAAACTGTAATTTAGATAACATGCCTAAGTTTAACCCAGGTTACCCAAAGGCTCTAGATAATGTATTTCTGTCAATTCAGTGACCCCGGGACCCGAAACTGTAATTAACATGCTTAATTCCGCTTCTGTAATCTGCTTTTTTGCGAGCCAGGTGCCTCATTCCAAACCCTGGGATGTAATCAATACGTTTGTGATTTTTGCCTATATAAGTCTGGTTTTGCCACCATCTTATTACTATGAGATTTGGGAATGTCCCCTCATAGTCCCGGATTGCAATAAATGTGACTCTTTAATTCGACTTCTTGAGGCGTCCTTCTGTGATTCGCGGGGTACATTACAACAATCCACCACAGAGCAGCTGAAATAAATTTTTGACAATGGAAATCAATCATATTATTTCTCTACTGAAATGCTCCAAATGTTTCCCTTTGTCCTAATAAACTTCAAGTTCATAGCCCCAGGCTATACAGACCCTATCTTCTCCTAACACTCTCGCTCTTGCTTTCTCTGGCAGGCGGCCATGTTGGATTCACTCTTTCTTGAACATGACAAGCTCCTTCCCACACCAGGACCTTGCTGCACCTTGTTCTTTTTACTTGAAACACACTTTCTCCTGATGTTCATATGGCTGGTGGCTTCACTTCCTTCAGGTCCCTGGGCAGATGTCACTTCCTCAGAGAGGCCTTTCCAGCCTCTAAAACATCCCATCAGAAACTAATTGCTTAGTCTGCTTTAATTTTTTTCAATATACAAGAAACATCGCACATGTAACACTATCTCATGAGACAGTGACGTAAGTAGTAACTTGTATTTAGGTATTCTTTGCTACTTAGGTATTATTGTCAGAATCCTCACTCACTGTAAGCTCCATGAGGGTGAGTCCTTTTCTTCTCTTGTTTATCTTTACATCTCTAGCACTTAGAATACAGCTTGGCATGTGTTAAGTGCTCAGTAATTATTTATTGAATTAATGAATGATGCAGACATTTATTAAATATTGACCAACCGATATCTTCAGTGAATCTGTTGCCTTCTTTTGCAGTGGATTGAGTTTCTTTTTCTATCTAAGAATAAATAAAAAATAGAGACCATTCTTAAAGACAGTGCGAATGAAAGATCATTATAGTCATCATGTTTTAAAGAAAAGGTGTTTTTTTATATGGCCAGGATAGACAGTCTATTGTTCTGCAGAAAATTTCTGCTGTCAAGCTCACTTTGGTAAGAATGTTTGATATGCCTGGCCCAGATTTTAATTATAAACTTCCAGATGAGTCATTCTTTGGTAACATTTATTCTACCCGTTTCCACCACTTCCTCAGGGGAGGTTAATCTAAATTCTGATAATACCAAGAAGGGCAGAACTTGAGTTTTGTTCTTATTATTAACAAATTTCAATGAGTTCTTTTGGAGATTTTCTTTTGTTTGAAACCCATTAATTGTGACTTTTAAAATCAAAGTCAGCCTTTAATGCATAATTCAGAGTACTGACGTCATTGTTCTCTTTCTCAATGGTGTAGACAAAGCACTTTGTAAAGTAAACCCTGGCCTATTGTTATAGCAAAGTTCATGAGCATTCAAGCCTAATATTTCAAGATAATCTTTTAACTAACTACAGACATGGTCCTGCCATTTGTAGGCAGGAGAATTTATTGATTGACATTTTATTTAAACATAAGGATTTGATGAAATGTCCAGCTAATAAACCTGAGATTTATTTTTGTTTTGTAAGAAGTCAGGACTACTTTATATTCAATTTAGATATTAAATGACATTTCTCAGGAACATTCAGAATTAGAGAAAATTAGAAATTGGCCTGCAGATCCCTTGGTCAGAGATTTTGGGGCATGATGGGTGAGATGAGGTAGTACTATCTCCAGGGAACTAACTGACCAGGGCCCGATCACAGGGTAACTTCTCTGCTTCCTTCCTCCCTCAAAAGCAACATCCTCTCTCAGACACAGTAGGTGTGTCTTTGCCTCAAGATAGCCTACAGAGAGCAGCATAACTTCACCTACTTTGGTAGGTAGAATAGTAGCCCACAAAGATGTCCATGTCCTAGTACCTGGACCTGTGAACTTATGCGGTAAAAGGTACTTTGCAGGTGTGATTAAGTTAAGAAACTTGAGATGGGGAAGTTAACCCTACTTGATGTTCCAAGTAGGCTGAGTGTAATCATCCTGATAAGAAGGATGCAGGAGTCAGAGTCAGAAGAGAGGGCAATGTGACAACAGGAGCAGAGGTTGGAGTGATGTGGCCATCTAATTAGCATATGCAGTGCTAATTCAGAGGTCTTTATAAATAGAGCTAAGGGATGCCTGCAGCCTCTGGAAGCTGGAAAAGGCAAGGAATAGATTTTCCTCTGAAGCTCCCTGAAGTAACCAGCCATGCAGACACTGTTATTTTAGGCCCACAAGACTCATTTTGGACTTTGGACCTCCAGAGCTGTAAGAGAACAGATCTGTGTTGTTTTAAAACCACTATGTTTGTGGCAATTTGTTATAGCAGCATTAGAAAACTGCTATACCTACATGATCTTGACCAAAGCTAGGGTGAAACATGTGTTTAATAGTCAGCTAAAAACTGCTCTGCTGTGAGGGTTGCCAGCTAAAGCCCCCATGTTGTAGTTACAATGTCAGGTTTACAAGTAGGGATGATGTTAATTTATCTGTTCAATAGCAGAGTTATTGAGTACTTAGCTTGCTTCAGGAAGCACGAAGCAAGGTATGGGGTTACTGCAGCCATGTAATGGCAGGGAGCCCTACTTGTTAAATATTTGCCCGTAGCCCATCCTCTAGGTTTTGGCATAAAAAGAAGTTCTTCAGGTTGGGGGGATGAGAAGAGATAAATCAAAGAATTTGTATACTTATAGGTTTAGCCCATGGACATGGGCAATAGGGTAGTGAATACATGCGGGGTGGGTGGGGGGTAGGGTCTAGGAGGATGGGAGTAAAGGGAGGGAAAAGGGGGAGATACCTGTAATACTATCAACAATAAAAAGTTTACTTAAAAAAAAGAAGTCCTTCAGACTGCGGTTTGAGGCAAAGCAATGCCGGTGAATAGAGATCCACTTCCGCATGTGAGTTTAGTTTAAGCCCAAGCATACTCTTGATCCTCATTCTTTTCTTTTATCTGTTAAAACCTACTCTGAATCTAGAACAGTGGTTCTTGAGAAAAAGGCAGAATCTTAAGGAAGGCATACCAAAATCTCAAGAAGTATGCGTATAATTTGAGTAAGGCAAATTTAAAATTTCCATTACTTTAATTTTTGTTATTTCATACTTTTGGAATTTTCCAGTGAAATTAAATGAGAACATAAGATTTAAAGTTGAGAAACACTGATTAGAGTCACTGAGACTTGTCAACTTTTCCTGGGAAATTTCTCTCATATTTTATTCTTCCTCTTTGCTATTACCGTGACAGCTTCCTATTGCATTATATTTAGTTCTTGAGCTATGCCATTCATTCCTCCATGATTAGGATCATGCCATAGTTACGCATGTACTCCACAACTAGTACTATGCTTACTTTAGCATATGTTCAATACATGCTTATGAATCTGAATTCCTGTTATGAGATTTTTAAGATCCTTTGCCTAATATTTTATATTTACCAAAGTAGTTTTCACAATGCTAATGTCAGCAAAGACATTCAGTACTTCTGATCAACTACTTAAATATTTGGCTAAATTATTGTTACACCCTTGTATCCTGTGTCAATTTTAGATTATTTGATTGATCTTCATTGATTATTCTTATTACTTTTTTTCTGCAATGCTAATTCAGAGGTCTTTATAAATAATTCGATTACCTGTTTACAAAATTAATTAATGTCTTATCTTACTGGCAGGCTAGTTAAGGCTCTTTTATATTTTGTGCTTTATAAACCATTAAATTAATGTGAAAGTACTTATTTCCTTGATTTTTGACTTCTTTGCTCTTTATTTTTTTCAGTCACTTCATCCAAGTGGTAATTCTCCTTTTTAGATGTTCTTGATTTATAAATGACTCTTTCCCATAATGCATTTATATCTTACTTAATTTTTAAGTTATTGTTATTTTGAAACCTTGACTCTTCCAGAAGACATATCACTTACAATCTTATTAATATCTCTGTTATAAAATATTATACTGATGAGAAAATTGCAATCTAACTCATCTTGGAACAGTAATTTTCTTTGAATTGCTAATGGGATCAACTACCCACACCCTCAATGCTCCAGTTCAGATAGGGTAGGAGCCAGAAAGAGCTCTTTATCTCCTCCTCTGTATCCAAATAAGTGGAAATTAAACAACATGTTCCTAAACACCCAATAGGCCCAAGAAGAAATCAAGAGGAAAATTAAAAAATATCTTGAAACAAATGAAAATGAAAACACAGTAAATCAAATTTATGGGATATATCAAAGGCATTATTAAGAGGGAAATTTATAACAATAAATTTCTACATTAAAAAGGAAGAAAAATCTCAAATAACCTCAAGAAACTAAAGAAAGAACAAACTAAACCTAAAGTTAGCGTACAGAAGAAAATAATAAAGATAAGAGCAGAAATAAAACAGAGATTAAGAAAACAATAGAAAAAAATCAACAAAACTAAGATTTAGTTTATTGAAAGATTTAAAAAATTGACAAACCTTCAGCTAGACTAAGAAAGAGAGAAGACAAATTAATAGAATCAGAATTGGAACAGGAGACATTATAACTAATGTCACAGAAATAAAAAAAGGTCACAAGAGACTACAATTATAGGCCAATAAATTGGATAATTTAGACGATACAGACAAATTTATAAATACATACAACTTATCAAGACTGAATTGTGAAAAAATAGAAACTCTGAACAGACCAATAATGAATAAGGAGGTTGAGTCAGTAATAAAAAACCTCCCAACAAAGAAAAGCCCAGGACCGAATGGTTTAACTAGTGAATGCTACCATTTAAGGAAGCATTAATGCCAATTCTAAAATTCTTCAAAAAATTGAAGAGGAGGGGACATTTCCAAACTCATTTTTTGAATCCAGCATTACCAGTCCAGACAGAGACACAACAAGAAAGTTACAGGACACTATTCCTGATGAATATAGATGAAAAAGTTCTTAACAAAATATGAGCAAACCAAATTCAACAGCACATTCACCATGACAAAGTGGGATATATTCCTTGGATGCAAAAATTGTTCAACACATACAATCAATATATGTGACATACTACAAAAGAGAATGGTGGGTAAAAACATTATGTAATCTATCCTATATAATAAAAGGCTAATATGCAAATTGACCAAACAGTGGAACGACAATTGCTATGACACACACTGACCAGATTAAGAGTGACTATGTCATAGCTTATAAACTGCTACATCCCACATGCAGTTAAACAAAGAAGGTGGCTTCTACAGTATTTGAAAAAGAGATCTGTGGCTGCTTAATCCTAATTCATCAGAAAATCTCCAAACTGTCCACATCCTGTTTATTCTACATGGATGAACATGCATTCCTATATATTGGTAACAGTCTCTTAGATTTAAAAATTAAAACCTGGCAAGGCTACTCTAACACTGAAAAAATAGGATGATGTAGCGATGACATGCATGGACTCTGGCTTGCACATTTTGCGGTCAGCCCTGATTCTGACACTTATAACTGTGTGACAAAGCCAATTACTTAACTTCTCTCTGCTTCAGTTTTTCCACCCATAAGATGGGGAAAATGCTACTATTGCCTCAGAAGGATCATGTTATGTACTATTTTTTATATTCAGGGCAAAAAATGTAGCTGCCCATACAACAGCAAGCTGCCTTTCACCTGCATGAAATGTATGGTCACTGGTGCATATAGCGTCCGGATTTATGTTGTTCATTATAGTCCACAAATGAGTGAGATCATGTGATATTTATCTTTATCCAACTGACTTATTTCACTTAGCATAATGCTCTCCAGGTCCATCATGCTGTTGCAAAAGGTAGGAGTTCCTTCCTTTTTATAGCAGCATAGTATTCCATTGTGTAGATGTACCATAGTTTTTTTTCAATCTTTATTGTTGAGATTATTACAGATGCCCCTTTCCCTCCCCGCCCCCCCATAGCTCATCTCCACCCAGTTCCCACCCCACCCCAGGTCCACCCTATTGTCTGTGTCCATAGGTAATGCATATATGCATATAAGATCTTTGTCTATTCTCTTCCTGCACCCCCCCCCCCACACACCTCCTTCCCTCTGAGAATCGTCAGTCTGTTCCATTTCCATGCCCCTGTTCTATTCCGTTCACCAGTTTATTCTGTTCATCAGATTTTTTATTCAATTTATTTG
Source organism: Myotis lucifugus (assembly GCF_000147115.1). Taxonomy (NCBI): domain Eukaryota; kingdom Metazoa; phylum Chordata; class Mammalia; order Chiroptera; family Vespertilionidae; genus Myotis; species Myotis lucifugus. The sequence continues at coordinate 22,671,424 of NW_005871049.1, read as the reverse complement.
ATTTTTAGATTCACTTGCTGATAGATATGTATTTGTTGTCACTTTGTTGTTCATAATTTTGTACCACAGTTTTTTAATCCGTTCATCTGCTGATGGGCACTAAGGCTATTTCCAAATCTTAGCTATTGTAAATTGTGCTGCTATGAACATAGGAGTGCATATATTCTTTCTGATTGGTGTTTCTGGTTTCTTGGGATATGTTCCTAGAAGTAGGATTACTGGGTCAAATGGGAGTTCCATTTTTAGTTTTTTGAGGAAATCCATACTGTTCTCCACAGTGGCTGCACCAGTCTGCTTTCCCACCAGCAGTGCAGGAGGGTTCCTTTTTCTCCACATCCTCTCCAGCACTTGTCATTTGTTGATTTGTTGATAATAGCCATTCTGACAGGTGTGAGATGATACCTCATTGTCATTTTGATTTGCATCTCTCGGATGATTAGTGACTTTGAGCATGTTTTCATATGTCTCTTGGCCTTCTGTATGTCTTCTTTCAAAAAGTATCTATTTAGGTCCATTGACCATTTTTTGATTGGATTGTTTATCTTCCTTTTGTTAAGTTGTATGAGTTCCCTGTAAATGTTGGAGATTAAACCCTTATCGGTGATAACATTAGCAAATATGTTCTCCCATGCAGTGGACTTTCTTGTTGTTTTGTTGATGGTTTCTTTTGCTGTGCAGAAGCTTTTTATTTTGATGTAGTCCCATTTGTTTATTTTCTCTTTAGTTTCCAATGTCCTAGGAGCAGTATCGGCGAAGATACTGCTTCAGCATATGCTTGAGATTTTGCTGCCTGTGGATTCCTCTAAGATTTTTATGGTTTCCTGTCTTAAATTTAAGTCCTTTATCCATTTTGAGTTTTGGACAGATATATGCAAAAAAATGAAACTAGACCACCAACTTATACCATACACAATAATATCCCTTTAAATTTAATGCTGACCGCAATGCTTTGTAATTTTCCTTTCAAAAACTGGATTTTCCCAGCATGACACCCAGTGCTGGCATCAGTAACAGACACTTAAAAACATTCATGCCAAGGAGTTAACAGGAAATATCTTGGCAAATTCAGAGTCAAGAGCAAAGCACAAAATTGTCAGAACACATATCGTGTTTCTCAGAATTATCTGTATCATGTTGGAAGTTTTTATACGGAAGTGTGTGTTGACACAAATGATTAAGGCCAGGATTCCTACAATTGACAGGAAAATGACCTATAAATAATGACCTGTGATGGACTTGTCATACAGTCATTAAGTGAAATATTCTAGTACCAGTTTCCTCCCTTTGGTATCCCAGTTTCCGGCTTCTGTGAAGTACCTTTCCTTTGTAAAGATCACTCGTTTTATCTGAGACCATCAAGTTTTCTTTGGGCTTTATCAAATGATAATTTCATTCTCTCTCTTAGTAGATAACAATATCAAATAGTGTGTCACAAGCCTTTTTGGAACACATTTTGCTTGCACAGAAATTTTCTCTGGAGAGCTTCTTATTTCTCTTTCTACATAAAAAGCAAAATAAAATATTTGAAATGTTAAAAGTTTAGAAGTTAAGTTTAGGATGAAAGTTAATTTTTAATAATCATTAAGCAACCAGTAGCCAATTATTTTATGTAACACAGACTATATTTTTCTATAAAATTAATAAAGCTTGATATAACTCATTGGGAAATGGTATTCAGAAATATGCAAATGAGTTAAATATTAAAATTCAATTTACTATGTATGTAGAGAGATTGTAAATTTCTGGATAACTTATTTTATTAACTAAACAGTCGATCGAAGTTTCTCCAAATAAGGAATAGAACTCTCAAGGTTTACGGAAAAGTAATAGTGGGAACAGTGAGTAAAATTATAGTTCCTTTTTAGTTCTTAGGGGCGACAGCAAGGTTCTCCACTTTATTTCCTCTCAAGCCAAAAATCACTCTGGGGACCAGTGGTCTCTTTTTCTTCCTTCCTTCTTCCTTTCTCCTTCCTTTCTTTTCTTCCTTCCTTTCTTTCATGTTGGTGGTTGGGGGATCACCCTGGAAAAGCAGTATGTGTCTCTCTCTCCAATATTTACCTCTTGAACCGCTGTCATTAGGGCTGCATAAAAACCTTTCTAGAGCACCTCTTTGAATTCTACTCTTTCTCTGCTTGAAATCATCATGGGTGTCCCTTAACAAAGAATCGAGAATGACTTAGTCAGGTAAGCAGCACTAAACACCTTATGAACCTACCCTTCAAATTTGTTTTCCAGCATTATTCACCTAAAATGGAACTAATTCCAGCTAAACTCCACGACCTACGATTGCTTGCATGAACACACCTCTTTTAAAAAAAGTTCTCCTATTTATGCCGTGCAACGTTGGATGTCCCTATCAAAATTCTGCCGCCATCCACAGCCCAAATTGAGAGCTGCCTTTTCCATAAAGCTCTTCTCCCTCAGTCAGGAGAGATCATCCAGTGCCTAGAACATCTTTAGAAATATGGTCATATTGTTCTTGAGGCACTTAACACATTTGCTTTGAACTATACTTCTTTTATTTCTCTTCATATAGTTTATGTTCACTGAGAACTAGAAATACTAACCTCTGATTCACCCATGTTATTTAGAAAAATACTTGCTACAGCTTTTGTTATAGATAATCTCATGAACTAATTGTAAAAACACTAGTTAAGACAGAACTTAACATTGTTTGGCCCAACTTCTCACTCAGTAAAGGAGAAGCAAGGGGAGAGTTGGTCTGATTTTTTTTTTTTTTTTTTTTTATATATATTTTTTTATTGATTAAGATATTACATATGTGTCCTTATACCCTCGTTACCCCCTACCCCCCCCCCCGCTCATGCCCCCACCCCCCGCTGTCCGTGTCCATTGGCTAGACCTACATGCTTGCATGTAAGTCCTTTGGTTGATCTTTCCCCCTTACCCCCACCCTCCCCTACCTTCCCTCCAAGGCCCGACAGTCCAATCAATGCCTCTCCATCTCTGGATCAGTCCTTGTTCATCAGTTTATGATGTTCATTATATTCCACAAATGAGTGAGATCATGTGGTATTTATCCTTCTCTGACTGGCTTATTTCACTTAGCCTAATGCTCTCTAGTTCCATCCATGGTGTGGCAAATGGTAAGAGTTCCTTTTTCTTCTTCCTCTTCTTAAAGAATACCTTTCAGCATTTCATATAATGCTGGTTTGGTGGTGATGAACTCCTTTAGCTTTTTCTTATCTGTGAAGCTCTTTATCTGACCTTCAATTCTGAATGATAGCTTTGCTGGATAAAGTAATCTTGGTTGTAGGTTCTTGCTATTCATCACTTTGAATATTTCTTGCCACTGTCTTCTGGCCTGCATGGTTTCTGTTGAGAAATCAGCTGACAGTCGTATGGGTACTCCCTTGTAGGTAACTGACTTTTTTTCTCTTGCTGCATTTAAGATTCTCTCTTTGTCTTTTGCTCTTGGCATTTTAATTATGATGTGTCTTGGTGTGGTCCTCTTTGGATTCCTTTTGTTTGGGGTTCTCTGCGCTTCCTGGACTTGGAAGTCTATTTCTTTCACCAGGTAGGGGAAGTTTTCTGTCATTATTTCTTCAAATAGGTTTTCAATATCTTGCCCTCTCTCTTCTTCTGGTACCCCTATAATTCTGATGTTGGTACGCTTGAAGTTGTCCCAGAGGCTCCTTACACTATCTTCGTATTTTTGGATTCTTTTTTCATTTTGCTTTTCCGGTTGGGTGTTTTTTGCTTCTTCGTATTTCAAATCTTTGACTTGATTCTTGCGATCCCCTGGTCTGCTGTTGGGAGTCTGTATAATATTCTTTATTTCAGTCAGTGTATGCTTAATTTCTAGTTGGTCCTTTATCACAACATCGAGGGTCTCATTAGATTTATTGAGGATCTCACTACATTTATCGAGGATCTCACTACTTTTATCGGCGGTTTCCATAAAATTCTTGAAAAATCTTAGAACCGTGGTTTTGAACTCTATATCCAGTCGTTTGCTTTCCTCCATTTCTGTCATTTGTGACCTGTTTCTTTGTCTTCGCATTTTGTCTGCTTCCCTGTGTTGGTAGAATGGTTTTGTGTGCTAGGTGTCCTACAGGGCCCAGTGGCTCAGCCTCCCCAGTTACCTGAGGTGGACACTCTTGGTGCACCCCCTTGTGGGCTTTGTGCACAGTCTTGTTGTAGTTATGCCTTGGTTGTTTTAGGTGTCACTGGGAGGAATTGACCTCCAGGCCAATTGGCAGTGAGAATCAGCTGTGTCTGCAGTGGGAGAACTTCTGTGCTGAAGACACCCTTCTGGGGCAAGACTTGCTTCAGTGGGGCTTTGGTGCTCACTGAGTCTGCCCCCTGAGTGTGTTCCTTATGAATTTGAGGAGTTATAATCTGGGTGGTCCCACTCTGACCACTGGATACACTGGCTCTTGGATCTAAGGAGGTGCTAATTAAGCCTCTTCCTGAGGTTACCCAGCAGGAGCTATGAAGAGATATGCAGATTCCCCTTCCTTTTTTGGGGGTTTGGGGGTGCCCAGATGAGGCCCAGCTGAGAAGCAATGCAAGTTACTGTGGGGCCTTGGGCCTTCTCTTGGAAGTTCTGGGTCTGTGTGGCCTTGCTGCAATTTGTTAGGTAATTGTCAGTTTGTAAAGGACCCAGGCATTCAGATGCAAAAGGCTTTGCAGCAGCCTGGAAGGGGCGGGGGTCTTGGAATCAACAGGGCGGAGCAAGCAGCTATGGCTGATTCTCAGCCCTGCCCTAAGGGGCTGCGCGTCTCAGTGTCCTGGTAATTGCTGCCAGCACCTCTGAGGGAAAGCCGTCCTCAAGTTCCGAGTTCTGCCTGCTGCCAGACCGTCCAGTTTCTCCCCGTATGAGTCCTGGGACCCCAGAGATTTCCCGGAACCGGAGTTCAGAGCAGTCGGGAGCTTGTGACTCCCTCCCGATTCAAAAAGACAGCCGCGTCCTCAGGTGCCCGCCCCTTTCCGCGCGCGCCGGAGCCTCCGTACCTCTGCACTTCACTTTCGTAGTTCCTCTGAGTCTGTGTGCTCTTCTCTTTCCTTCTAGTTGTAGAGTTTCCACTCAGCCAGCCTTCCTGTGGTTCTGGATGATGACGGTTCTCCCCTTTAGTTGTATTTTTGAAGTTGTTGTCGGAGGCAGCAATTTCCGGTGTTTTTCTATGCCGCCATCTTCGGTTACTCTCTGGTCTGATTTTTGAACAGTCACAATAAAAATAAAAATCTTTGCAGCTTTAGGGTAAGCAAAGATTTCTCAGGAAAATAAGCATGAACCATACAGAAAAAAATTTTAATTGGGATTAATTAAAAGTAAAAACATCTGCTCTAAAAAAGGCATTACTAAGAAAATGAAACCACTGAAATAAATATTCACAGCACATACATCTGATAAAGGACTTCAACCCAGAATACAGTAAGAACTCTCACAATTCAGCAATAGAAAGACCACAAAAAGGGGGGTGGATATACTTGAACAAACACCTCACAAAAAAAGACATACAAATGGCTAAAGATCTCAAAACCAGATGTTGAACTTTATTAGTCATTAGGAAAATTCAAATTGAAACCACCATAAAAGACTACTACACACCCATTAGACTAACTAAAATTATTTAAAAATAAAACAAAACCCTGACAATACCATCTGTATTGAATAAGTGTAACAATTGAAACTCTCATATGCTGTTAGTGGAGGTGTAAAGTGGTAATCCACTTTGGAAAACAGTTTGGCAATTTCTTATATACACTGTTTGTATGGACTCATTGGTTTTACTACTATGTATTTGCTTGAGAAAAAATAAAAATATGTACTCACAACGACTTGTATATGAGTGTTTCAAGCAAATTTACTCGTAATAGCCCCAATACAAAAACAGTGCAAATCCCCATAAACAGGTGAAGAGATGACCCAATTGTGAAACATTCATACAATGAAATACTACTCAACAGTAAAAAGAAACCCCCAACCAATAAAAAAAGAAGCTGGATAATCCCCAAATCATCAACCTGATTGAAAGAAGCCAGACAGAAAAGAATATTTTTTGTATGATTCCATTTTCTAGTGGCAGAAGTGGTTGCTGTACTAATGGTAAAAAAAGTAATTAGCTGTGAAGGGGGTCGAAGAAACTTCTTGGAGTGATGAGAATGCCCTATATCCTGATTGTGAACTCTTAAGGCTTACTTCACAGTGTAAAAGAAAAAGAGCACATTTGCCTCTACAAAGGGTGGATGCTCTCCCCTTGGAAGTCTTATTTATTATATATTAACTAGAGGCCCAGTGCACAAAAATTTGTGCACTCGGAGGGGTCCCTCAGCCTGGCCTATGCCCTCTTGCAGTCTGGGATCCCTCAGAGAATGTCCATCTGCTGGCTTAGGCCCGCTTCCTGGGGGATTGGGCCCAAGCTGGCAGTCAGACATCCCTCTGGCAGCCTGGCAGCCCTCGGGGGATGTCCACTTGCCAGCGGGGAGCAGGCCTAAGTGCTGCTGAGGAGGCGGGAGAGGCTCCCACCACAACCACTGTACTGGCAGCCATCAGCCTGGCTTGTGGCTGAGCAGAGCTCCCCCTGTGGGAGCGCACTGACCACCAGGGGGCAGCTCCTGCATTGAGCGTCTGCCCCCTGGTGGTCAGTGTGTGTCATAGTGACCAGTCATTCCCAGTCGTTCTGCTGTTAGAGTCAATTTGCATATTACCCTTTTATTATATAGAATAGAGGCCTGGTGCACGGGTGGGGGCCGACTGGTTTGCCCTGAAGGGTGTCCTGGATCAGGGTGGGGTCCCGCTTGGGTGCCTGGCCAGCCTGGGTGAGGGGCTGAGAGTCATTTTCAGGCTGCCCACACTCCTTCAGGGTGGGAGTCCCCACTGGGGTGCCTGGCCAGCCTGGGTGAGGGGCTGAGGGCTGTTTTTAGACTGACCAAGCCCCCTGGCGACTGAAGCTCCCAGCCTTTCCTTTTTTTTCTTTTTTTTTATTTGCTCCAGCTCCGTGGCCATGGCGACTGAAAGCAGGTATCTGGGGTTTATTTACCTTCTATAATTGAAACTTTGTTGCTTTGAGTGTAGATCAGAGCAGGCCACGCCAGGCTGGCTTCCTCCATCACTGGAGCAAGCAAGCCTCCTGCTTGTTCCAGCTCCGTGGCCACAGCCGGCTGAAAGCAGGTATCTGGGGTTTATTTACCTTCTATAATTGAAACTTTGTTGCTTTGAGTGTAGCTCAGAGCAGGCCATGGCAGGCTGGCTTCCTCCATCACTGGAGCAAGCAAGCCTCCTGCTCGCTCCAGCTCTGTGGCTGCCGGCTGCCATCTTGGTTGGGTTAATTTGCATATAGTCACTCTGATTGGCTGGTGGGCATGGCTTAAGGTGTAGCGAAAGTATGGTCAATTTGCATGTTTGTCTATTATTAGGTAAGATAAGTTAATTATGAAACATGGCTCATTCTTTCAAGTTCATTTTAAATATATTGAATTAGGGAAACTTGACTTTATAACTTAGAATAACTTTGGCATTATTGCAACAGTGCTCAATATGAAAGAGAAATGGACAGTTTTAGAGCTCATTTTCCAAAACTCTTAGGTCAGACATGTTTCAGTGTTCAGAATTGTTTGGATTTTAGAATAGCAATGTGGTGTGCATACCACATATTACATACCAACAGCAGCTTCCCTTAATGAAAATATTAACATTTCTGTAGTGAAACACATGAGAATGTATACAAAGTAAGATAGAGACTATATATAGCCTCATGTCATTTCAGGCCATGTTTTTAAGCCAGATGAGATCTAGTAGGGCACTTAGCCAGGACTTTCAGTTTCTAAATGTTTTTGGATTTTCAAATTGCAGGTTAGGTACTATAGACCTGTAGTTAAATTTACCAATAATTATTGAAATGACTCAACAAAGAACATGCCTGCTGTTTCAAAGTTATAGTTGTGATGAACTGATACTTTTGCCAAGTGTGGGCATCTTAGCCAACATTAAAGACATGCCACTGTTCTTTCAGTGAGGAAATATAATCCCAGCCAAAGATAACGTTTCTGGGTTTAGTGGATTTACTATGGGGATGAAGCCCACTATTTCATTTTACCTGAATGAAACATCCTTCTACCTATTTATTTTCTTTTTTTTAAATTATCTTTATTGTTGAAAGTATTACAGATGCCCCCTTAGTGTTTTTTCCCCATTGACCCTCTCCACCCTGCACCCGCCCCTCCCAAGTCTTCACCACACTATTGTCTGTGTCCAAGGGCTATGCATATGCATACAAATTTCCCCCGTTAATCACTCCCTCCCCACCCCCACCCTTGCCTTCCCTCTGAAATTTGTCATTCTGCTCTATGCTTCTGTGTCTCTGGATCTATTTTGTTCTTCAGTTTATTTTGTTCATTAGATTCCACATATGAGTGAGATCATGTGATACTTATCTTTCTCTGACTGGCTTATTTTGCTTAGTATAATACTCTCCAGGTCCATCCATGCTGTCTCAAAGGGTAAGAGTTCCTTCATCTTATAGCCACGTAGTATTCCATTGTGTAAATGTACCACAGCTTTTTTACCCACTCATCTACTAATGCGCACTTGGGCTGTTTCCAAATCTTAGCTATGGTAGATTGCACTACTATGAACTTAGGGGTGCATATATTCTTTCTGATGATATATTCCTAGAAGTGGGGTCGCTGGGTCAAATGGGAGTTCCATTTTTAATTTTTTTGAGGAAACGCCATACTGTTTTCCACAGTGGCTGCACCAGTCTGCATTCTCACCAGCAGTGCATGAGGGTTCCTTTTTCTCTGCATCCTCGCCAACACTGGTTGTTGATTTGTTGATGATAGCCATTCTGATAAGTGTGAGGTGATACCTCATTATTGTTTTAATTTGCATATCGCGGATGATTTGTGACTTTGTGCATTTTTTCATAAGTCTCGACTTTCTGTATGTCCAGTTTGGAGAAATCAGGTCCTTTGCCTAATTTTTAAATTGGATTGTTTGTCTTCCTTTTGTTAAGTTGCATGAGTTCCTTATAAATTTTGGAAATCAACCCCTTATTGGATGTATCATTGGCAAATATGTTCTCCTATGAAGTGGGCTCTCTTCACTTTGTGGATGGTTTCTTTTGCTGTGCAGAAGCTTTCACAACTTACACTTAGGTCTCTTATTATTTTGAGTTTATCCTTGTGGATGGTGTAAGTTGGTGGTCTGGTTTCATTTTTCTGCATGTATCTGTCCAATTTTCACAATACCATTTATTGAAGAGACTGTCTTTACTCCATTGTATGCTCTTGCTTCCTATGTCAAATATTAATTGAATTGAGCATAATGGCTTGAGTCGATTTCTGAGTTCTCTGTTCTGTTCCATTGGTCTAAATGCCTGCTCTTGTGCTAGTACCAGGCTGCTTTGAGCACAGTGGCTTTGTAGTATAACTTGATATCTGGTATTGTGATCCCTCCAACTTTGTTCTTCTTTCTCAAGACTGCTGAGGCTATTCTGGGTCTTTTTTGGTTCCATATAAAATTTTGGTGTATTAGTTCTAGATCTGTGAAATATACCATTGGTATTTTAATAGGGATTGCATTGAATCTATAGATTGCTTTGGGTAGTATGGACATTTTAATGATGTTGATTTTACCAATCCATGAACATGGTATAGTCTTCCACTTGTTTATATCTTTCTGTATCTCCTTTTTTCAATGTCCCATAGTTTTCTGAGTTCAGGTCTTTCACCCCCTTGTTTAAGTTTATTCCTAACTATCTTATTTTTTGTTGTTGTTGCAGTGGTAAATGGGGTTGTTTTTTTAGTTTCTCTTTCTGCGATTTCATTATTGGTGTATAACAATACCATCGATACCATCGATTTTTGGGTGTTGATTTTTTTTACCTTGTTACATTGCCAAATTCATTAATTAAATCTAATAATTTTTTTGTGAAATCTTTAGGGTTTTCTATGTACAATATCATGTCATCTGGGAATAATGAGAGTTTCACTTCCTCCTTTCCAATTTGGATGCCTTTTATATTTTCTTCTTGTCTGATTGTTGTGGCTAGGACTTCCAGTACTATGTTCAATAAGAGTGGTGAAAGTGGACATCCCTGTCTTGTTTCTGTTCTTTGGGGAAATGGTTTTAGTTTTGTCCATTGAGTATGATGTTGGCTATTGGTTTGTCATATATGGACTTTATTATGTCGAGTTATGATCCCTCTATTCCCACTTGGCTAAGAGTTTTTATAAAAAAAAAAAAAGGATGTGGGATTGCCCAGCTGGCGTGGTTCAGTGGTTGAGTGTCAACCTATGAACTAGGAGGTCATGGTTCAAATTCAGGTCGGGGCACATGCCCGGGTTGCGGGTTTGATATCCAGTGTGGGGCATGTAGGAGACAGCTGATCAATGATTCTCTCTCATCATTGATGTTTCTCTCCTCTCTCTCCCTTCCTTTCTCTGAAATCAATAAAAAATATATTTTTAAAAAGGGTGTGGGATTTTGTTGAATGCTTTTTCTGCATCAATTGAAATGATCATGTGATTTTTGTCTTCCAATTTGTTTATATGATGTATCACATTGATTTATTTTCATTTAAAAATTTGTACTCATATTACACAACTATAAGAAGTGAAGAATCTCTCTGCAGGAAGTACAGTTTTCCCACTAAAATGAACAAAACTCAACATGGAATTGAAACATGAAATATTTAATTTTTTATTCCAATCATTGCTTAGCTCTCATTCAAAGGGGCCTGATTTCTTCTATGTCCTGGTCAGTGCCTGTGTGTGTGTGTGTGTGTGTGTGTGTGTGTGTGTATTCACATTTGCCTTTATTCCAAAGGACACACTGGTAAATATGGTATGGCATGGAGTTAATGTGTTAAAGTACAAAGAGCATAGAGATGGGAGTTAGCCAATCTGGTCTTACTTAAATTCTCAGTCCTCTCTTAAAAACCTTGTGGCTGAAAACTGTTTAGGTTCTCTGAACCTCAGTTTTCAGAGCTGTAAATAAAACTTTTCCAGATTGATTTTAAGATAACACAAGATACTGTCAATCATCCAACACAGGGGAGGCACTTGATAAGTGGTAATTATACTGTTTATTGCAGTATTGTTAAAGCCTTAACAGAGAAATCTATGATTGATTGAAAAGGGAAGTTTGTGCTAGAGATCAGCTTAAAACCTCACCTTATAAAAATGTTGTTCTGCTTCTCCCTATTAACCATTAACATTTTCACCACTGGGATTTGGCAAGAGCTATATTTGATAAAATGTTTGATGAAACCATACATCATCTACTCTTTTACAACTGCCCCTATAAAGTCTTGGGTCAGATATTATAATGAACTAGTATAAAATGCTTCAGAGTGCTAGGAGAACAGGAGAAAAAATTTTTCATTCAATAGGAAAGATGTAAACTGTAACCAGGGGTCATTAAAAAACATTCTGATTGAATTTTGACATAAATGAAATTTAACTCCTTTTAGGAAAGTTAGGCCTTATTATTTGATGATACAAATGAGGGCGGGTATTGTATTGACAAGTGTCAGCTATAAACAGTCAGCTAGAGTTCATTAAGACATTTATTCTTGAAATACATTGATTACTTAAGTAACAAATACAGTTAAGCAATTGATTATTCCTCTTAATTTATATCTTTTTTTTTTTTTTTTTACTACTTAGTTCTTATGGGAAATCCTATCCAGGTCATCATAACACAATTGAAAACAACTGATAATGAAAAGAATGCTAATTGGTTTCCTTTCTCTCTTATCACTGATCCCTACACAAACTAATGCTTCCACATTCTTCCTCTTGTTTGTATTCAACCTCTCTATATATCTAGACTTGAAAAAATTTTTAAGTAATCATGAACTAACAAAGCTATGCACAGCATTGATAAAGTATATTGAGTAGTAGGCAGTGTAGTTAAGTTGGACTAGAAATAATGTGTTTAAAGTCCTTGGATCAAATATTTATTGAACAAGCACTAAGCCAAGAGCTAAGGATAAAAAGACAAGACTCAATTTTTGCCCTTTGGGAACCCAGAGTTTAGTAGGGGAGATTTGTAAATAAACAAAGGCAACACAGAGCAATACATGCAATAACAGATTGTAGCCAAAGTAATAAACATTTAGAGGAACAATAAACAAGCTGGGCCAGCACAGACAGGGCCGCTAACCACTCAGAGCAGAACACGGAGCCTTGTGTTCTGCTCTGAGACTTATTCGGCCAAACCAACATCACCTCAAGTTGAGTGAGCCAAGAGCTATCTATTATTCCCTCAATCCCACCTCCTTCAAAGAGACTGTCAGGACTAACTTTATGAATTCCCTAGGCTGTTAATTCCTGTTTAATTCAGCCAATATCCAAAGTCCCAGAGACCTCTTTAAAAATAGTATAATCTATTGCAAAGAAAATCTATTTTCTACTACATTATGCTGTTTACCTTCCTAGACAACTTTTCTAGCCTCTCCTCCTCCTCCTTTCTTCCACCTCATACAACAGTGCCCCTTACAAGTTCTATTCCACAATGTAACAATTCCTCTACACCTCAACTTCTATTCAGAACATTCCTTCTGTCTCTGCCTCAACTGACCCCTGACTCTATCTTGAGAGCCCAAATTCACTTGTAGGTCTCCAGAAGTAGCTTTTATTTTTCTATCACCTCAGTACATTAAGCATCAAACAATAAGGTTAGCAGATTTCAGACATTTGCTTCCCCACTGTCCAATGAGCACTCCCACGGCCGTGAGGCTTGTCTCTCAGTCATATTACTGCTCCCATCCCTTACAGGTGGCACCTACCAAACACTCAGTAGCTCTACCATGTTCATTGAACACCTTGACACCTGAGTCACAGGCTTCCTCTTCATCCCAGATTCCTGCTATTATCCTATAAGATTTCCAGGTCCATGGCCAACCTATTCAGGACTCTAACCACTTTTTTTCCAATGCTCTCCTTTACTTCATTCTTACACCAGTTCTTAATACCATTATCTGGACTTGGCCATAACCTGAAGCTAATAAAGTTCAAATTGCCATCTGTCCATAATAAACATATTCTTTCAGCTAATTCTGTGATGACTATTCTTTTACCTTGTCAGTATTTTTGGTCTTTGACCCATCCTCATTCTATTCTGCCCTTACTCTAACCTTAACGCTAACCCTAACCATGACCATGACCATAATCATAACCATAACCCTTTTTATCTTGACTTCTGCCCTGATTAGATTCTATGATCCATTGTAAACTCAGTCCCTACTGTTTTCTTCATTGCATTCATTTAACAAAAAGTAAATTCTAAAGGAATCCATTTTTTGTGTCTTAGGCAGTGAATGATATGGGAGGAAATAAAATGAACAAAGTAACACTAAATATTTATCTGCCTAGTTCATCTAGGTCCGTGGTCGGCAAAATGCGGCTTGCGAGCCACATGCGGCTCTTTGGCCCCTTGAGTGTGGCTCTTCCACAAAATACCACGTGCGGGCGAGCATACAGTGCGATTGAAACTTCGTTGCCTATGCGCAGAAGTCGGTTTTCTGCCTGGGCGAGTCTATTTTGAGGAAGTACTGTTGATATTTGGCTCTGTTGACTAATGAGTTTGCCGACCACTGATTCTAGGTCATTTACAAATCTCTCCTCTCACTGGCCTCAATTATTCACACATTCTATACTTTCCTCAACCTCTATTTACTCTACACCAGACTCAATCATTTTTCAATTCCAGGTGAATTTACTTCCTAAAAGAGAAAAATAGAAGCTATCAGACGGGCACACCCTGAGTTCCCAACCACTCAACCTATAAACCTAATTGCATTTGCACCTATGCTATTCTTTTTCCTTCTTTTTTTTTTTTAAAGAAGCAGCTGGCCCTGTTTAAGGTCAGTCCTTTCACCAGTACCCTCTATTCAATCCCTCTCACCTTTCTATTAAGCATCACTATTATTCCATTGCTTTTCTATGTAATCAGCCTCCTTCTGTTGCAAATGGGTCCTTTCCATAAGCATTTAAAGGGTTCTTTTCATCTTCAGCACAAAACAATACCAAGAAAAAACACACACATAAAAATAAAACTTGCTTTGACCCCAGTATTACTTTTGTCATCTTATCTCTTTCTCTCTCCTAATCTTGACAAAGCTGAGAACCCTCACTGAATCTTCTTACCTCCCACTCTCTCCTCAACATACTCTGATAAGCCTCATGCGCTACTGCTCCACTAAACCAGCTCTCACTACCATCAGCAGTGACCTCTATGCCACTAAATCCAAAAACCAATTTCTTGTTCCAGAGCTGACTTTTCTCTGAGTAGTACTGAGTACTTTTGGTTAGAAGTTAATATAAGTAAATCATTAAAACTGAGCTCTGGAGTCAGACAGCCTGGGATAGATTCCTGGATCTGTCAGTTACTCACTGGATCTGCCAATTACTAACTGGGACTTAAAGTAATTAGTTAAAAAAAAAACTGTGCCTCAGTTTCCTTTTCTGTAAAATAGAGATAAAGCCCTAGTAGGTTTGGCTCAGTGGATAGAGCATCTGCCTGCGGACTGAAGGGTCCCTGGTTTCATTCCAGTCAAGGACACATGCCCAAGTTGTGGGCTTGATCCCCAGTAGGGGGCGTGCAGGAGGCAGCCAATCCATGGTTCTCTCTCATTATTGATGTTTTTATCTCTCTTTCTCTCTCCCTTCCTCTCTGAAATCAATAAAAATATATTAAAAAATAAAATAGAGATAAAAATAGTAATTACTACATAAGAATTTTACAAGCATAAAGTAAATGAATATTTATAAAGTTCTTAGACTATAGCCTGGCACCTAGTAAGTTCCCAATAAATGTTGTTATTATATCAATTGACCTGTGTTTCCTTCTTGAATAAATCTATTGTTTTACTCCTAAACTTCACTCTCCCTTGGTTTTGCTAGAATGGCTATTTATGTCTGCCCTAGAGACCATACTAAAGGAAAATGTCATGCTTAGGGATTTAGCAATACCAATTCAAACAAAGATCTTCTCTTGTGATCCTAAAAAATAAACTCATACTTTTGTATACCTGTATTTATTTTTATTTGTATATGGCAATACAGAAATGGCTGAAAATTAAACTCAGCATTTAAGTATCTGTGTTAGTTATAGGATCAAAACATAAGCTGTATTCATGGACTATCCAAGTGTCCTAAGTGAAAATTAAGACATTGATTAGGAAGGGTGGGAATATTTGGGTAGACATAAATAAAGATGAAAATCTTGAATCTACTTTAAGCTTTCTTCTAATGGGATGCTTATTCCTCTTCAGTCCAATCCTTAGCACCCCTATCATGTCTAGACCTAGAGAGAGATTTGAGTACATTTCAACAGGAACAAGTGAAAAAATACAACATAGAAAGAAATGGGTTACACTCCATAGGATTGCAATATTTTTCTAAGTTATATTGGCATAAATCTAGGCAATATATGTGATGATGAAATATGACATTAGATCAGGCCAAGTTAATCAAATGAGTGTACTTATTCCTGAATTAATATGGTAGGTTTAGCAAATAAAAGTGTTCTCTTTGTGCCTCATTTTTTTCTACATGTATCACGGCTCAATTTTGTTTCGTAATATCTCCTAAGTGATATTATCAACACATGGTTTAAATACTGTTTATTTTCCAATGACTCTCAAATATATATTTCATACCTGTTTTTTCTCTGAGCCCTAGACCTTTAGATTTCAAACAATCCCTTAAAATTTCCATTTGTATATTTGAAATGAGAAATTTCAAACACTGTATATCCAAAAATAAAATCATAACTTATCTCCTAAAGATGACTAGATTATCCACCCATTGAAACCTGGAATTGACTCTTGACATATCCTTCATCTCTATTGCCAATCCCAAGTCTTGTATTTTCACCTGCTAAATAGCTTTCTAAATCATTCACTGTTCTTATCTTTATATTTTCTCATTCTTTGAAGATTTCAGCACCTGGTTCACTATTACTCTCTTCAACATTTCAATATCTGTGTACATCATCTGTCAATATCATGGATTCTATAGTCCTTGACAAGTCTCTCTTCCAATGATCATTATTTGCCCCCTATTTTAGATACTAATTTTTCTTTGTAAATAGCAACACTGTAATTCTTCCAAATTTTCTATTTCAAACATCACATTCTCCAGCAAGCACCTCCTATTTTGTCAGCTAATATTCTTCATTTTCTCTCTTCCTCAATTTCCAACTGTGTGTTGATATCTAGGGTAACCTTTGAAAACACTTCTTGAGCTTCTCCTATTAGTCCCACTACCTATTATACTTCAAGTTACTGAGGTATAAATTTATATTGTGTGAGGTCACTAAATTTCAGAGTTAATATGTCATAGCAGATAGCATTCCCTTAACAAGTAGGACCACTGTGGAACCATATCTATAAAAAACGCAACAGTGCCAATTGGTATCAGTTTTAAATTCATGAACACTAAATTTAATTGTTGCCTAGCATTAACACTAAAGTTTCCTACTCTATTCAGTCTCCTATTCTCCTAGGTAATAATTCATACTTTTTCTCTTTCCTTAAAATTCAGACCGGGCCTATCTACAAATCTCGTTATCAATACCTTCACAATTGGACCAGAATTTAATCACTCCTTCACCATCAGGTCCAAGCTCTCGTCATCTGTTTCCACCGAAATAGTCTCCTGACTAGTCTCTGCTTTCAGACTTTTCCAACACAGCAGCCAGGATGATTCTATTAAAATGCAAGAAAAATTATTCCAGATTTCAAAATCCTCCTCTTTTTGGCTCTGTACCAGAGTATAGTTAAGAAAATAGAAAACAACACTGGATATTTCAAACTGAGGGGCCTCTTACATAGGTGTTGGTGACTTAAAGAGCCAAAGAGTAACATAGAGATTAATAACTGCGGGCAACTGGACAAGGGAACAAAAGGAAAAAGCTAGGTTACCAGAACCTAGGAGCTTAGAAGAAGGGTTCTGCAGGGCTGGTTCAAATACTTCTAAAGGAGGAGCCACAGTCAGGGTGCTGTTGGTTCCCCTGAGAGTGCGCCCCAGGGCGGTGCTGGAAATGTCATAAAATGCTGGAGGCTGGATCCCACTGCTGCTTCTGGGCAATGCTGGCAAAGACAGGGAAAACAAGAAGGAAGTCCCTTCCTCTGCCTTATCTCTATGTATCCTGGAGGTAAACTCTAAAAGGAAGCCAGCTGGCAAATGTAAGAGGGAAACGTAATTTGCAAAGTCCCAGCCCAAGTCTCAGCCTCAGAAAGCCACCCACTTTGGCTACTCAGCACTCATAAAAACTCCTCTACACATATTGTAACTTCCAAGCAACAACAATAACAACCCCTGCTTCCACCAGCAGGGTCCAACTCGCTTTTATACAAATGAAATCACTCTCACACTTTTCCTCATGAAGAGGAGACTCAGAGTCCTAACATTTACGATGTCTCAGTTCTGGGTGATGTTGAATTTCCTTGTTCAGTCACAATCTCACTAAAAATCCTTACACAAAGTACTAGTGGCAAAATGAAGAGAGAGAAAAAAATTAGTGCTTCCTCTGGGCTCAGATGGACTCACTCATCTGTCTGTGGTCAGCTGCTGGATGGTGTGCTGGTCCTTGGGTTCCCTTGTGTGTCTAGGGTCTTGGCTGTAAAGATTTGTTTTTGTTCCATGTGGTTTTTCATCTTCCAGATGGCAAGGACAGATAGTTGCAAGGTTCCAGAAGAAAACAGAAGGATACAAAATCTCTCAAGACCCAGGCTTAGAATTCCCACAGTCTCTTCTGCCATATTCTATTGGCCAAAGCAAGTCACAAGGGCAGACCATTTCAAGATGTGGAAGAAAGGATTCTAATTCTTAAAGGGAGGAACTGTAAACATTGCTGATTTGCAACATACTATATTAACAAGAAAAAAAACATACATAGCTCTCCCTCCCCCCTCCCCACTGCATTTCCCACCTCAACTGGCCAACTGTGAGATGAAATTTTTTACCTACTGTCTAGGCATCCACTTTGACCAGTGGTCCAAAATAATTTTTTTTTGAATTTCTAGTATTAGTAGCAGCTTAAGTTTAGTACATAGTCACCTATTAAATGTGTGCAAGTATTTTTCAAGAGGGCTTAGAAAAGTTTTAGAGTACATAATTTTGGCAATATTGCGAGGTCCTTTCTCAACAGTATCCAGCTCCTTTTCCATCCCAAAACTCCAGGTCATTGCATTAGCTTAGGTTTGGGAAGTGGGTGAGAAACTATAAATATTCAAGCCAGATTTCTGCCTATAAGACCCAGAATTTTCCTATTACAGGGATAGGCAAAAGTAGGCTTACAGTAATTAATAAAGAAGGTTTATAATAATAAATTAAATGATACAAGAATAAACTGTGTTTTGCATACTTAAACTATAAACCTACTATTGCCCACTCCTGTATATTGACTAAATAATACTTTAGAAGTCTGCCCATATATTTTACTCCTAGGATATTTCAATCCTAGGAGTCAAATAGCCATTGTCAAAAGTCCTTGCAAAGCAAGATATTCTGATTACCACCGCTCCCTTGCTGCCCATTACAGTAATAGTATAAATATTGATTCTTGAAGTTAATGTTGCTACTTAAGTTCTGCTACTCTGATCTCATGATAGCCACTGAAATTAGGAGTCCATTTTCAATGATAGCGTCTCCTATTGTTATCTTTAGCCTTCAGAGGTTAGATACCATAGAGCTTTACACAGATACCGGGGCACATCTCTGGGCCCTCTAAAGTGATGTAGTGAGGTGGTGTGTGTGCAAGTTTCACAAGTCCACTGTTACCTTCCTACAATGCCAAGCCTTTTCTTTATATTAGGTTAGGAAATTCTCATCCAACCTCATTGAAAGAGGGTCACCATCGAATCCCATAAAACAAGAAAACTGTTAGAACAACTTTCGTCTGCTCAACCGACCATATTAAAAATGGAATAAAAACATCGATGTTGATTACTTTGTCCTATTCAATGTCACATTTTATCTTTCTTGTGCTAACACCCTTATAATGTATTCTCACATATATCCCCAAGGTTTATTCCAATATAATTTAGGAAACTATTTTAATTCTTTTGGAGTATAACTGTTTCTTTCTGGGTTGGATTTTTCATCTTCTCTGTTAGAATGTCCTCCATTTTTCTACCTATAGGATGAGATACAATACGAGTGGTAGGTTTGGAGGAGGATAAGCATCTCATTGAAAGGAAGGCTCACACTGTGGAAAATAGTATGGAGGTCCCTAAAAATTTAAAATGGAACTGCCTTGTGGCCCAGTGACTCCAACTCTAGATATATATACACAAAGAAACCCAAAACACTAATTTGAAATAATTAACGCAACCCTACATTCACTGCAGTGTTATTTACAATAGCCATGATATGGAAGCAACCCAGTATCCATCAATGGATATTATTCAGCCATAAAAAAGAATGAAATATTACCATTTGTGACAGCATGGGTGGACCTACAAGGTATTATGCTAAGTGAAATTAGTCATACAGAAAAAGACAAATACCTATGATTTCACTTATATGTGGAAACTAGAAAGCAAAATAAATGAACAAACAAAACAGAAGTAGACTCATAGATACAGAAAAGAAACTGATGATTGCCAGAGAAAAGGGGGTGGGGGAGACTGGATGATAAAGGAGATGGTATTCAGAGCTACAAATTGGTAGTCACAAAATAGTCCCTGGGGATGTAAAGTTCAGTACAGATAATCTAGTCAATAATGTAATAACTATGTACAGTGCCAGGTGGGTACTTGAAATATTGTGGGGAAACTCTTTGTAACGTATATGATTGTCTAACCATTGTGCTGTACACCTGAAACCAATACAGAATAATACGAATGTAAACTGTAATTGAAAAATAAAATTAATTGAAAAATAAAATTAAGAAAGAAAGGAAGGCTCAGAATAGATTCAAGATTTTTAGTTTTATTTGTGTCTATCCAGATATCCCTACTCCTCAATCAATGCCCTAATTTTCAAGTACATCTTCCATTGCAATTCTATATCTGACCCAAATACTTTCATCATAGTTATCATTACCACCATATCAGTCAACTGCAGCAGCCACTTGGTCCCATAAGATATTTATTTCAATAAGCACGTTATCCTAAGCAACTGCAGGTGGTAAGTTAATTAAGTAGCTCACGCCATTATATCAGCATCCCATTTCCTACTCACAAGGATCTTAGCATTAATTAAGTTCAAGATCAAGGACATATATGAAACAATTCCATAATTCCACCTTTGAGGGTTTCCTTGGATTATTCTTGGTACCTGACACTGTAAACATCCAGAGAACAGAAACCACATTAAGCATTTTGAACAGAGGGTATTTAAACAAAGAATTGGTAACACAGGTGTTTGAAGGTGAAGGACAAAATGAAACATTACAGTAACCCAATATTAATAACTCAGAAGAGAACTCATTCTTGGGTCCTAGGGGTTGGGAGTAGGCAAGGAAATAACCAGGACCTAGAAGGTTAAAGGAGGAGCTCCATTGCATTGGTCCTCAGACCTCAGAGAAGGGGTCCCAAATGGCTTCTGCTGGAACCTTTGAGGAGCGCCTCAGGGCTGGTCCTGGAAGTGCTTAAAGAAGGTGAAGGTTGATGCTATCAGCTACCGCTGACCAAAGAGAACAGGAAAAACAAAAGAGTGTGTCTTTTCTCTCATGCTCTGGCTGTCCAACTTCCTTCTGTCACCTTCTATTGGCAAAACTTAAAAAGGAAACCATGTTACTAAATGGAATATATAATTTACAGAGTCCCAGACCCAGCATCATAGACAAGAGTCTTGAAGGATGCATTTAGCATCAAGAGAACATGAATAAAGAGCTGACCCAGGCTTCCTATCCCAGCCAGAGTAAATACTAAAGACATACAAAGATCTACAGATTCTCCATAACCTGGTATCTTGTTACCTCCTGATTTCATATCTTTCTCCTCTCCCCCCACTCTTTCTGCTCGTACTCTACAGACTCCCTGTTTGTTGATCACACTGGACCTGTTCTCATCTCACAGCCTTCACACTTACTGTTCACTCCACATCAAATGCCCTCCCTGAAATCTTCATGGCTGGGTCCCTCATTTCTACCCACTCAAGGGTTAGTTTCTCAGGAGGTCTTCCCTGGATGTTCCATCTAAAATTTCAAGTCACAATGGCATTTCAAATTTCTCTTCCTTTATTTTTTCCCTGTGAACTTACCATGCTATAAAAACACTATTCATATTTTTATTAAATATTTTCTATATCTATCTTTGAATATCTTCTCCAGTAGAATTTTAGTGCCAAGGGCATAGACTTTTGATTGTTTTGCTCATGGCTGTATCATCAGTGACTGGCACATGTCTGACATTCAATAAATATTTTTGAATTAATGGATATCCACTAATAGAACCCTAGTCCTAGTCAAGTCTCACTTGTAAACATCCACTAATCTAATTGCTACCTCTTCATCCATTCTTACCTCTGTCAATCCATTTTCAACACTGTCGCTAGAGTGGTGTTTAAAAATTAAGTATATATTAGATTATATTATAAGCAGCTGGAGAATAAGAGTACTGTGTTATTTGCAATTATATTTCTGCTTCATTGCTCCAGTCATGGCCCTATATCTAAAATGGACTTACTTAGGTAAACTTTACTGATTTAGAGGTCCTTTAATTATTTAGATCATGAAGATTTCTACATATGGCAGCTTTATCAAGTTTTCTTTTTTTCACTTGACTTGTGGTTCTAAATCTTTGTGAAGTATCTTATTACCTAGTTTGGCTTTTCACACCACAGAAACCAAATGGACCATTCTTAACCTAGTCTTTGTTGTGTAGACGCAGGATGGGGATATGTCTATCTTATGTAACACAAAAGTTATGGTTTGAAATGTTGCCCGTGGACCAGCATTTATGTCAAATTCTAGGTTTATATTTCAAAGAAGTCTATAATATATTGAATATTCATTCCTTTGGCAACTTCTTTGGGAATGAGACATTATAAAAATATCATTTAGAATACAAGCATTCATGTAAAAAATCAAAAGTCCCCTAAGTCACAGAATATGCATGTGGCATTTTATATTTGGTTTAGCTATCTAAAGGTCTAAAGGGAATAATTGTTTAACAAAATTTCTATCAACTCTTCTCTTGTTTCTAAAATACAGTAACATGTTCCTTTTGCATTGCCCAAACTCCGTTTCTGTGCTCTCTGTAAAAGCTGCAAACTTTTTGAAATGAACAGATTGATAGAGTCTAAAGGGAGGGTAAGATGTAACAAGAGTCTGGTGAGCAATGCAGCATGCCTGCCTGGTTGTTTCTCTTTATTCTGAACTTCCACATCCTTTTAGCTTTGCTTATGCCAACCTGGTGGTTGGATGCGTGTGCCTTCTCTTAGTGGGCTGCAGGAACCCGGGGTTAGCTCTTATTCCCTTCCTGTTCCACAGCAGGCTTTTTACAGGGTCGGCACTGAAGTTGGTTGATATAATTAATTTAAAAATTGGACACGGAGATGTAAATGAAACAACTGTACTAACATCAATGGCTCTTATGAAACATAAAGTGAGCCTTCAGATTTAGTGTGAAGAATGAATGCTCAGATTGATCAATTATGTGAAATTTGGTGTTCTAGGCAACGAACTAGGCTCATATGGCAGCTCTTGTGAGTGTGTGTGTGTTTAACACACTAACAAGCTAAACTGAAAAGAGGGGTTTTGATAATTCTCAAAACAATGCTGTTTTGTTTTGTTTTGTTTTACAAAATATAAATGGCTGTCCTGCTTCAAATATGTCTGAATATAAATGCATGCATGGTCATTTCCTACCTGGAGCTTCTCCCCTGAAGATCTTGGGTCTTTGACTTTGCAGGGCTGTCTTTTCCACTGGCTCATGCTTCTCTCCCTTACTTCCTTTGGAGCATGTGTTATGCAATGGATTGAAAAGCAAATTGCCTGTTTTGGAAAGGGTGATTTCTTTATGAGGCCATCTTTAGTCTCCAAGGAGAATGCAGAGTCACACACAAAAATGCACAAACAGCTGGAGTACAGGTTGACGTTGGTGAAACCAAACGTTTTATTTTTTTAATATCAGAAAATGTGAGTGAAGTTACTTTTTATAAAACTTCCCTGCTGTTTTCACAGCACAGCATGTGGCCCTATGAGACTGCATAAGCTGTAGTTTCACACAGACTTTTCTTAATATGAGCCAGTACTGATTGTCTAATCTTTACACAATACACCTCTGATGAAAAAAAAAGAAATTCTTCACATGTAATGGGAGGGCTGTAAAAACATATCATAAGGGAATTTGTTTGAAATACTGTGCTGCCAAAACAGATGAATATAAGAACATACTGAGTTGTTGTTTTTTTAATCTCAGAACGACTTTCACTGGTTTACCATTAATGTAATTATTTTTCGCTATCATGATTTCACCTTGGCTTCACAGGATCTCTTTGGCTGGATAACAGTAATATTTATATGTTCCTTTCATATTTATTGAGTGCTTACATATATATTATCTTACAAAGCAGGCAATCCTCTTATCCCCATTTCACAAGCGTTTGGTGATTGCTTTCACAGACGTTATCCAAAGATGTTACGGTGAAAGCTAAAAAATCCAAAAACCTTAGAATATCTGAGTTATTTTTAATAAACTATGAGATACCTGCATAATAAAAGAGATGTATTCAAATGTAATATTGGAAACCAATTACCATAGGAGGAGAAAGAATAATAAATCTAATGAATGTGTTCCCATGTGATGTCACTGTTTCATCATTGAAGGGATGTTGTGAAGAATTATATTTGGCTACTAGTGACAATAGTCTAAGCAAGAGACCTGGAGCTCTTTCTCAGTTAAAGGAATCTGGAGTGAGGAAGCTTGCCATGGTTAAGGGAAGGGTGCTACATATATCATATAGGACATACACTATATAGCAGGAAGCTATGCTCTTTCTTTTTCGCTCTGCTATGCTCAGCACATGTTTTCCATTTCCAAGGGCAAAGGGTGGTTTCTGCAGTTCCAGCCTTCAAAACATCACTTCTGTTGGGATACAGGAGAAAGAGAAAGAAATGCCACAAGTTTTTCCAGAAGTCCCACCCAGTATATTCCACCTGTTTCACAGGTCATCCTAGTTACTAGAGGGCCTGGGAAAGGTAGGCTCTTAGCCGACTCGTCACTGCAGGGACAAAGCTTGAAATTTGTTACTAAAGAAGGAAGGGAGAGTGGATTGGGGCAGAAAATTTGCTGTTTTTGTCACTCATCCATAAAAGAACATAGGATTTTTCTATTTTTAAAGACAGCACCTGTCTAGTCCTCCAAACTATCAGCCCACATGTAAAAAAATGCCCAGCTAACAGATTAAAAGGATCCTCGGTTAATTGAATCCTCTCATTAAAAAGGAATCAGAGAAAACAAATAGACCATAGTAAATAAAGTTGACAGTTGAAATGGAAAATCATCTACCGTGGTTCAAAAGACTGTGTGATGGCAGTTAAAAAAAGTGAACTAGAAAATGTGAAATGATGTGTAGTCATTGAGTGCATGGTGACTTACTAGGAAGTCTGATGAAGAGTAGAGAGTTTTAGTTAAATACAATTTTCTCTCTGAAGGAGTTTGCAGCCCTGTTTGTTATTCAATAAAAAGCTGACATTAATTATTTTTAGGAGAAAATAAATAGCTATAATTTCTATGTCATTCAATAATTTATTAAAAATCTATGCTATTTCTCTATAGGGTTTACTTTCTGAAAGTATCTTGGGACCATGTTTAAACTATTGTTTAAACTATTGAGTATATTTAAACTATTGTTTTCTGGAATTCTGAGAGCAAGAAGGAATTAAATCATCTTCCAGAGTTTTACTCATTCCTATCATGAGCATACTTTAAAATTTAAAACCTATTAGATTGCTGACATCAAACATTTAGAAAAACATTAATGTGAATTATTGAAAATAACTTTAAATCACAATCTCAGAACTTATGTAAAATTTATGTAATAAACATGAAAATGTGCAAGTAAATAATAATACAGTGCAAATAAATTAGACAAAAACAAGATAGAATTTAATAGAGAATTTTATGGAGAACAAGTTAGGAAAAATGATGTAAATGATTCTTTTTCATTACTCGGGAAAGAATGATCAGCAATATCTTTTCGAAAATAAATATACACACACATATATATGCATAATTAGTCATATGTGAGTATGTATAAAAATATAGAGAGAGTATCAAAACACCACATTCTTTAACATGGTAATTCCAAGTCTATCTTAAAGAAATAATTCTAAATACTGAAGAAAAAAAGGTTTATGCACAATCTTCATGGCAGCAGTGTTTGAAAGTAAAAATTGGAAATAGCAGTTGTTCAACACAGGATAATAAAGAGATAACTAATATGTTCAGTTAATTAGGTAACTGAAAATGTAAGAAGAGAATGATAAGGTATCACAGAGGTACCAACTGCTAGAAGCAGCTATCACCCCTGGGGCTGGGGGCACAAAGAGAAGAGATTGGATTTACTGAACTTAGTGCCTTCTTTTTTTAAAATTTAAAATATTTTTATTGACTTCAGAGAGGAAGGGAGAAGGAGAGAGAGAGAGAGAAACACCAATGATGAGAGAGAATCACTGATCGGCTGCCTCCTGCATGCCCCACGCTGGGGATCAAGACAACAACCCTGGCATATGGCCTGACTGGGAATGGAACCATGACCTCCTGGCTCATAGGTTGACACTTAACCACTGAGCCACACTGGCGGGGCCACTTCTTTTTACTGTGCGTGGTTTTAGGAAGTTAGTTAATTTTAGGAACCTCAGTTATTAGTCCTAAAAACAGAAACAATGCTTAAAGTGTTATCATAAGTACAAGTAAGATGACATATGCAGAACACCTTCTACTGTAACATTTGTTCAATAGGTTGCAGTGTTGAAAGCACAATACTCATGTCCAGACCCTTTAATTGTGTGTCTGACATCATTTCCAAGTAGATATAACAATATCTGTTTTGTTTCTGTATAACAATATACAGAAGGGTTTCTGGGTAAGGCGTAAATTCAGTCAACCTAGTTATAAGTGTTTGCTTATATTAACTCATTTTATTCTTCCAACAATTGATGTGGTAGATGCTTTTATTTTTCCAGTTTTACTGATGAGGAAATTAGTGCAACTAAAGTTAAGTGACTAATTCTAGGTTACATAACTAGGAAGTGGCAGAGCTAGGATTTGAATCCAGGTCATTGGCTCCAGTCTGTCCTCTTACCCACTGTTACCCTGTTTCTTTAATAAGACTACTAATCATCTTATTCTTAATGCTAATTCTGGGCATTTGCAGGACTGTCTTGCATGGTTATTAATAAGCACTTTACCCAGTTTAGCCAAAATTCCGAGGGAGAATCATTGGCTTAGAAAAACCACATCTAATTTGAACACATGAAGAATGAGCAGAG
The DNA here is from genome assembly GCF_000147115.1 of Myotis lucifugus. NCBI lineage: Eukaryota > Metazoa > Chordata > Mammalia > Chiroptera > Vespertilionidae > Myotis > Myotis lucifugus. Next base: position 22,644,999 of record NW_005871049.1, on the reverse strand, counting down.
GTGGTGTCTCCTTTCACAAGGGTATCTGGATGAAGCTTAAATTCAGTTAACCTAATTATTAACCATTATCCCCTATTATGGAAAATTCTGTCATTGGATACAAGAAAATCTTCTGCGAAAGCTTGTCCCTCAGGAAATTTTTAGCACTGGTCTCAGAAGCCCAATTAAATATGATCAAAACTGTGTGTTGTGTCTTTATTTTTTTTTTAAGTTATACTTTAAAAAAATTTTGAAGGGAAATAATTTATAACATTAATGCAGTTGTCTTTGTATGTTAACACTGTGGGTAACTTTTTTTCTTTTTAAAAACACTTTTTTCTAAATTTTTCTAAATATGAAAGTATTATTCTAAAAAGAAATTTTTGTATGAGTTCCCTATAAATGTTGGATATTAAACCCTTATCGATGATAACATTAACGAAAGAAAGATAAACAACCCAATCAAAAAATGGGCAACGGACCTAAATAGATACTTTTTGAAAGAGGACATGCAGAAGACCCAGAGACATATGCAAACATGCTCAAAGTCACTAATCATCCGAGAGATGCAAATCAAAATGACAACACGGTACCTACTCACACCTGTCAGAATGGCTATCATCAACAAATCAACAAACGACAAGTGCTGGCGAGAATGTGGAGAAAAAGGAACCCTCGTGCACTGCTGGTGGGAATGCAGACTGGTGCAGCCACTGTGGAGAACAGTATAAAGTTTCCTCAAAAAACTAAAAATGGAACTCCCATTTGACCCAGTGATCCCACTTCTAGGAACATATCCTAAGAAACTAGAAACACCAATCAGAAAGGATATATGCACCCCTATATTCATAGCAGCACAATTTACCATAGCTAAGATTTGGAAACAGCCTAAGTGCCCATCAGCAGATGAGTGGATTAGAAAACTGTGGTACATCTACACAATGGAATACTACACTGCAGTATAAAAGAAGGAATTCTTACTATTTTTAACAGCGTGGGTGGAACTAGAGAGCATTATGCTAAGCAAAATAAGCCAGTCAGAGAAAGATAAATATCACATGATCTCACTCATTTGTGGAATATAATGAACAACATAAACTGATGAACAAAAATAGTTCCAGAGACAGAGAAGCATCCATCAGACCGTCCAACCTCAGAGGGAAGGTAGGGGAGGGTGTGGGTAAGGGGGAGAGATCAACCAAAGGACTTGTATGCATGCGTATAAGCCTAACCAATGGACACAGACAACAGGTGGTGAGGGCATGAGTGGGGGGGAGTGAGGGGGCAATGGGAGATAAGGACACATATGTAATATCTTAATAAATAAAATAAGTAAAAAGAATTTTTTTCTTAAGTGTGAGAGAAAATTGCTATTAAGCAGTTGTAAAAGGAATTATACATTATTATACTGCTGTGTGTTAAAACTTTGCTACATTTTTCAGACTTTTTCCAATGTAAGGACTCTCATACATTGCATGTGTGTGCAGACATTTTTATAAAGAAAAGAGGATTATTTTGTTCACACGTCTTCATACTCTTTCTTTTCACTTATCAGAATACTGTGAATATCTTCATCTATTAATAAATACATATATATTATGCTTTACCATATGTGGGGTGGGCAAAAGAGGTTTACAGCTGTTTGTATGGAAAATAACACAGTAATTAATAAATAATAATACAAGAATAAACTCTGTGTTTTGTGTACTCACAACTGTAAACCTACTTTTGCCCAGGCTTGTATTTATTTGTCTTAACTTATTATAATTTTTAACCATTCCTCTATTGTAAATATTTATGTAGATTCCATTTTATAACAATAAGAGTCCAAATTTTATACATTTGTTTTAATTGCTTGTTTAATTAGTTCCTCAGTATACATTAAAGAGTGGAAATACTGGGTCAATAGGTATATATCTCAGTCTTTTAGTGCATAGTCACTCATTGTTCTCCAGAATGTGGCTCTAAATAACTCTCTACCCAGTAGTATCTCGAATATCTGTTTTCTTAGAGACACACCATGTTCTTTATCACCTTCCTCAATAAGAAAAGCCCAACAAAATCTAAGGGCATTATTTCTTATTTTTTGATAACTCCTGAGCTTCAGGTGCTTTTGCCATTTGTGTTTCTTCCGTGAATTTTCTGTTTTTGTCCTTTGCCCATTGTATTTATTGACTTTTTAATTGATTTATACGAGTTCTTTATCTTATATTACCTCTAATGTTTTTACCAGTCGGTGAGTTAATTGTACAGGAATTCCTTTTCACACATGTTTCAAACATTGCATTTTAAAGAAAAGGTAAAGTGCTGTCCTAGGGCGTCCTGGGAAACACAAATGCCTGTGCAGAAACAAGAGCACACACACCTCTGAGGCAGAAGAGCATCCCCCAGCCTGGCCCCGGGGGCGCAGGAAAAGCCAGTGCTAAGCTCACAGCAGACTCTCGGGAAGAATTCAACCTGGGTGAAGACTGTTCCCTCAGCCTCAGGGAAAAAGGTTTCTCCTCACGCAGTTTCTTCATGAGACAAAGCTAGAGCTTGATATCAAACTGGGCAGCGTATCCTTCCCAGTTCCTCTCTGCCTGCTCAGGGTTACTCATCCCTCAGATCTAAGCTCAAGCACCGCTTCCTCAAGGAAGTTTTCCCTGACCTTGCCCTCGAGGTCAGACCTCCTTTCATGTTCATTAGACAGTGTCCTCCTTTGCAGCCTTTCTCACCGCTGAGATTTCACATTTATTTGCCTGATTATTTGATTCATCTCTCTCTCTCTCTCTCTCTCTCTCTCTCTCTCTCTCTCTCTCACTAAAATGCCTATTCCCTGAGGACAGAAACTGTCTAAACGGGTTTTGCAACTCTTCCATCTCTCTACACTTAGCCTGTCCCATGCATGAGTGAGATTTGCTAGGTAAAGGGATTGTAGAAAAACATGCATTGTGATTTATCATTAACACCCATAGAGGGGAGTGAGTTTAGCCATTCTCCATGAATGCTTTTGACATTTTCATAAAATTATGATTTTTAAGAGCCACTTCAGATGTTATTAAATAGAAAAGTCTAAACTTGTGAGATCGTGATTTACTAGCAAAATGTACATTCTAGTGCTCCATGTGAGCAAAACACATTTTTCTCCTTAGAGTTCTAGGTAAGCAAGGCCTGTCTAAATAGAATGATTTGTCATTAAATCCTTCATAACATTTTTGTCTTTTAAAATGCTATTTAAATTTTAATTAAAAATTTACATTCAATATTATTTTGTATTAGTTTCAGGTGGACAGCATAGTGCCTAGACCAGTGGTTCTCAACCTTGGCTGCACATTAGAATCACCTGGGAATCTTTTTAAAATCCTGATTTCTGGGGCTCATCCTCCGGAAAGTCTGTTTCTTTGTTACTAAAGTTGTGGCCCCACCCCATAACAAAGAAACAGAATTCCCGGAGGATGAGCCCCAGAAATCAGGATTTTCAAAAGATTCCCAGGTGATTCTAATGTGCAGCCAAGGTTTGAGAACCACTGGCCTAAACAGTCATATACTTTACAAAGTGTTCCCCCTGGTAATTCTAGTGCCATATATAGTTATTACAATATTCTTGAGCATATTTCCTATGTTGTAGTTCACATCCCCATGACTATTTTGTAACTGCCATCTCTACTCTCATAACTTTTTCAGAGGCTACTGGTTAGACCCACAGAGACCTAAGAATTAAAGGGAAATACTCCTTTATACCTCTGCAGCCCAAGTGCAGGCCACCAGGAACATGTGTGGAAAAGTTGAAAGACAATTAGTCAAAACTGAGATATGCTGTAGGTGTAAACAATGTGTGGAATTTCAAAGGCTCAATATGAAAAACAAGTGAAAAAAATCTGAATAATTTTTGTATATTGAAATGATGTATATTATTTGAAATGATATTTTGGATATACTGGGTTAAATAAAATATGTTATTAAAATTTATTCCACCTTTTCCTTTATACTTTTGATTGGGTCTAGTGGAAAATTTACAATTAAATATGTGACTCACAATATATTTCCATTGGATGGCGCTACTCTTTATTATAACTCAAAGATACAAAACCTTCACCCAGCTAAAAATCAGCTTTATGCGTATTTACGACCTATTTAAAAGAATTGCAAACTCGGAATTCTGCAAAAGAGATGTTTGCGTAATAAAAATCTAAGTGCTAAAGCTTACCCAATGGAAGTCTTCAAGCTTCCATTGAACATTTATTATCTTTTATTTTACCCACAACTTAAAACATTTTACCTATTTACTTTCTAAGGTTAAAGAAATAAAAAGGTAACTGTTACATTAGTAAGCACATGTATATCTGAGGTTTCAAACTCATACTCCTTCACATCTTATTTGGCTGACAATCTGGTAAAAAGGAAGGTAATAATAATACTATGAGGAGGAAATAAAACAACAAATGCTGTGTGCTTTGCATAGGAGCAAGAGTATTAGAGCCTCTGTCGTCTCAGAGGACTTTCTCATACAGTTCAGTCCAGCTATTGATGTTAGAAAAATTTAAATGATTGACCATAGGGTGTTCTCCACTTAAGAAACCATAGGATGAGTTCTATCCAAAATTATGAGAAAAAAAAAACCCACCACCGAATTTTGGTGATTTTTGTCTATTAAGAACAGCTATTCTGAGATAAATGGGAAAACAGTGACAAGTGGGGAGTGATGAAGATGAGAAAAATAGGGGTGTGTTCTGGTTCATCAAAATTTTATCATAAAGAAACTTACTTTAAAAATTAGTCATTTTTATTGTAAAACATAAATTTTAGGACAAATATAGATTAAACAGAACATTGTGCAATAATACTTTAATATTGATATCAGTTATTACAACCCACTTGTTTGTATGAAAGTGTTCTGTCCTGCTGCCTCTGTCAAATGCCGTCCTCCGTGTGCTTTTAGGACAAGCCTTTAATGGAACCTTTGGATTATTACACAGTTTGGCCTAAGGGAGTGAATGACCGTCAGGGCCGTTCACTGACTTCAAATCACATGTTATCAGTGAAACCTTCACTGCTGAGTTTCCTTTCATTGTATCTCCAGGCTGACCATTTCCTGTCCATGTCCTTAGAACGGAGAATATACTGAAAACTGGGGTCAGCCACTATGCCGCTAACTCTACACTTCTGGCTTAGGAAGATAAAGCAGTTTTTATTTTGTTTTGTTTCAAAATATTATTTTTTTCTTTTTTTTAAACACCAATATTAAATTTTTCTGCAATTTGCTTCTTGTTAAAAATCAGCAAGGTCCATTTGAAACAGTATATGGTGTTGTCCAAAGATCCATCCACTGCACAATGAATTAATTTCTTATTGTGCATATTATCCTTCATTCAAAAATTTGCAGGCTCTGTCCAGCACATGGTCTTTGAGACAGCAGAGTTGGGGAGCAACTAAAACCTGATTATGACCTTTGTAATATGGGGGCTCCTGAAAACCCAGTAAGCAATGTATAATGATTAGCTCATGGAAAAGAATTCATCTTTTAAAAAGCCCACAATGTATTCATTAGAACTATAAGGCAATATCTTCTAGATGTCCATAAACTTGTGTTCACAAACTTGTGTTCTTTTAGAATAAATTTCATAGGTCATTTTTATTTCTTCGTCATTTTACTTTTGAAAATATAATTGAGTTATTATGTTGACCATGTTGGAAAAAATAAGCATATCAACATATAAAAAAATGGTAAAACGAAACCCCAAATATCAATGTCAAAATAGGAAGACTTTGTGCCGGTGACCAGAGGACAGTTAGCACAGCTGCTTGGAAGTGTGACAATCATCCTCGCCCTTTGGATTTCTCACATTTTTATTAGGCCAGCTAATGACCAAGGTGTGAAGGATTAGGATTCTGAGCTCTCAGTCATTAGCAGTGTACAACCTGTTTGGATTGGAAATGACAGAAGGAGGTGGAAGCCACTTACATGAGTGTGTAGGGTCTGGGGGATGGGATGGAGGAGTCTTTCTGAAAAGGTTTGTTATTGTGCTCTTGTCATTACTACCATGTAAGTGAGTTCCTTCCCCTTTGGCTTCAGACCCTGTTTCCTGCTCTGTGAGGAGAAAGCTATCTTTATGGGCAATAAAATCAACTGATAGTTGCATGCAGTAAAGCCAAAAAAATCACTTGAATCAAGAGGTAAAATGATCCAATCATGTCATACAGTCATGTAGTGAAGAATGTCCTTAATCAACACCTCCGATGTAATTGTTTGGCAATAAGCAAAATCAGGGCTGGATTCCCACACAGGTAGATTAACATAATTTTGATGGAGACAAGGAAGGGCTCTCCCCTGGAGAGAGGGTCTGGACAGAGGTCTCTGAGCAGGTCCAACTCAAGGAAGCAGGAGTCCTATAGGAGAAGAGGGAAGACAAGAAATGAGAGTAAATGGAGGACTGAAGAAAAGATGTCCTGTGTTTTATTTTAGTTCCAATTAAGCTGCTGAGCAGGGGTGAGGCAGAGGAGAAAATATATCAGTTGCACGGTTGTCTTCAAATTCATTTTTATATTATTATTGTCTTTTTGTTCACTGATTGTTGGTTGGTGGATGTAAGAGACTCAGTCATTCACTCTGTTTCCTCACTGGCCGATGCCAGTGGAATCACCTTTGGCTTCTAAGTGGAAATTTCTGATTCTCTTGCAGTTATCCACACTAGTGTGATTTTTCTTTCATTTTGTAAGTTCCAGGGTCTCTGTTTTTGTCACAGGCACTCCAGGGACAGATGGCAGAGGAAGACACCACCTGTCTGACAAAAGACACTACCTGGTTGGTGCTCTGAATGCCATGCTGAGAAGCAGTAGCTGTCACCAAGGAAGTAAGTAGCAATTGTTATGTAATCGTACATCGGAGCATTTGGTTGTATTCAGTTCTGCTGTTCATTATGTACTGCCCTATATTTTTAAACTTGATGTGTATGTATCTGCAAAAGGTTAACTCCTTGAGGACAGACAGTGTCATGCTGCTTTTATAGCCTCTAAATAACAAGAAACACAAGAGAATTAAACAAATATTTGATAAATTATATTCAACACTGGACTTAATTGTTTCATGAGGGCAGGGCTGTGACCATTTTATTCACCATTGTATCTTTAATGCTTAACACAGTTCCTGACATAGTTAAATGCGTCATAAATATTTGTTTAATGGATGAATGAATGAACTTTTAAAAATCATGAATTAGATTTCAGCTGAGGTTAAGGTTGCAGTGAAGGGCAAGAAGAGTGAAGTGGAAAAACTCTCTTCCCTTGAATGATATGTACTGCTAATGGTCACCTGAAGACCATGTGGTTTTTTGTGGTTTTTAATTGAATTTATTGGGGTGACATTGGTTCATAAAATTATATAGGTTTCAGGTGTACAATTCTAAAATACATCATCTGAATATTATAATGTGTGTTCACCAGCCCGTCAAGTCTCCTTCCATCACCATTGCGCCACGCCCGCCCCCCCCCCCAACCCTTTACCTTCTTCTACCTCCCCCTACCCTCCTGTCTCTCTTGTCATCACCGTACCGTTGTTTGTGTCTATGAGGGTTTTTTGTTTTGTTTTGTTTTGTTTTCATTTAGACCCTTCACTTTTTTCACCCAGCCCTCAGAAGACCATCTTTTCACAGTTGGTTTCCTCTACCTTGTTGGCCTGTGGTCAAAAATAAGGGCAGAGTCAGGGAAAGTTGGATGAGCTCTGGCTATGCTTCTAAATCTTTAGAGCCAGGGTATATGCCACCACTCACTACCCCTTTCCCAACTCCCAATTCCCTCGTCAAAGGCTGGACTTGGGCTGAATGCCTGACTTTGTTTTGGTTAAAAGGATCAGCTTATATTTTCTGGTCAAGTAATATTATCCTTTGTGAAATCCAAAGCATATGGTTTTGATCATTTTACACTTTCAACTCAGAAGGGAAAAACTCTTCTGACTCTAACATTTTTTTGCAAGGCCAGTTAGAGCTCATGTTTACATGAGCACCTAGATTTATACTCAATGCTCACAGGTGTCACCCATAATTTATTAGTTCTACTATTTCAATACATAATCAATTCTATTCTTTTTACACATGCGCTAGATTAGAAATTACGTACCATGCGTTAGGCTTTTTATATCTCCTGCTTGGCACATGATATGTGTTCATTAGTATTTATTAGATGAGTGAATGAATGAGTGGCCATTATATTTTGTCTTAGTACTATTTCTTTTTCTCCTTGAGAGCAATTGCTATTTTTTTCAGAATATATTTCTTTCTCCTCTGATTCATGTTCATGTCCTGTGTTTTAAGACCTTATGCTGGGAAATCCTAATTTCCTATGTCGTAAGGTTGACTACCCAGAATATTCATAGCCTTGGTTTGTTACAACAAGTTTCCAGCATTCTGATTCATGATCGCCTCATTAAAATCAGAACAAAATATACAGGGAGAACATTTCCATGCACTCCTCAGGATATTTTTTTTCACCTTTTCCTCTGCCCACCAAGTGGAAAATATACTAAGTAGCTGGAAACTAAAAAAAAAAAAAAGCAGTTGAATGGGTATCTCAAATTACAATTAAATATGAAAAGTAATAAAACAATCTAACCATGATCACCTAATATAATCAGGAATATATTTAAGAATTTATTTAGGAAATAAAAATAATGATGTATTTTAAAAAAGTAAATGCCCGTGGGATGTGACATAAACATGATGACTACAGCTAACACTGCTGTATGATATACACCAGAAAGTTGTTAAGACGGTAGTTCGTAAGAATTTTCATTATAAGGAGAAATTCTTTCTTTTTTTAAATCTATATGAGAGGATGAAAGTTAACTAAACCTAACATGGTAATCATTTCATAATATATGTAAATCAAACCCTTATGTCATATACCTCAAACATATATATGATGTTATTTCTCAAAGTTGGAAAAAAATAAAGATCCTTAACATTTGAGTTTACAACTTAGGTCTCCTATCATTATAATTATATTCCATTGTAGGAGGCATAGTATTTAAAATGAATGTGCCCTTTAAAAGTTTGTACTGTCTTCTCAGTAGGCCATTAGATAAGATAGTGTAGGATTTTTCTCTTCACGTTTAGAAGCAATTAGAACCAGTTAGTTGATCTGATCAGCCCTCAAAAGGTTACTATTATGAAAATTTCTGATTCTAATGCTATCCCTTCTCAGATTTCTAAGATCATTTTATGAAACACTTGGAATACTTTCTTTTAGAAGCATACTTTTCATTCTAATCTACAAATCTGACATCCTGAAATAGATTTTGAATATACTCCTTCTTGTTTCCCTATTATAACAAAAGATGAAATAATTTATCTTGAAATAACTTTGAGAGCATTTACAAAATTATAACATAGGTAAGACTTGACCATGGTCCCATCCCTTCACCTATCCCATCTGTTTGGCCCCAGCCCTCTAGGCCTATCTTGAGCCAAAGAACATCACCCTGAGCTGGTTGTTAAATAGCCTGGAAAAGGTGTTGGCTGGTAACTTAAATTGTATCATCCCTAGTAATATATTTTATACAGGATTTTATAAACGATATCCTTGAAAATCCAGAAGAAATGATTGCCAGTGATACTACATCTTGGGGCAATATTTAAAGTGCGAGGGCAACTCGATCCACTCAGACCCTGTAAACAGATACTTTATTCTTCATCTCTTTAAGAATATTGTCACACAGTCTCTGGAATTTGCTTTTTTCACTCAACACTATATATCTTTCCAATCCATCTTTGTTGTATATCATAGATTTACAGTGTTTTGTTGATGCATATACGATAATTTATCCATTCTCCTGCTGATGAACATTGGGATTGCCCAGATTTTTGATATTGTGAACTTCTAGTGTACATGTATAAGGCTTTATCTAAAGTAAGTATGTAGGAGAATTGCTAAGTTGTCCTATATGGACATCTTCAATTTTAGTAGAAACTGTTAATTATTCTTTTTAAATCTGTTGCTTATACATTCTCATCAATATTTAGTAGTATCATTTAATTTTCCTCAATTTCGGAACATAAAATAGAATCTTGTGATACTCTTAATTTGCATTTCCCTTACAATTAATGAGGTTGTATATCCTTTCATTTACCTCTTCACTATTCTTGTTTTCTCTTCAGAGAAACACCTGTAGATATTTTCTTCCTATCACATTATCTGTCTTTTACTGATTTATAGGAATTCCTTATAAACTCTGCATATTAAATGTTTATTGGTTATCTGTTGCAAATACATTTTTCTAGAGTGTGGCTTGTTTTTTTCACTGTATTTATGGTGTCTTCTGATGAATATAAATTCTTAGCCTAGTGTAAGTTATCAGTCTTTACTTTTTTAGTACTTTTTCTGCCCTCTAAGAAATTCTTCACTACTCTGAGGAGATTGAATTTTCCAATGATGATGCTTTCCTATTTTTTTTGCCCCCAAAGTGTTAATTCTGTCTTTCACAGTTAAATCCTTTATCTGATAATTATTTTCATATCTGTTATGAGATTGGGATTCAATTTCATTTTTAAACAACTTTTGTAAGAATTGTCCTTAGGTATGCAATATATTTTGTTTCTACAGGAAGTGATAACAATTTTAAGCACTGATTTTCTTAGTATTTGTTGATGATATACATAGATACAACAGGTATGTCACTGTTGATCATATCACTAGCCAGCTTGCCATATTCGTGTTCTAACAGTATATAAACTTGTGGAGAAGTTTTGTTTTGCTTTGTTGTACAAACAATTTATCATTTGAGAATAATGACAATTTTTGTTTCTTTCCTTTTAGTTTGTATGATTTTTATTTCTTCTTCTTGTAGTAGTTTGCTGGCTAAGACTTCCAGTACTATGTTTGATGGCATAGTGGGATTATGTGTCCTTAACTTGTTTATGATTTCAAATGGAATTCTCCTTATGTTTTACCATTAACAACAATATTTCTTTTAGCTTTTTGGTGGGAACCTCTTATCAGGTTAAAAAGTTCACTTTTATTTCTAATTTGCAAAGATTTGCTATGCTGAGTTTTACCAAATTTTTGTTTTGAATGTATTTAATCTTTAATGTGGGTGAATGACATTTTTAGATTTTTATTTTATTTTATTTTTATTTATTTTTTTTAAAAAATATATTTTATTGAATTTTTACAGAGAGGAAGGGAGAGGGATAGAGAGTTAGAAACATCGATGAGAGAGAACCATTGATCAGCTGCCTCCTGCACACTTCCCACTGGGGAAGTGCCCGCAACCAAGGTACATGC
>NW_005871049.1:22615700-22633667 GCF_000147115.1 Myotis lucifugus | reverse complement strand
ATTTTAAATGTTTAACCTATTTTAGGATTCCTGAAATAAATCCACTTGATCAATTGTGAATGGTGTATTTTTTTAATCTATTGCTGTATCCATCTGGGCCTATTGCATTTTTATTCATGACTGAAACCCGCCTATAATTTTCCTCTCATATAATCCTTGTCTGATTTTGATATCAAGGTTATATTGACTTTAAAGGAGTTGGGAGTATTTCATCCTCTTCAACTATCTTTAAAAATGTACACAAGACCAAAACAATTGGTATATTGAAAGTTTTGTACAATTTGTAGAATTGTCTTGGCCTAGTGTTTATATGTGCATATTTTAACTACTGACTCAATTACCAGTATAATATAGTTAGGGTATTTCCTTTTTAAAAAAATAAATTTTATAAGTGCTATTTTTATCAGAATTTGCTCATTCTGCATATATTTTCAGTAATATAAAGTTTTTCTTGGCATTTTCTTATTCTTTTAATCTCCACTATAACTGTACTCTTGTTGTCTTTTTGATTTCTATGATTGGCTGACTGGTTGTGTTTTCCCACCTTTTTCTTGAACAGTCTTTAGAGGTTTTGTCTTGTGGCTTAGTTGATTCTTTAGGTCAGTTATTTCTTTCTTAAAAAAACACAACACACCTCCTAACTTGTACATTCTTTCATTTATCCTGTTGTCTTTTTACATATTGGAAGATTAATCCATTAATTTTTATTTTCCTTTGAAGATATTTACAGCTATAAATGGCTATACTCAAAGCAATTAACAGGTTTTGTTTAACATGCAATATTTGTACAATTGTTCAGCTCTAAGAACCTTACAGTTTCCATTATGGTCTCTTTTTACCCCATAAGTTATTTAGAAATATTTTTAGTTTATAAATATATGTAGTTATTGTTGTTTTTGATATTGTATCTCAATTGCACAGTATCCAAAGAACATGGTTTAATAAAATGATTTTTTAAATGATCCCAGACCTGATTTTGGCTTAAATTATGATTAATGTTTATAAATGCTTTATGTTTGTATTTATTAGATGAAGTATACTCTCTAATTGTTGTATATAGAAATCAAATGTGCTAATCCACTGTTGTTCAGATCTTCTCTGTCATTAGTAATTCTTTTCTGTTTTAACTCTCAGTTATTGAGTGAAATGTGTTGAAATTTCTCCCCCTGATGGTGGATTGACAGTTCTTCCCTGTGTTCAATATATCTTACTTCCTATATTTAAAGACTAATTTTTTCCCCAGAGGGATCTGAGGTTATATTTGTTAACTCTTCTTGATGAATTTAAACTTTTATCATTATTTAATGATATTTTCTAATCTTTAACAATAATTTTATTTTTAAAGTCAATTTTGTCTGATATGAACCTAGCCACCCCATCTTTTTGGGGGTAGTATTATTTTGGTGTATGTTTGTTGTAGCCAGTATTCATGCTGGTGCAATGTAGTCCCCAGTTTCTGGTAATCACTTTCTTGAATAGTCACTTCCTACAATGAATAGGGTTGACTTGTATAGTCACTAGGATACTGCATAAACAGCAGTGTGTAGCTTCAGGCTCAGGTAACAAAAATCCCCATGGCTTCTTGGATTGTCTACTCTGAGAGATGCCATCTTATGAAGATGCCAAGCCTATAGAGTCCTTCAGCCTCAGTCAGGCCTTGAGATAACTACAGGCCCAGCCTACATCCTGTCTGCAATCTCTTGGTAGCCCCAGAATTTTAATCACGTAGTTAAACCACTTCTGAATTTTTGATCTATAAAAAAATGTGCAATAAAACATGTTTGTTTTAAGCCATTAAATTTTGAGATAATTTGTTCTGTAACAGAAAATACATATTGATAAACATAGATAGAAGATGCAATCTGATTGCATCCTTTTACTTTCATCTTCCTGTGTAGTTATATTAGGGGTAAATAACACATAGTTATATTTTAAAATCCAATTCAATAATCTGTCTTTTTACTGGGGACATTATTGGTTTACTATGATTATTAATATAGTTTGATTTATTGCTACCACTCTATTTTTTTTAATTGTCCCATTTTTTATGCTCCTTTTCTTATTTTTTTCCCCTTATTAATTAATTGTTTGAGTTCTTTCTTATTTCATTTTTCCTCTAAGATTTTAGCATTTTTATTATATTATTTTTTCCTTGGTGGCATTATGAAAATTTTTGCCACTCATATTTAACTTATAATGTCTAAAGATACCTAAAGTACTGAAAAATATTATTAAGTTGTAAGAATACAATAACACTGATTACTCCCCCTTCTGACTACATTTTGCCCAGTGTTTTAGAGTTGTCCCTTTAAATAAAATTACAAATAATTGAACACTATTTTTATTATATCACTAGAGGCCCGGTGCACAAAAATTTGTGCACTTGGGGGAGAAGGGGGTCCCCTCAGCCTGGCCTGTGCCCTCTCGCAGTCTGGGACCCCTCAGGGGATGACCACCTGCTGGCTTAGGCCCGCTCCCCGGGGGATTGGGCCTAAGATGGCAATCAGACATCCCTCTGGCAGCCCAGCAGCCCTCAGGGGATGTCCACTTGCCAGCGGGGAGCAGGCCTAAACTGCAGTTGGACATCCTTAGCGCTGCTGAGGAGGTGGGAGAGGCTCCCACCACCACCGTTGTACTGGCAGCCATCAGCCTGGCTTGTGGCTGAGCAGAGCTCCTCCCATGTGAGAGCGCCCTGACCACCAGAGGGCAGCTCCTGCATTGAGCATCTGCCCCTGGTTGTCAGTGTGTGTCATAATGACCAGTCATTCCCAGTCGTTCTGCTATTAGGGTCAATTTGCATATTACCCTTTTACTATATAGGATAGAGGCCTGGTGCACGGGTGGGGGCCAGCTGGTTTGCCCTGAAGGGTGTCCCGGATCAGGGTGGGGGTCCCGCTTGGGTGCCTGGCCAGCCTGGATGAGGGACTGATGGCCGTTTTTAGGCTGGCGGGTGACTGATGCTCCCAACCTCTCCTTTTTTTCTTTTTTTTTTTTTTAATTTTGGGATTTATTTAACTTCTATGGCTGTCACTGGAGCTGAGAGCCGGCTTTAGCTCTGAGGCTCGGCTCCAGCTCTGAGACCTCGGTTGCTGAAAGCAGGTATCTGGGCTTTGTTTAGCTTCTATAATTGAAACACTGTTGCAACTCCAGCTCTGATGCCTGGCTGGCTGAAAGCAGGTTTCTGGGGATTGTTTAGCTTCTATAATTGCAACATAGTTGCTTAAAGTGCAGCTCAGAGCTGGGCGGTGGCAGGCTGGGAACCTTGGAGTCCTCCGTCACTGGAACAAGCAAGCCTCCTGTTCGCTTCAGCTGCCTGGCTGCCGGCCGCCATCTTGGCTGGCAGTTAATTTGCATATCGCCCTGATTAGCCAATGGGAAGCGTGTCAGAGGTACGGTTAATTACCATGTTTGTCTATTATTAGATAGGATGCAGACACTATTGTTTAGATTAAGATACATGTCACTATTTTATCACTATTTTTTTTCTTGCATCTCAGATTATCCCTCTGTGATAATTTTATATTTTGTGGAACTACATCTTTTAGAAGTTTCTTGAGTAAAAAATTATTAATGGTAAACTATCCACTGAGCCTAACTGGTCAGGGCTGAACTTATATTTTATTGAACTTAATTTGTAAGAATTCTGTAGGCCTCACTGAGAATGTTTTTTTCTGACTTTACCAGAGATTTAGGGGCAATAGAAACCTGAAAATTAATTTAATTCTCTGGATAATTAAATTTTAAAGTGCAGATACAGTTATTTAAATATATATATATTTAAATTTAAAGGTAAAATAATATACATATATATCTTTTCTTAAAAACCTCACCCAAGGATATGTTTTTATTGATTTTAGAGTGAGGAAAAGGGAAAAAGAGAGAGAGAAAGAGAGAGAGAGAGAGAGAGAGAGAGAGAGAGAGAGAGAAAGAGAGATGGGAGAGAAACATTGATTGGTTGCTTCCCGTATCTGCCCCCACTGGGGGTCAAACCTGCAATCTAGGTATGTGCCCTGATTCAAATTGAACCCACAACGTTTGGTGTAAAACTAAAACAAAAAATCTTTTTACTCTGCAGTTGAAATGTTCATGCAAACAAAGTTATGGATTGCAACTTTGTCTATAACGTGTTTACATATGCCAAAAGAAAAGCTTTAATGAGTTGGAAAATCAGGAAGTTTTGACCCTGCATAGAATTTATTGAGCATCTTGCGTATGCTTATGAATATTCTTAAACTTAATTCTGGAGGATTTGGCTGTCTAAATTATAGATACCTATTTATTCAACTTTAACTAGTTGTTTTTACTTATGTTTCCATTACATTTAGAGAATGAAAAGCAAAAAATGTGAAAGGCAATACAAGTCAAGGAATTTTACTGTCACAAACTTGGATTAGAGACTTGGAAAGAAGGACTTCAAAGCCATTGATGGAAATCAGATTTTTATTACCAGTGACTTCCACCAATCCAATTTATTCATATATCTTTTATCATAAATAAGGTGGAATTTCTTGCATTTCATATCAACTGACTGTATGACTAATCCTTAAGTGTAACTCTCCAGCTCTATTTAATTGCCCTGTGAGAAACCCATTAAAGTAGTTAGCACCCTCTTTTTTACTTACCTATGAGTGAATGCCAATTGTGGGTATCTCTGAGGCATAATTTGTGAGAACTTGAATGTATTTTATTTGAAGCATATGTATTTACACTTTAAGAATGAAATCATCCTGTCCATTCCTCTTCATTTCAAAATTTAATTATTAAATGTAACTTGCCCCTATTTTATTAATCACAGCACACGTGAGCATGACTCCATTAACAACTGGGTCAAAGTTAGGGGCTGTGTGTGTGTGTCTGTTGTGGGCATATGTGCAAATATCAGACATAATTATGTTTAGAAATCTAATGATGAATTTGGCCTCTTTGGTTGACTCTTTTGAACATACTCTTGCATCTCTGACTGCCTCATATGAGTTGGAATGCTTTCTTCTACAAGTATCCTGAAATTCCACTTACACAGGTTAAACAATAAGAAAATGCACTAGCTTTTATATAATAGGACTTCAGTCAGGCAAATTTCCAGAATAGTTGATTCAATGCTCACCGAGGTCATCGGAGGCCCACATTCTTTCACTTCCTATGTAAGACACCTTCACGTTAGCTTTCTCCAAAAGTGCTGGGAAACTGTCTGCAACTGTTCTTGGCATCAGTTTGGAGCATGAACATAATAGGTGGAAGGAGGGGAATGACTTTTCACCTGGCTTTCTCCTAGGGGAGAGAGGGAACATTTCTTAGAAGGCAGACATCCTTCTTGTCTTACTGGCAGGATGGAGCAAACTGCCCATTCCCGATCAGTCAGTCATTGGCAAGGAGATCAAGGTTAACCTTTGATCAGTCAGGCTCACTCTCAATACAGAGGTTGGAGTCAGTCTCCACTGCAGCACTGGGGTGACAGTGGGGAGGAAGACATAGATAATGAATAGGCAAACAAGGTTCAACTACATCACTAACTTATTTATTTAGATTTGAGATTTTTATAAAAAACTAATTTAAATTCTAAATTAAAATTTCTAATTTATATTCTTTTTAAAATATATATATTTTTATTGATTTCAGAGAGAAAGGGAGAAGGAGAGAGAGATAGAAACATCAATGATGAGAGAGAATCATTGATTGGGCCCCCATTGGGGATCCAACCTGCAACCTGCGCATGTGCCCTTGACTGGAATCGAACCTGGGACCCTTCAGTCCACAGGTCAATGCTCTATTCACTGAGCCAAACTGGCTAGCGCTAATTTATATTCTTAATAAATATTTTGAAATGGACAGTACATGAACTGCTAACTCTCTTGCTATATAATTGAAAAGGCATTGCTATGGCTAACAAAGAGGGTTAATTGGTCACCCAGTCAATTACACAATGAATGAATGAGTGAAACAAGAAAAAAATGTTCAGCACTCCTGAGCATTGTTTTCCTTATTTAGGCAAGTGTTCAGATGCAAATGAAACTATAAACAACCTTATTTTCTAAATAGAGTATTAATTATTCTGGAGGAAAGGATACAGTAGCCATTTTTAAAGGAGTAATGAGATTTGTTTCAGGTCATTGACATTCCTCTCATGTGCATTAGAAAATAAGTTTGAAAATGCCTTTAACTACTGAATGACAATACTAGTATATTTACCAAAAAACATTAAAGCAGAAAAGTCAAGTAATGGCTAAGAAAAATCCAGACAATAGAATAATGTACAGTCTTAAAATCACATTTTCAAGAATACTAAATGACATATAAGAAAATGGATAATGCAATATTAATTAAAAATTAGGATACACAGTACGTATATATTATGATTCTATCAGAAAATTAATTGGAAAGACAGAGAAAATTTTATTTTTTTCTATGCATTTTATGCTTTGCAAAAGTTCAACGTTGTGATAGATGGTATTGTTACCAAGTGTTCTCTGTCCTTTCTGTCAAAGAATTATGCTTTTGCATCCATCTCTTAGGCAGATGACTTGTTTTGAACAATTACAAATAAGTGGAGTGATGTCTGCCATGTCTGAGCAGAAGCTTCAAAAACCACTGCAAGCCTTTATCACTGCTCTTCTCCTCCTGCTTTGAACACAACATGTCCAGGAGGGGGCACTTGTCATTTTTGCCTCCTTGAATTAAGAACACACATGGAGTTTACATATAATGTGGACAAGACATAAACCTCTGTTGTTAGAAACCATTGATATCTAGGGGCTGTTTGTTGCCTCAGCACATCCTAGCAAAAACTACCTAATGTAGAAGTCATGTTCTTTGTGTTTCAATTCAGAAAAATAATAAATGAAACAAAACCACACTACAAAGTATGAATATTATTTAAAATCATACCATAAATACTTTTAGGGGAGGAACATGAATATGCCATTGCACGCTGGAGCTCAGGAAGAGGGAAAGAAAGAGGATTTCTTCTAGGATTTGCACACTCCTACTGGGCAGTGTGGGAGTTTTCTTTTCTGCTTGGTCTGAGCATCCTTTATTCTCCTGGTTCTGTTCTTCTTTATGAAATCTTCCAGTGCCCACCACAAACTAAATGATCCAGCAAAATATCCAGGTTATTTCTCTCTTTACTTCCTCACTTGGCATTTCTCTCTCCCACCCATTTTGGTCTCTGAACAAAAAGGTTTCTGGTTATGTCTTCACTGTGCAATCTAATGGCCTTATTAGTGCTCATCTTCTGGGTTTCTTTTAAAAAAAATATTTTTATAGATTTCATAGAAGAAGGGAGAGGGGGAGAGAGATAGAAATATCGATGATGAAAGAGAATCATTGCTCGGCTGCCTCCTGCACACGCCCTACTGGGGATTGAGCCTGCAATGCAAGCATGTGCCTTTGACTGGAATTGAACCCCAGACCCTTCAATCTACAGGCCGACTCTATCCACTGAACCAAACCAGCTAGGGCTTCTGGGTTTCTTTTCAGCCTTAGACGCAGAAGTGCATCCCTGTCCTTACTGAAACTTTCCCTCACTGGGTTTATGGGGCACCATGATGTTGTGTGTCTCCTCACACTGCTGGAACCACTCTGTTCAGTTAGCATGTCCTTATTTTCCCTTCTCTTACATGCATGTGTGCCTTAAGCTCTGTCTCCATCCTTCTTTTCTCTTACTTTTCCAATATCTTCTTTGACACATATATCCATTTGTTTCAGAGACATACAGAGGAATGAGCAATGGGTCTGTGAGTTACTTTGATTTCTTTCATTGGGAAACAGTGGCATCCATGGTTATTGTGACATAAATCCTTCAGAAGACACTAGTGCATCTTTGCGACTAGTGTAAAATTATACTGTGGGAGTTAAATCTATCTTCATTCATTAGAGAAAAATCTTCTCATTGGTGAAAATATTCTAAAAATTGTCCCATGATATTTTACTATCTAACCTCATTTTTCTGGAACTTTTTCTGGTATGATATACAACACTATTTTTTTATAAAGAAATCACACTCGACAACACGAAATAGTATTGATCTTGGCAAGATTTTATAAGTTATATAATTGCTTGGGATTCCAAATATGAGTTCTCAGACTGTTATGTTCATATAAAAAAGAGCCCAAATCTAAGCTAACAAATTTATAGAGCCCACTGCAGCATACACTGAAAGATGTTTATTTTCTCTGAAGCAATGAAAGCTTCTATAAAACTTGTTTTATTGTTTACTCTATTGGAATATAACTAATAGTTTTTCCCTTTTTAAGTATTTTTGAAGAAATTAAATCCTTAGTCAGAATTCATATTCTCCCTGAAATCATGTATTGTAATGACCCATCTTCACACAGAACGCTATCCTGAAGAAATAAAATGTATCATGTTTGAAAGAACCTTAGAGAAAAAGAGTTTAGAGTTTCCTTTTGGTGACTTATTTCAATGACTAAACCCCCTCAGGAAATTATTTCTCATCTAACTGGAATATTTCACAATATGCTTAAATGTTTCCTTTTACTATGTCTTCACTAAAAATGTCTGTAAAGGAATGTTTCTAAACTGGAAAACCATTTCGTATGTTACTCTTTGCCAACTTTGTTTAATCTAACTCATCTATAAAACAAAAACAAATTCTGAATAATTTCTGAAATACTCTGAATGCTTTCCATATAAGGCTCCTATTTAGTCTCCAATATTTAAAATTGTGTCAATTCACTTGTCTTAATTTATAGTTCTGTAATTCAGAATATCCCATATGTGTCCACTTAAATATATGTGAACATAAAATATATGCATTTAGTTCGACTTACAAAAAAAGCCCTTTAGATAAACCCTCCATCGAGTTTAGACCAATAACTGTCAAAACAAAAGGATGGCCTATGAAAATTATTTTTGTTAATTCTTTTTAACTTCCTGACTCTTGTGGCCACTGTTACTCTTAGGCAGGATTATCACAGCGTAACATAAATAAGAGATTAATTTTACAGCCTCTCTCCATTCACCATAAAACTCCTTGACCCACTCCAGTCCAGTAGGGTCAGCGTTTTCTTTGGCCAGCTTGAATCTTTGGCTGGGCTACTGTGGGACTCACGCCATGGAATACTGTCAGCACAAGGGATATCCTTTGGAAAACAACGCTAACTCGCTCTCTCTTTTTTTGCATGCAACGGTAGGGAAACTCTTATTCCTCAATTCATTAATGTCAACGAGTCTAAAGAAATTTGTAAGGACAAAGAAAAGCCCTGCTAATTAACCATTGTGTTATAATCATCATCAAGATTTACAAAGTGTTTTTTTGTGCCAGGTAGCACATAGATTGCACACAAGATAATTTCTGCTGACAAATATTCTGACAGCCCTCTGTTTCAGGCCTCAACAGTTGGACTTTTTGTTCCAGAGACTCCTGATTAATTAGGAAAAATTCAACAAGCAATTAAGAAAATAACTCCCCAAGTCATTTAGGCACAAGGTAGTGTTTTCCTGTTATATTTCAAGTAAACAAAAGGATATTGGTTGATTGTTGGAGGGGAGTTGATTGTAACCTTTTGGCTCTAAAGAATGAGCCTGTGTGTAATTCCATTTAATGGTTTGGAATTCCCAAGCTATGGAGTTCATTAGGGAAGCAGAGGAAGTAAACACATGAAAAACAGGGAAAGAGACCCATTGAATCCCGACTGGCTTCCTTTCCCCAACATTAATTGGCAGGTGGACTAAATCCACAGCCACGTCTCATCACACACAGACAACGAAATAACTTAGTTGTCCCCATGCTATCTTTCAGCCCAGAAGTTGGTTGTCCATGTGCTCAAACGAATCGTTGAAGGGAGCAGTGCTGAGGGGGGACTTGGAACAAGGTATGAGTGAATTACTGAGAAGTTGATAAAGACGGATGTTTTCAGTTACAATTTTAACGGACGTAATGGCTTCCCCACAGGAAAGCTCCAGGATCCATAAACCCAGGCCACAGCTCCCTTACAGGAAAGGAGCTGTTTATTACAGCTCATGCCACCTGCCTACCCACTAAGTGTACATTGGCTCTCTTGGCAGCAACAGGGTGGGGTGGTTGCTAGAAACAAGGCTGGGAGCCAGCAGTATTCCACTTCCAAATTCTGGCTGACTTCTCCAGTGACCTCTGTCTAGTCCCCTCAATAAAACTAACCACTGCTTATTTAAAACGAGCCAGATATGTGGTGCCTTGGGAAATATCCACACGTTCCTGGGATTTCTCTGGCACAGAAAGCATTCAAAATGATCCTTGTCACCAACAAATGTTTATTGAGAATCTTCTATGCACACATGATAAGTGAGTCAAAAAGGCATATAGTATGCCTAGATTGTTTTCAATGTGTTTCTAAATATCCAGTTTGTTGTAAGGGGGTTATTTTGTACATTGTGTTGTAAAGCATGAGATTTTTAAAATATTATGCAAATGTATCTATTTTTCCAAGATTTTTCTAAATTAAATTAATTCTGTAACAGTCTATTGGTAGGTGTTGTCTGTGCTACACAAAATCAATTTTCAATCTAAATGTTAGTAACAAAACATAAAAGTCCCCCCCACAATGAATCAGAATGTTAGCATACCGAATAGATTCATCTTCTATTGTTGTTATTAGAATTGTTATTAGAACAGAGTAAGAAAAATGCCGCTGACCTTGGAAGCCTCTGTTTGCACAATTAGAATCGTGAGGGTGCACGAAGACAAGCTCTTCTCTGTGCCCTCTGACAGCTCCTGGGCACAGTGATACTCCACAAACAGGACAACCCCAGCAGCAGCTGGCCAACTCGAATGTTTTTGTACTATTCTTGACTTCTACAGTTGGAGAGAGAGAAAAAAAGATGTTCCAGAAATCAATGATGTTGAAAAGATGGATACCCAAGAAATGGAAGGTGGGGGAAGAGAAATGCTTCTCACACGTGTTATCAAGCATTGGAAACAGTTAAATGGTCACTCCAGAGATCCCAAGTGTTTTAGAAAGTCAAAAGCTAACAACACCTGGCATTTTAAGACTCAAATCACCTGGCTTACTCTCATTTTGAGAACTTTAGTGTTACTGTACAATACAAGAAAACAGACATAAAAACACAGTGAAACACATTTGGAGTCTCATAAAAGTTCCACTGGTGGAAACTGTTCCTACAAGAAGCTGAGTCCTGCTGCGGTGGCTGAGGGTGGTAGCACTCAGCCATAGCACACTCCTCTAGGCCCACCTACTGCTGTAGAAGTCATGGATTTTCCAAATTCTTAATGAGGTAATTAGCTGGAGTTGAACATGAAAGAGAACCCAGTGGTAAAAGCAAAAAAAACCCACAAAACAAAACATGAAATTACACTGTCTCTCCTTAGCAGCTAGTTTTCTTTTTCTTTTTTAAATACTTTTTATTTTTCAAGTAAAGTTGATGTACAATATTATATCAGGTGTACAGATTAGTGATTAGACATTTATATAAGTTATAACTGTGATACTGATCAATCTGATATCATCTGATATCATACATAGTTATTACAATATTATTGACTGTATTTCCTATGCTGTACTTTACGTCCCCATGACTATTCTGATACCTACGCTTGATCTTAGCACAAAGGCTAAGAAACGATACTATGACTATTCTGTAACTACCAAGTTGTACTTCTTATTCCCTTCACCTTTTTCACTCACCCTTCCAATCCCCATCCCATCTGGCAACTGTCAAAATGTTCTCTGTATTTATGAGCCTGTTTCTGTTCTGCTTGTTCATTTATTTTGTTTTTTAGATTCCAGATATAAATGGAATCATATGGCATTTGTCTTTCTCTGTCTGACTTATTTCACTCAGCACAATACCATCTAGATCCATCCATGTTGCCGCAGATGGTAAGATTTCATTCTTTTTTATTGCTGAGTCATATTTCATTGTATACATGCACCACTTCTTCTTTACCCATGTATCTACTGATGGACACTCAGGTTACTTCCATATCATAGCTAATAATGCTCCAACAAACATATGGCTATATATGTCTTTTCGATTTAGTGTTTTGAGTTTCATTGGATAAATACCCAGAAGTGGAATTGCTCAGTCAGTCCTTTTTTGTCTTTTGTTATAGCCTTTGTTTTAACGATATTTTTATGAAATATCTTTTTCCATTCCTTTACTTTTAGACTGTGTGTGTCTTTCAATCTAAAGTGAATCTCTTACCCTAGCTGGTTTGGCTCAGGGGATAGAACATCAGCCTGCGAACTGAAGGGTCCCAGGTTCCATTCTGGTCAAGGGCACATGCTCGGGGTTGTGTGCTCAATCCCCAGTAGGGGACGTGTAGGAGGCAGCCAATCAATGATTTTCTCTCATCATTGATGTTTCTATCTCCCTCTCCCTTCCTTTCTGAAACCAATAAAAATATATATTAAAAGAATAAAGTGAGTCTCTTATAGACAGCATATGTAAGGGTCTTATTTTGTTATCCATATAACCACCTGTCCATTTGTTGGTGCATTTAATCCATTTGCATCTACAGCGATTGTTGATAGATATGTATTTATTGCCATTTTATTCATATCTGTGATCTTTTCTTTTTCTTCTAAAAGAAGACCCGTTAACCTTTCTTGTAATACTGGTTTGATGGTCATAAACTCTTTTAGCTTTTTATTGTATGGAAAAGCCTCTGGAAACAGCTTGGGTAGACCCAAAAGTTGGGTGGAGCAGGTTCTCAGGGAATCACCAGGGCAGTGATTGTTGGAGACTCAGATATGGTGCCTGTGCCTGCAAGGGAAAGGCTCAGCACAAGAACAATGGCTTCATTGTGTAAATGTACTACAGGGCTTTTATCCACTTGTAAGAAGGATCTCTTACCCTTTGAAACAGCATGGAGGTACCTGGAGGGTATTATGTAAGTGAAATAAGCCAGAAAGCTGTGCCTCCAGTTCTTGCCCCAAAGCTGGACACCTCAGTTCCTCCCTCTATGTCCCTGGCCACCTCAGCACTGGAGCTCAAAGCAAGTGACTCTGAGTAAGGCCCTTTAAGAGGAATGCCTGGGACTCCAGTAGCCCTTGTCTCACTCAGCCACAATCCCCACTGGGTTTTACAGCCAGGAGTTATGGGCACTTCTTTATCCGGCACTGGCACCCTGGGCTGGGGGTTCTGGAACTCCTCTCTCCTCAGGGGGGATCTCCGCAGCCAAGATATCCCTCCCGATTTTTAACCACCACAGGTGGGTCTGCGGCCTGTTCTGAGTCTCTGCCCCTCCTACCAGTCTCCAAGTGGTTTTTCTGAATATCCTTAGTTATAGGACTTCTGTTCAGCTAGACTTAAGGTGGTTCTCAATGATGGTTGCTCAGTAGGTTAGCTGTAATTTTGATGTAGGAGGTTCTGAGTACCGCAATGACCTACTCCACCATCTTGACTGGAAGTCCTGCAACTAGCTTTTTTTATGATTCAGTTCTGTTAAAAATGAGACCACCATTACCCAGCTGCATGTGGCTCAGTGGTTGAGCATAGACCCATGAACCAGGTCACAGTTCAATTCCTGTCAGGGCACATGCCTGGGTTGCGGGCTCCATCCCCAGTGTGGGGCATGCAGGAGGCAGCTGATCAATGATTCTCTCTCGTTGATGTTTCTATCTCTCTCTCCCTCTCCCTTCCTTTCTGAAATCAATAAAAACATATTTAAAAAAATAATTTAAAAAATGAGACTACCAAAAATACTTTTTTAAAAATCACAAGTATCTTGCTATTGACAGCCTCAGGACAAAGTAGCTAAGAGATAAGCCATAAAGAAGTATGTCTAAGTTGATCAGAAAGGCATGCCAGTTCTCTCCTGTCCTTTTTTAGACATACAAATAATAGTGTACACCTTCAGAGGAGAGCTCTAAGTTCTGCCCTTAAGTTACAAAGCTTTCTTTTCCCAATTTTGCACATGTGATATCATTGTCCTTGGTGTCATCAAATCTCCACAAGAATGAGGTATTAGTGAGCTTAAATTGCTATAACAAAATGTCACAGACTGGATGGCTTAAACACAGAATTTTATTTTCTTATAGTTTTGGAAACTAAAAGTACAAGATCAAGGTGTCAGCAGGTTTCATTCCTGGTGAGGGCTCTCTTTTGGCTTGCAGATGGCTACCTTTTCACTGAATCTTCACATGACATTTCTCCATGCTCACTTTTGGAGAGATAGATAGATAGATAGATAGATAGATAGATAGACAGACAGATAAACAGATAGATAGATGATAGATAGATAGGTGTCTGGTGTCTTTTCCTGTCCTTATAAGAACATCAGTCCTATCAGATTAGGGACCCACCCTTATGACCTCATTTAACCTTAATTGCCTCCTTAAAGATCCTGTTTCCAAATATAGTCACATTGGGGTTACAACTTCAACATATAAATGTTGGGAGACATAATTCAGTCCGTAACAAATAATAAATATTGATTAGCAATTATTAATCACACATATGCACAGGGCACTAGTATTGTCCAGTTCAATTGCTAATACTAGGTAATAATTGTGTCAACTAATTAATAACACAAGCCAATTCAGAGCATTAAGCTAAGTGAAATAAGTCAGACAGAGAAAGACATACTGTATGATTTCACTTACATGTGGAATCTAAAAAATCTTAAGTCATGGAAGCAGAGAATGGATTGGTGGTGCTAGAGGCAGGGGATGGAAAAAATGGGTGAGGCTGGTTGATCAGTACAAACTTACAGTTACAAAATAAGTAATTGCTGGCAATGTAATGAACAGCATGGTGACTATAGTTAACAATACTGCAGTGTGTATTTGAATGTTGCTAAGAGAGTAGATCTTAAAAGTTCTCATCACAAGAGAAAGTTTGTAACTATATGAGGTAATGGATGTTAACTAAATTTATTGTGGCAATCATTTTGCAATATATACATATATCAAATCATGATGTTGCATACCTTAATACAATGCTATATGTAAATTATATCTCAATAAAACTTGGTGGGGAAAAGAAACTTAGCAGGTAAGATCTCATTTTATGCAATAGACAAATATAGCAGAAGACACTTCACAGTATTTATTGGAGCCAAATTGATTTGGAATCACAATTTTATTACTCACTAGTTATGGGAACTTGGGTGAATAGCTTAACCACTCTGAACCTCAGATCTTTTGTATGAAAGAGGGTTATAAGGATTGAAATGAGGTCTTTATATTAAGTATTTAGCACAATGCCTGGCATATAATATATATACTGAGTAAATGGTAGTTAATATTATGAATTATCACTCCTATTATGGTAATATAAATATCAAAATGGAATTTATTTCATTAGCAAATGGATGTTTGTCAAAATTCTGTGGTAAGCTAACCTTTTGAATTTTTCACACTTCCAAGTAGGAATTTTCCTGGTCTGTTTTAGGGTTGGAATTCAGAACAACATTGTTCTCTCTGATGATAGCTACTAGTAAAGTCCCCAAAGGGCTTAATAACTTGTGATAGGCTCAGAAATGGGCACTAGGCACAACCCCCACAAGATGTCAAATACTCAGGTGCCCTCTTGAGGCTGTGCTATGAGAGAAAAGTACCAGTTCATGGGCAGCATAAAGCTAGTGACTGATGGAATGTTGACTGTAACATTTAAATCACAGGTCCATGCTTAGCTTGAAACACTACCTCAGACCCTAGACCAGTGGTCGGCAAACTGCGGCCCCTTGAGTGTGGCTCTTCCACAAAATACCACGTGCGGTCGCACATGTACAGTGAGACTGAAACTTCGTGGCCACAGTCAACGGGCCAAAGAGCCGCATGTGGCTCGCGAGCCACAGTTTGCCGACCACTGCCCTAGACCATTATCTATATATATAAAACCCTAATATGCAAATAGTCTGAACAACTGAACAACCGGTCGATATGATGTGCGCTGACCATCAGTGGGTGTGCGTGGAACATGTGTGCGGAACATGGCAGGTGTTGGCCGCAGCGAGATGGTGGAGCAGGTGAATGGGGGCGCCAGACCAAGGCGGGGCGCAGGTCGCTGTCATCGGGGTGAGCCTCTGATGGTTACTGAAAATTCTTTGTTCCCATGTGCTGTGGTCCCACCTGGTGCTTGCACCTGCTGCCGGCACTGGCCCAAATCTCTGCGCATCAATAGGTGTGAGTGGGGCCAGTGTCCTCAGCACCTGGGAGTGGCAGCAGCAGGAGCCGTGCTGCTGGCAGAGAGGGGACTGGGGGCCGCGGCAGGAGAGGACAGGCAGGGGCGTGGAGGATGGGCCAAGACCCACTCCTGTGTCCACCGCAGCCTCGCAGCCCACAGTTCCTTTCAAGGTGCACGAATTAGTGCACTGGGCCCCTAGTTTGCTTATAAATGTGAGTGAAGATGGATGTTTTGATTTTTAGCTATAAACCTTCTATTTCTTGGCCACATTGACCTCAGGGTATTTTAGATCTTATGAGCAAAGCAGTCAATTTGTTGTGATTATTTTTTAATTACTATTCCTAACACAGCTTTTGACATTTACAAGCAATTCAGTTCTCTCTCCTAAACTTGATTTTATAGATTTTTCTAGGTGTGCATTGCCCTTGCTTCTTGGCACAGCACTATGTTACTATTTTTAAAAGTAAGCATGACAGTGTAGATACTGAAATGGAAACACAGCCAAAGCAAAGTTTGGATTCAATGAGAAGAACCAAGAAGCTGACATTCAAATGTCAATGGATTCCCCTACTCACTTAAAAAAAAAACATTGTAAGATTTACTTGCTAGGTTTATTTTAAGACTCTAGGTTGCTACTATATTAAGCCATATCCATCTATTTCCCTCAGAATGAATAAACATAAGTGCTTTAAATTAGGTGCCTCCTGAGGACTTCATTTTTTAACATATCCTTTAAAATTATGCTATTTAAATACTTATCTCTCTACTTACCTTTCCTCTTCATAGAATTTTTAAGAGTGGGAGAGATTATAATACCCTGTGTTGGGTAAGGGTTGTAGTGGTTATCATTACATAAAATTTATGAGGATGTTTTGATTTCTAAGTTGCTGTTATGATCTCGCTATCCACATTTGATTTTTCCCAAGCTACACTTGATCTCACTTTAATCCCTCCAGGTGGCCTAATTATTTTAACATGCAACTGGATAATATTCACATACCTATTGTTTTCCTCTCCAAAACCTGATAAAGTCAGAGGTTATATCTGAGTTTATTGGTTTCACCCTCAGGAGATTCACTTTCCAAAAAGAGGAATATAAGTGTCAGATCCTTTGGAAAGGAATGATGCAGTGAAATTTTGGCTGGTCATTTTTTGAGAGACCAAGAAAAATGCTGTCAGCCATAATGCTAAATTTGGAAGTGCAATGTTGTGCCAGCGGGTATTTTAGCAAGGCTGATGCTATACTTGGGAATTTGTCAAGTACATCAATAATATTTCATAGCACATTTGGCTGTGTGCAAAGTAGATACAGAATTTATTCTTCACCCTGACAAGGAGAAATGCCACACATTTAAAAATGTATTGGGGTGAGTTCCTCCATTCTCTTCTTCTATTTATTTGTATGGTACTTGTTAAGAAAGCACTTAAGCTGCTTTTAAAATGTCCTATCCTAGCTAACATCCTGGGATTTATCCACCAAACGAAGTTCAATCATGTTCAGACAGCTAATGGAAAAATAAAATAATTTAATCTGTACACTTGAGCAGCAAATCTGACTGGGAAACCAGCTGTAGGCTGGTGAAATGAAGACGTTTTCCAAATGGTTGTCCTTAAAAACTCACTCAGCTCTCTTGTGTCACCTGCTGTTGCTCTTCCAGAACCTTTGGTGAAGATAATGAGTAACTGATGCACGATTATGTCTGCTGTAAAAATACATCCACGGAGAAATGGCATTCTATTATTCCTGAATACTCAACATTTTGGAGCTCAGAAGTGTCTTGGAAAAACAATTCTGACGAGGCTTGCAGGAAAAGACAGGGACTCTAGACAAGTTAAGTGAGATCCCAATTGTCATGTAATGTAGGGCTTCTTTTCTTTTCT
>NW_005871049.1:22555526-22614888 GCF_000147115.1 Myotis lucifugus | reverse complement strand
AATAGGAGGGAGAGAGAAGGATAGTAACATCAATGATGAGAGATAATCATTGATTGGCTGTCTCCTGCATGCCCCACACTGGAGATCGAACCCACAACCTGGGCATGTGCCCAGACCAGGAATCAAACCGTGACCTCCTAGTTCATAGGTCGATGCTCAACCACTGAGCCACACCAGCCGGGCAGTAAAAGAATAACTTTTTACTTCTAAGCCTAGTCTCCTCTTCCAGAATTGGTGGCATCAAAGGCCATGTTCTAAGCAGCTTTAATTTTAAACAATAATTTTTTTATTGTCTAAAGTTTTACATATGTCTCCTTTTCCCCCAATTGACACCCCAGCGCCCCCCGCCCCCCCCCCCGCAGTCATTCCCACCCCAGGCAAGCCCCCACCGCTCCAGTGTCTGTGTCCATTGGTTATGCTAATATGCATGCATACAAGTCCTTTGGCTGCTCTCTAACCCCACTACCAATCCCCTGCCATTTGTCTCTGGATCTATTCTTGTTCATCAAATTATGTTCATCATTATATCCCACATATGAGTGAGATCATGTGATATTTATCTTTCTTTGACTGGCTTGTTTCACTTAGCATAATGCTCTCCAGTTCCATCCATGATGTTGCAAATGGTAGGAGTTCCTTCTTTTTAACAGCAGCATAGTATTCCATCGTGTAGATGTACCACAGTTTTCTAATCCATTCATCTACTGATGGGCACTTAGGCTGTTTCCAGATCTTAGCTATGGTGAATTGTGCTGCTACGAACATCTGGTTACATATATCCTTTCTGATAGGTGTTTCTGGTTTCTTGGGATATATTCCTAGAATTGGGATCACAGGGTCAAATGGGAGTTCCATTTCCAATTTTTTGAGGAACCTCCATACTGCCTTCCATAGTGGCTGCACCAGTCTGCATTCCCACCAGCAGTGCACAAGTGTTCCTTTTTCTCCACATCCTCTCCAGCACTTGTCGTTTGTTGATTTGTTGATGATGGCCATTCTGACAGGTGTGAGATGGTACCTCATTGTTGTTTTGATTTGCATCTCTCGGATGATTAGTGACTTTGAGCATGTTTTCATATGCCTCTTGGCTTTCTGAATGTCCTCTTTTGAAAGGTGTCTATTTAGATCCTTTGCCCATTTTTTGATTGGATTGTTTATCTTCTTTTTGTTAAGTTGTATGAGTTCCCTATAAATTTTGGAGATTAAGCCCTTATCAGATATGACGTTGGCAAATATGTTTTCCCAAGAGGTGGGTTTTCTTGTTGTTTTGTTGATGGTTTCTTTTGCTGTGCAGAAGCTTTTTATTTTGATGTAGTCCCATTTGTTCAGTTTCTCTTTAGTTTCAACTGCTCTGGGCATTCTTTTTTAAAAAATATATATTCTATTGATTTTTTACAGAGAGGAAGGGAGAGGGATAGAGAGTTAGAAACATCGATCAGCTGCCTCCTGCACACTCCCCATTGGGGATGTGCCCTTGACCGGAATCGAACCTGGGACCGTTGAGTCCGCAGGTCGATGCTCTATCCACTGAGCCAAACTGGTTACGACCTATCTGGGCATTCTTCACCTCCCTACTACCAATCCTACTCCAAGACTTAGCTCTATCCTGAATTTCATATTTGTATATCCCTTACTTTTTTTTTTTAATCCTCACCTAGGATATTTTTCCCATTGCTTTTCAGAGAGTGGTAGGGAGAAAGAGAGGATAAGAGAGAAACATTGGATGTGAGAGAGACACATGGACTGGTTGCCTCTTGCACGCACTATGACCAAGGGCGGGAAGCAAACCACAACCCAGGTATATGCCCTTGACCAGGAATCGAACTCGCAACTCTTCAGTGTGCTCTGACCACTGAGCACACTGCCCAGGGCTGTGTGTCCCTTACTTTTTAAAATGAGTTTTGTCATACATATGAAAAAACAACTTAAAAAATATTGGCTTGTTTTGAACTTCAAATAGTATCATATTGCATATTACCTTCCAGTAATGTAAGTATGGATCTACCTATAGTTCATTAATTTCACTTCTGTAAAATATTCAATTCTAAATATACTAAGATTTATTTATCCATCCTTCTACTAATAGGTATTTTGAGTTATTTCCAGTTTTTTAAATGAAATTATGGTACAAATATTCTTACATGTCTTCTGGTACACATATGTTTTCTTAGTTTTAAATCTAGGAGCGGAAATGCTGGGTTCTAGGATATGCAAATTGTTTTTCAAAGTGGCTGTACTAATTTATACTCCCATTAGTAATATATAAGCAATACCATTGAATTATTTTTTCTCCATCGTTTTTTATAGTCAAACTTCTTAATTTATGAAAATCAAATGGTAACTCATGGTCTTGATTTCAATTTTGCTAATCACTAAGAAGTTAAAAACTTCACATTTTAATTGGCTCTATTGTTTCCTTTTCGGATAAATGCTCCTATTTTTCAATCTTCTACTAAGTTGTTTGCTTTCTTTCTTACTCATGTGTCAGAATTCAATATATAGTTTATAATAATTATCCTGTATTGGTTATTTGTGTTGAAAAAATTTTGAAGTTATTA
Organism: Myotis lucifugus; assembly: GCF_000147115.1. Classification (NCBI taxonomy): domain Eukaryota; kingdom Metazoa; phylum Chordata; class Mammalia; order Chiroptera; family Vespertilionidae; genus Myotis; species Myotis lucifugus. The sequence continues at coordinate 22,612,330 of NW_005871049.1, read as the reverse complement.
TTGTTTTGCCTTTTAAATATTTCTTTTGATGAACAGTTGTTAGTTTTCATGTAGTCTAATTTATCATTACTTTTATGTTTAGCAATTTTTATAGCTTATATAAGGTTAGATACATGGTCTTCAATTTTTTCCAAAGTTTGCTTTTGATATTTAAGTCTTTAATCCATCTACAGTTAACATCCATTAAACTACGAGATAAGGACACAATTTTATTTTTCTCCCTCACTATTAACTATGTTTTCCAGATCAGTTTTTTCAATAACTTTACCCATCTTCACTTATCTTTCATGGCACCTCTGACAATGTTAATGTTCCTGATATGTGCGAATCTGTTTGTGGCTCTCTAATATCTTCTGTTGGCTAATTTATTTATCTCTGTGCCTGTTCTACACTTAATTACTACAGTTGTATACTAGGCTTGCTTTCTGGTAGGAAGTCTTTATTTCATTTCCCCCCACTTTAGCTGCATTCTGGAAATGCTTAACTGTTTACTTTTCCATATATATTTTAGAAGAAAACATGCAAATTCCATGAAAAAATGCTATTTGATGTTTTAATTGGAATTACTTTGAATTTATGAGACAATAGGGAGAACTGACATCTTTTATATATCACTTCCTAGTCATGAACATTGACCATCTCTTCACTTTTTTAGGTTTTCTGTAATTTCTTTATGTAAAATTTTATCATTTCCTTTATCAAGATTTTGCAACTCTTTTGTTAGGTATATTCTTTGATTGCTAATGTAGAAGTTGTTATTTTAAATTACATTTTATATTTTTTCCCTATAGTCCTTTGTATATTGATTTTATGTCTGGCCATCATTTTTGATACAGAAAATATTTTTTGGTGTTTTGTTGTTGTTTTTTACTTTAAACACTTTTTTCCTATGTTTCTTAGAGCAGATGTCATGGGGGCAAGCTCTTGCAGTTTTTATTTAACTGCAAATGTCTTTATTTTGCTTTCTAAGGGCTCTGTTGAGGATAGATTACACAGGATAAGCCTGACAGCAGGAAATCAGTTAGAGGCCAGGGAGAATGGTGGATTGGATAAGTTGGTAGCCATGGAGTTGGTGAGAAATGCATCAGTTCTAGCTGTGTTTTCAAGGCATAGTCAACATTTCTTGATTGTGTGTAGAGTGTGATAGGAAGAAAGGAGTCAAATTTAAGGAGTCAAGGAGAACCTGAGAAACTGGAAAGATTGGACCTGCTATTGACTAAGATAGTGAGAACTATGGGTGAATAATATTTTGCAGAGTGATCAGGATTTCAATTTGGGACATGTTCATATCATACCTATTAGATGCTCATGTAAAATGTTGGATACATTTAGGAGAGAACTTTATATTTGCCAGTCATCTATGCATAGATGATTTTTAAACAATAAAACTAGATGAGATCACCAAGGAGTAAGTATCTATATCTATAAAAGCCTAAGTGACCATTCGACCGTTCGACTGTTCGACCAGTAGCTATGACACGCACTGACCACCAGGGGGCAGACACTCAATGCACAGTCATGGAAATGTGGAACAGACTGATGAATCTCAGAGGAAAGGGGGGAGGGTGGGAAGAGATTCACCAAAGATCTTATATGCATACTAGAGGCCTGGTGCACAGATTTGTTCACCGGTGGGGTCCCTCGGCCTGGCCTGTGGGGATTGGGCCAAAACCAGCAGTCCGACATCCCCCGAGGGGTCCCAGATTGCGAGAGGGTGCAGGGCAGACCTAGGGACCCCACCGGTGCATGAATCTGTGCACCGGGCCTCTAGTATAGAGATAAACTATCAAAAACTGAGTCTTGGAAGATACCAATGTTAAAAGGAAAAGAAAAAAGTTGAGGCCCGGTTGGGGCACATGCAATTGATGTGTCTCTCTCACATCAATGTTTCTCTCTCTCTGTCTCTCCCCCTCCTTTCCATTCTCTCTCTCTAAATAATAAAAAAAATTAATGGAAAAAAATCTGGGGGTGAGGATTAACAACAAAAACAAATACATGAAAATAAGTTTAAAAAATAAAATCTTTTCTGGGACTCTACAATATTAATTTATATCTAATAAAATAAAAACCTACAGAATAGAGAAGAAATTTGAAGCAAAGCTAATATATCAAGAATATTAACAACAAAAAGGCCCTTGAAATGTTTGTTGGAAGTTTACAGCAGGATTGTGTGATTGGAGGCTATAGTGACTTTATTTTCTCAAAGGTCTCACTGAAATCAGTACAATTTAACAAAAGTGTTAATTGCTATAACATTTTATAAATACTGAGTCCATTTAAATACATGATTGCATAAATATGAAATACTTTAGTTAATGTTTCCTGAATATTTTGATATTTTGAAATTAATTTGATTTCATGGTACTTCAAGCATGAAAAGAATGCAATTTTTTCTAAAAACCACTTAATCTAGTTATTATCTGACTATTTGTATTCTCATTGGATAGTTGATGAGTGCTTGCCTAAAGATATGGCTTCATCTCATGCCCAGCAATTATGTCATTATTAAGCATGGAGGAACCCAGCTGTGTTTTGGTTCCATTGAACATATTGAATTATCATTCAAACATTTTGGCTAAAATAAAATCTAAAATGCATTTTGCAAAGGAATTTTTTCATTTAATTTTAAACCCACAAACATTTCAGAAGAAATTTAATCTATATGATTCTGAATTCATCAAAGATTTTGCTAAGAACTATAATATGTTTTAAAAAGCTGCATGCCATTTAATGAGGTTTATTCGTCCATTTATTTTTCCTCATTTTCTGACAAAATGCCACCTTTGTGAAACAAACAGCATTTTAAAGCATTTGTAATAAAATTCTAAATTTAGAATGTTTTAGTTGTTTCTAAATTGTCTAACATAAAGTCTTTGCTTATTATTGTAAAAACAGTTTGGGAAGCTGAGTTTATCATTAATTTAAAAAAAAAATAAGAAGCCTGGCCAGCCGGTGTTGCTCAGTGGTTGAGCATTCACACATGAACCAGGAGGTCATGGTTTGATTCCTGGTCAGGGCACATTCCTGGGTTGCAGGCTTGATCTCAGTAGGGCGTGTGCAGGAGGCAGCCAATCAATGATTCTCTCTCATCACTGATATTTCTATCTCTCCCACTTCCTCCTCTCTCTGAAATCAATAATAATAAAAAAAATAAGAAGTCTAGCTATAAAATCTTCTGGTTTGTGTGATATTCCCTTTAATTGGCAACGTTAAATAGAGATTAAATATTTGCTAGGGGACTATTTTGTATACTGCTTTAAATTTATCTAAATAGGCAACATCTATCACAAAACCTGGCACAGAGTAAGTACTTCATAAGTCATTTTCAAATAAATGAATGAACAAATGAATGATTAAATATATTAAACCTTTGCTATACTGATTTTAGATTCTATCTAATAGGACTGCTATATAGAAAAGATAATGCAATCATTGCTTGTTGATAATTTCTTATTTAAAATAACTCAAGTGTCTAAAACAAAATATCTTTACATAACATAAAAATATTAATTCATCTACTCAATTATTAGCTTGAATGAGGTACTCCTCATTATATATTATGCATAATACATAAGACATATTTAATATTCATATGTTGTACATATTACATATATGCATGTTATACCATATATAAAATATAAACACATACTATATGCACATATTAGGGCTATATAATATGTTGTTATATAGCATATCTTCTGTTATTTAACTGTATGTATTCATATATTCTTATACCATCTTGTTTGATTTTTGCAGTGATATCATGAAGTAGTAACCTGATTTTCTATGGAAAGATACAGAAGAAAGAATGCTCCCTTGCATTTGTAAATGCAGTTGACCCTTGAACAATGCAGGAGGGTTAGGAATGTGACAATCCCTTGGCCTGGGCAGTCAAAATCTGCACATAACTTTTGACTCCCCTCAAATTTACTAATAGCCTACTATTGGCTGTAAGCATAACATAAACAGTTGATCTACACATATTTTGTACTATATACTCTATTCTTACAATAAAGTAAGCCATAGAAAATAAAATATTATTAAGTAAAATACATTTACAATACTATATTTAAAAAACAAAACTAAAAAATCTCAACATATATGTGGGTCTGTGAAGATCAAACCTGTGTTGTTGAAGGGTCAATTGTAATTAAAATATATCTAAAAACCTGAAGTCTTCTCTTAAGCACTTTCAAAATGAGATATTAATGCACTGATTTTCTTGCTTTCTTTGGTGATATTAAAATTGTTACTTTCTCTCGGTTTCTTCTAGGTTCTACAACAGAATTATACAGTGTACTCCACATAAGGGATAGGATTACAAAGGTCATGTAAGACTCTTGAAATATTACCAGGCTAAGTTCTGGACACCACTAATCTAGCTTCTTTTCCCCACCCCTGAACTATCTTAGATTTTTCTCTTCCTTTCCTATCTCTCCCTAGTTTTTCTTCAATCACAAGAGATATGGTTGTATAATTGTTGTAATAGGCTTATTTCTCCTTCAATTACTTTGCACTTAGAATGAGTAATGTGATGGAAATAAACTATAAGTTTATAGGTCAATAAATTCCAGAACACGTACATCTCATTTGACTTTGTGTCCAGGTACAAGAAATAAGCAATTGTTGGTATTCTTTACATCTTTGTAGTCAAGCCTAGCTGTCTTAGTGATTATCAATGAACTCCCAGAATAGTGAATATTTAGCAGAAATTTGTGCTGCCTGATCTGTTTTATAAATAGGAGCAAATGGAGGTTATATATTCTTAGAAAAAGTTTTCCTCATTTTCCTTTATATTCTGGGAACTATACACTTAGGGTACATTGAAAGGCCCAATTTATCATAATCAAGTTTTCACTTCAATTCATCAAAAGCTCAGATCTTTCCTTAATCCATTACAATGCATTATTCTTTGTTAAAATGTTCCCAGAGACATATGCTTTGTATGCCTTTTCTTAAACTAAAAGAAAACAAAGGGTGGATTCTGTTAAGCGAACAGATGCTGTAATTCCATATTCTATATCTCTCACCAGCCTGTGAAATCCTCATCTCTTTCTGAGAGCATTTAGAACCTCACCTCTGGTTTTACATGATGTTTTCCTGGCAGGCTAGCACATGCCATATGAATGTTATGTACAGATGTGAAGCAGGGCCTGTGGTTCTCTTGTCAAAAATAAACTGTTCAAGAACATGCTCAATTTCTGATGCTGTCAGCATCCAGACTGGTTTTCTGTAAACACCGTAGAATGTGCGATGCTGTTCCACTTGACATCTCTCTTCAAGACTGAGGTCTTGTAATTTATTCCAGACTCTATGCTCAAAACAAATGGACTGGCTCTTCCCAGCTACTTCAATGGATTCCAGTTGAGATTAACTTCCAAAGCAGGTGAAAGGGCTCTTGGTTTTTTTGTATTACAAACTGTTCACAATTCCTTTGTCAACATTTGCAACAGGATAAGCCGTGAATTGTTCTTTTCCATAGTTCCCTCAATAGCCCTAAGAAGTCCCATCTTTCTCCTGGCCACCCGAGCCCATCCATATGAAAAATGTACACATACAGAAAATTAATCCAGCACACATTGGCCACACGCATTAATTGTGAAGTTTTCCTTCTCTTAATAAACATTTCATTGTGCTTTTTAAAAATTTGGTTTTCAGTTGGGCACTGCCTAACCACAAATAGAGCTACACTGAAACTAACCTTTCCACTCAACTCAACAGAAAGGTCACCTTTGCTGGGCAGATGGTGATGTGCACTGCTGTGTGCAATCCATTTCCATGTCAGCGGGCATTCTGCGCTTTTCAGAAGCAATTTAAGACATATTTTAAAATAAAATGTGATGTGATGGGTTGTGCTCTAAGTGCTCACACTAGGCAGACAAGCCCTTTTTTTTCCTGCTTTAATACTAGCTAAAATTAGGAAAGGGAAATTAAGTTATAAAGTTACATTTGTATGTTGTGTGTAGGGGGAGGTATTAGCCTAAATAGCATGAGAGTTTTACTAAGCTTCCAGCTACATCACCAACAATAATTTGTGAGACAGGAAAATGTAATACCAAAACTGTCTCATAAGAAAAGATGAGTTAGTCATCATATTATATAAATTGTCAGAAAAGAAGTTTTTTAAAAAAATCACTGGACAAAAACAAGGTCTGTAATTTCTAATCCTGTCTCTGCCATTACTCAGCCACTTAATTCCTTTGGACTTTAGTTTTATCACATAAAATAAAGGGTTCAATTTATCCTGGCATTTCCAACATAAACTTCTTAGAACTTAGCTCTTCAAGATCCACAGTAAAAAGAATTTCATGATCAAATAAGTTTAAGAAATCTAGATACTGTTTTCTCTCCTTGTCACATTTAGAAATTCATGAAGAAATTTGCCTTTGAAAGACTTTGAGAAGTCCTGCAGTAAATAAACCATGCAACTTTGTTTGTCTTAGCGCGTCTGAATTTTATTTGACCATAAAATATAGTATTATTAAAATGCCTTGAGACATATTTTGGGAATCATTGCTTTACATAATTTATAAAATTTTGTTATTCTAAGTTTTATGCATATTTACATTTCATGGTTGATTTGATTAATAACATTACAAATTTAATATTTTAAATTAATATAGCACTTATTTGATATTTTACCATTTTAATTTCACTATCTCCTGTATTGAATATCTCATATCTCAGAAATGTATCTAAATGGCATTGAGATAATTACAAAGTCTGGTCTTCAGATTCAACCATCATGTTCGTTATCCTCATAACACTTGTTTTTAATCTCTTTGATTTTTCAACTAATTGATTATTTTGAACTCTCACGCTTCATACCAGTTTGTATATTGTTAATTTTATTATTGCATCTTTGAGTGTCAAAAGAACTTGAAGTCCAGTAAATATCTGTCAAAATTAAAACCCCAAGTTTAAATTCTTTGCTCTGTGGCTGAACATACGGGGCTCTGAATTATCTGAATGACTGGCATGATCCAAACACTGTTAAAAAAAAAAAAGGTGATAGATTGCTCCTATTTAGCACTCTAGACAAATCACTATGATGATTAGGTCATGGACAAAGTTTTCAGTCGATGAGATAAAGTTTTGGGGATATAAGGAATTGATGAGATATTATAGGATATACTTAGGTGCAGCTTAAGAGCAGTAATCTCTATAATTACATGATAAAAAAACAAACCATTTGGGAACACCCAAATCACACCAGATACCATATAGCTCTGTCACCTTGAAATGATTCAGGCAATAATTTGGCAGCTGCCGCACTATGGGTGCCATATGCCTGGTGATCTCACAGAGCTGAGATGCTACCTTCTGAATCGGTTTCATGACTGTGAATCATACTATGCTAGCTAATCTCCCCCACATTCTTTTATTATTTTAGTCTCATGCTATTTTAGTCTTATATCCTACTCTGCGCTTATCCCTAGAATTAATCATCTAATTATTCCAGAATGAATAAAGAATGGACAGAGAATACCTAGAGTACTCTTTGAACATGTTTCAGAAAATACCTATTATTCATTTAAGAGATGAGGTATGACTAATCTATCAGTGTTCTTTAATACTAATTCTAAACTGCCCCAGTAACCCAATAATACAAAGTGCTAACTTTTGTTGGTAAGCACAAGCTTACTCTACCCACGTATAAGAGCTAACTTAAATATATGCCAATGTTAAGGGGAAATGGAAAAGAGAAAGAATTTCAGTTCTAGATGGGCTTCCTAAGAAGCAACTTGAGTTTGATTCTGAAGAATGAATTGGCCCAGCCAATGTGGCTCAGGGATTGAACATTGGCCTATGAACCAGGAGGTCATGATTTGATTCTTGGTAGGGCACATGCCCAGGTTGCAGGCTAGATCCCCCATGGGGGCCATGCAGGAGGCAGCTGATAAGTGATTCTCTCTCATTATTGATGTTTCTTTCTCCCTCTGCCTTTCTCTCTGAAAAAAAAAATTGCATCTCACAGGCAAGGGAGGAGGGAAATGGTATTCTGGATGTTGGGAAGAAATAGGTTAGAAAACTTCTTAAATGGACAAATAGTAAATACTTTAGGCTTACAGGCTACGGTGCTGCTGTCACAACTGCTCACCTGTATCCTTATAGCTCAAATGTAGCCTAGACAATATGTATATGAATGGGTGTGGTTCTGTCCCAATGAAACTTTATTTATAAAAATAAGTGGTCCATTCACTGGCTGTACTTTGCTGACCTCTGTTTAAAGTCTTGAACATGATAAATGACCAATGTTTGACCTTATTGTTAATATCCTGTTAGAATGAAAGTTGACAATACTAAATAAATTAACCTAAGAAAATGGGGAATAAGCCTTTCCTGTAAGTTAAGTTCTCTGTGCCTTCTACCTCTTCCTAGATAGAACCTAGAACCTGGCTGATTCAGAATCACGGATTAGCCAGGGAAGGAGAATAGAGGATTCAGCAGAATCAAAACATCAAAGTAAAGGGTTATGAACACAGAGAAAGAGTTAGGCAGGCTGGATTCTGGTTCAGCCTTGCCATTCACAGTGAACCTGATCTCCAATGATTTTTTATTTATGTTTATTGTTGAAAGTATTCCAGATGTCCCCTTTCCCCCCATTGCCCCCTTCTCCTTCCCCCACACCCCCAGGCCTTCACTGCACCATTGTCTGTGTCCATGGGTTATGCATCTATGCATATAGATCTCCATTGTTTTTTAAGTTAAAATGTTTTGATTTTTAAATTGTTACTTCGGAAGATCTACTTTCTTTCCACTTTGATTGATTAATCTGGGAGCCATGGCCAGCTTTCCTGTATCTCTTTTAGAGTTTTGTAAAGAGAAAACATATACAAAGGACCATGGTGTTGGCTACTGCAACACTGGATAATGTTCTCAAGGTGTGCAGACACCTCCTTAACTCAAGAGTGTGCCATCAGTAGTGGGAACTGTTTTGTTTTCATCTTGCTCAGATGTTCTGCTTTTCTTACTCCCTAATATGATCTTTGTCAATTTTTATGGTGTTGTCTTTTTTTAAAAAATGGGGTGCTTTTTACAATCTGGATATCAATGCATAACTAATTATGTGCTGAAACTATTTCCCCCCATTTGTGGGTTGCCTTTTCTTTAATTTTGGTGTATTTTTTGTGTGAATAGTTTTGTGTGTGTGTTTAAAAACCCTTCTTTATTCCAATGTTATAATGATATTCACTTGTATTACTTTGAGGAATTTCATATATTTATCTTTTCAACTTAGGTCTCAAATGCTCTTGAGGTTGATTTTTATGTACTATAAAAGCCAGTGATTCATTTTTCCCCATTAATATAATCAATTGTCCCATACGGATTTTTAAAAAGTAAAAAGTCTGCAATGGCATTTTCTTATACTAAATTTATATGAGTTAACCTGTGTCAATACTACAAATATTAATTAACTTAACTATAATATACATATTATGTTTTGATATCTGTTAGGGTGAATTTCCTCACCTTGTTGTTCACGTTTGTGAGTTTCTTTATTGAGCTCTTATTCTTCCATGAAATTTTACAATCAATTTTCAGGAATAACTTACTACAAGTCTGATTATAATTACATTGAACCTATAGATCAATTTGGAGTTGAGAAATTTGCAGTATTGAATAAACTTATTCACATGTATGATAAATATCTCCATTTATTTAGGTGTTTTGTTAAAGGCTTTCCAGAAGTTTCATAATTCTCTGCATAATACTTTGTATTAAAATTATTGTTAGATATTATGTATTTCATAGTACATATATATTTTTGTAAGTTATATTTGAAATGTAAATTATATTCTAATTATTTTTCTATTGGTTCCTTTGATGTTCTTTGTAAACAGTCACATCACTTGCAAATAATTACAATTTTGTATTTTTCCTTTTCTATTTTTTAAAGTCTCTTTTCTTAATGGTTTATTTGGGTAGTGCCATTTTAATATTAAAGTAATGATGGTAGGTATTCTAATCTTATTTCTGAACTTAAAGAGAATTATTTTAATGATTTATATTAAGTATAATAGTTGCTATAGATTTTTCAATGATTGCACTTTCTAAGGCTTAGAAAATTGCCTTTTATTCCACAATCTCTAAACTTTTTTTAGAAATCATGAGTAGATTAGGTTTTAATGAATACACTTTTGAACTATTAAAGTAATTATAAGGTCATACTCTTCTAATGTATGAGGGTAGTTAATTTATCAATTTATTATTTATTAATTTCCTAATATTAAAACAAGCTTTATTCCTGGAAAAGTTTCCAAATAATCTACCAATATTTTAAAGCACATCTCTGGGAGCCGTGACAAAGCCTGTGTCCCTGCTAGTCCCCACTTTTTTCTTCTGTTAGCCCTGTACGGTTGGGTCTGCCAAGATGGAGAAAGGATGGTGGGGAAAGGAGTGGAGGTGCAGGTACTCGTAGAGAGGAGAAAACAAGTCCCAAGGAAGTTTTAAGACTTTATACTATATTAATTATTTAACCTTAATGCTGCTTCCCACCTCCTCTTGCCTTGTCATCCCATATTCTCTCAGACTCTAGCTCCAGAAATCACACTCTTGTCTAGATTTCAATTTAAATCCATTTCAACAGCTGTAATCTAGCCAGAGAAACACACGCTGCTTTAAGAAATGTATGTAGTTTTTGTTTCTGTTTCTTATGATGTGCTGTAATTTTTGGAGTTGCAATTATCTTTGTTGAAACAGGAAAGGAAGATAGAGGTATTTGTACCAATATACATTCCATCCCCGCTTCCTTCGGATTTTCAGTTTTATTTATACAGGTTGCGTAATGTTTAGTAAATAAGTGAATCATCTTTATTGTGAATAATTTTTAAAATTCTAACTAGAAATTTTAGTTTTTTGATGACAAGGTTTTCAGGAATGGATTCTCCCCATTACTGGATTTGGAAGTCCCCAGTAATTTAAAAAAACATCAAAATAGCAGTATTGATCACCCCAAATAATATACAGTGGGGCCTTGACTTACGAGTGTCCCGCCTAACGAGTTTTTCGAGATACGAGCCGTCTCTCGGCCAATTTTTTGCTTTGAGTTGCGAGCTAAAATTCGGGTTACGAGCCAGCTTCAGATACCCCACCGCTAGTTGGCGCAGCAAACGTCACAGTGAACGCCACAACATCAGCCCAGCATCACGTGTCTCACTCGTTCACTGTTGATTTGACATATGAGTAATTTGAGTTACGAGCTCCGTCACGGAATGAATTAAACTCGTAAGTCAAGGCCCCACTGTATTCCCCAAAATGTGGTTTTGATAAACATGTTGACTTATACTTATAAGGAACCCAACAATGGGCAAATAACAGAGATTCTATTTCTAAAACACTGACTCAGAGAACTTCACCTGGCAGTTTTTCTAATTATTTGGCAATTCATCGGGACTTAGAAAGGCCCTTGATAGATCTAGTTCAGTGGGGCCCTACTTGTATTTATGAGATTCCCATTAGAAACATGAATGCCCTGAAACCAGTGGGAGCTCCAAGGATGCAGAACTGTTTAATGGCAAACACAGTGGACTGAGCAGCAGAATTTGACCCCAACTGGGCCTTTTTGTAATGATCTCAGACAGGAAAGATAAAATCAGTTTATACCTATGAGTTCTTCATTAGTAACAGAGCAGTTGTTACAAGGAACAAACAAAAGAATGGATTAAAATCACTTTGGAAGGGGGAAAATGTGCCACAAACAAGTCACACAAGACTTGTCACAAATGTAAATGGAGTCCCTTGAGACTTTTTTTCTGACTTTTATTGCTGTTGAGACCATTTGAACCAGTGCAGGGGCCTGGGGAATTCAGCCTGGGCAACAGCCCCTCAACAGCAACCTTAAGAGCTTCCAAACTCCCTTGCTTTTTTGTTGCCCTTCCCAGTGAACTAGGAGTGTTAAACTGAATAAGTTGAAGAGTTATTTCTAAAAATGGTAAGAACAAATTAATGACTACTATTTATTCTCTTACACAGCATAGGTTCATTCAAATGTCCTTTGTTCTCAACCCTTTCCCATCATCATCCAAGATGGTCCTTGGACAAGCTCGATGCGTTTCCAGGGCACTTCCCAGAAGGTGCTCTTGTGTGACAGTCACCCCTCAAAGATTCTAGATTTTGGTTTAAAAAGAGTTCTGGCAAAAACTGTGGTTTGTGCTGCAAAAACACTCAACTTGCCAATAGCCTTGTTTTTAGTTACCGTGTACACACACACAGAGAGAGAGAGAGAGAGAGAGAGAGAGAGAGAGAGAGAGAGAGAAAGAGCATGGTGCCGAGGAAAGGGATGCCTTCCCAATCGTGAGGAAATTGCCAATAATTCACAAAGGTGGAGCCTTAGAAAGTTGAAAAGGTCACTTTCCCAGCTGTGACAACAGCAGGCATTTGTTTTATACAGGAGTTATGCTCAGCATTATCTGTTATATGCTATCCGTATAAATCATTTTGACCTGGTTACTTCTTAAACAAAATTATCTGCTTTACAGTTGCTTCCTATTCTGATGTCATCAATATTTATAGCTTTTTTCTTAAGTTAAAATTCCAGTACAATTTTAATATACTGATTTCGAAACTGGAATTATTACTCGCAACGTTTTCATGTGATATGTGAATTAATTGTAAGACAAAGTTGAAAGTGTTATGGAGCCAGATTTTAGGAGTATGAGAATAAAACAGGAATAGAACTTTCCAAAGATGCTGTAGTTATTGATAAGGTATTAAACTATTCATTTAATTATGAGTTAATTGAAAATTCATAAAATTCACGAATTAAAATTTTAATACTTCAAAAGCCTTAAAATCATGATTCCTGGTAAAAGTAACAGTATCTCTACATAGCATCCATAAATAGGTCTTTATTAATTTAGAAAAGTTTCTGGTTTTTTTTACCCAATAGCCCTTTTAACAGACATATCTAATATGCACATTTGATTATCTTCATTACCAAAGTGGAACTGAAGAAGAAGAGAGAATGGTAGCTGTCTTACAGTAATCATTTTTGCAGGATGTGAATCTGTAAATTATTTCTAATGCATCATGAATGAAACATACGTCACAAAGCTCACCTGACCAGTGCTTGCCACAATAGTGTTCAATAAAGGCGAACTCCAAACACAGTTTTCTTTCTTGAAGTAGCAAGGTATGGCTTACATTGACTGCTTCCTTTAAGAACAGCTAATGGAAACTGGGTAGTCTTCTTAAATGTTGTAAGAATAAACAAACCAAAAGTAATGTTTTGTTAGCCACTCCATTTGTCTGCTCCTCCCTATTCTTCATCTTTTCTTTTTTTATCTTTAATTTCTTTATTGGTTAAGGTATTACAAACGTGTCCTCATCCCCCCATTCATCTTTTCTTTGTATGTCAATTGTTCTTTTCCCTGAGTTCTTAACTGTAAATAATATTCCTCCAGCACAAGGTTCTAGCCAGGCGTCACATTCTTGAGCATGCTCTGACATATTTGAAAATCCTTTCTGATTTATCAAGTCATTGAGTTGGTTTAATGAGGATTATTATTTAAAAGTTCACTCTTTTGTGTTTGTTTCCTATCTGTGATAGAGCATTCACAACATGTTACGCGTTACACTATCACAACATGTTATGCATTACACTATCAGTGGAAATTATGTGATTTCTGGTATGATTTATTTTCCAATGATTTTTAAAGAATATAAATCAAGTGGTATACCCAAAGACTTCCTTTTATTTTTTCTTTCTCAAACACACTTTAGGCTGAAAATTGAGCAAAATATAATAATACCCAGTGGTAATAAGGTAATATAATTATTGATGTTATAGTTCTTTGTTTTCATTGTGTTCTCAAATTCCCCTGCCTTTTATAAGTAATTTCTGTCACAAAATTTAAAATGTGTACATTAATATACATATATGTGTTTGAGAAAGGAAGAAGAGAGATTCCATATGCCCATTTTCTAGGCTAAATGAGCATGAGACATCCGTATAAGTGTGAGGGGAAAACGGGAAGAAAACAGCATCTTATCAAGGTCATTGTTTACCTGTTAAAAAGGATAAATCATTTAGATCATAGTTCCTATATTGTCCTTCTCCATCTTCCTTCCCCAAAGGATTTATTCCATTTATTTTATCCTCAGCAAAACTTATGCATGCAACTTGAAATAAACAAATCTGCTTGACAAAAAATACCAGCAGGAAGAAATATGGATTACTGATGAGATACTACCAGCTAAACCTACATCTAACAGAACAGATTATTTCTGTTGGTTTTGTTTGCTTCATGTCAGTTTGTGAAGGCAGGCCAAATAGAAATGAAGTACTTATTGTTAATAAAAATAAAGTATTTATCTGAAAAACAGAGGCAAATGGAAGACTAAGAGCGGCATTACATTTCAAATGACTGCATCCTCAGACCAAGTTACACTGCCCCATGCTGTGATCAGCTTGAAGATAAGGTCTTCACCATCTGTTCTCTGGAGGTCCTGAGTTTAAATCTCAATGGGAGACGGCTGCAGGATGCCAGGGGAAAGGGAAAAGCAATTTATAAATTTCGTTTCTTTTATGCTAAAGCAATAATGATTTTTGCATACATTTGTTTATAAGAAGGGATAACATTGCATCCACACATGATATTAAACAGACTAACATTTAATTGAAAATTGAGATCTATTTTCACTTACTTGATATGTTTCAGTGTTAGCTGGCTGTGTTTAGGACATACTATACACATAAAGAAGGTGTCAGCAATTATACCTACTCTGTTGTAGTTTGTCTAATCATTAACGCTGGTGGATTCTGACAACATTGTTTGAATTGGAGTGGGCTGGTGATATTCAAAAGTATTTAAAAGTTCCATCAAATGTAATATTATTTTCCCCAAAAATGTCTGGCAATGGAGTAAATTAAGAGTTCACAATCAGGTTGAAGTTGCCTTAGTATTAAACCAAACCAAAACAAATATACTTTTGAAATACCCAGGCAGATGTTGGCATCTGGTGCTAACTAGATTAGTCTATGACACAGCTGAAGGTGAGCATGGCAGTGGTTATTAGAGGTACTCAAGAAGAGAGGGGTCACCTGCCTCTATATATGCATCAAGTTTGTTGCATCATGTCTATTTTAATTTCCTATATTTTCCTTGGTCTCCCAGAGAAACTGCATTTATATCTCAAAAAATCTTTAATACTGAAAGCATTTTAGAAAGTATAACAATTTTTCTCAAAACTATAAATGTCCTCAAAATACAAAAGCTATTTCTCCATTTCCTCCCTTTTCTCTGCTCACATCCACCCACATATGTCTCTTTCCTACCTTCATGCTATAAGTAGTCATTTCATAATGAATAAAATGATTATGTCCAGACAACAGATTGGGATTTTTTAAGGAAAGTATTTATTGTCTGTATAATCCAACATATAATTCCGCTTCTTACATAGATCCTAAAGGAAAAGTCTGAACTTTCCTTTCTTCTGGGAACTGTCAGACAAAACAACCTTGGTAGCTCTTTAGTATGTACGCCCTTGGTCAAAGCCTTCCTTCCCATTGCCTACTGGAAGTGAAAGGTTTAGGTTACATAATCTCATGGACTCCTTCTGATTTTAAAACTATAAAGATTCATAAATGGAACATATTTTATAAGA
This sequence comes from Myotis lucifugus, assembly GCF_000147115.1. Classification (NCBI taxonomy): domain Eukaryota; kingdom Metazoa; phylum Chordata; class Mammalia; order Chiroptera; family Vespertilionidae; genus Myotis; species Myotis lucifugus. The sequence goes on along the minus strand of NW_005871049.1, from coordinate 22,596,721 downwards.
TTATATATGTACATTAGAGACATGAACTAACATACATTATATACATTTATAAATACAAAACATATATATGTTTATTGTGTAAGTATTAATGTCATAAAAACATGCTAGTCATAATAAAAACTTAGATTTTTGTGGGGGAGAAATGGATTGTTACTTATTAATTAGATATGGTAGTCAAAAAAGTTATTAGACATTTCCTCTAACTTTTTGAAATTTTGGATGAAAATATTGTACTTCCTCCTTTTAGGAATCAAGAATTAGGATGATGTTAGAACATATCAAAATTTGTATATTATATATATTTTTGTCATATGTCTGTAAATCTTTCTACCTAGCCACTTTACCATCATATGAAAGTTCTTTTTTTTCCTAACATGTAGTTTTAGTTTACAAATCACACTGGGAATGTTTCCAATGGAAAATACAGTGATATTCTTGATATAGTGGGGTCTTGTTGTATTAGGTCTTTCATTTTTTAATTTTTATTTTTTAATTGATTTTAGAGAAAGAGGGAGAAGAGAGAGAGAGACTTGTTGTTCCACTTATTTATGCATTCATTGGTAGCTTATTATATCTGCCTTGACCAGAGATCAAACCAGAAACCTTGGCATATGGGGACAACACTCTAACCAGCTGAGCTATCCAGCCAGGGCTGGATTAGTTCTTAAATCACTTAATATTGGGTGGTTGGCTGTAAATATTACATATGTCACTAAGTCTTCAATCTGAGGAAACTTTGTACATTGTCTTCAGATGCTTGTTTGCAGAAGATAGTGTCTACCATGAACCCATGAAAATGATTAGAAATAGTCCTAGCGCTATGAGATTTTCTTTTAGCAGTTAATCTGGTTGTATAATATAATGGTAGTTGATACTTTTAAATATTTTAAAACACTTTAAAATGAAAAGACACAGTATATTTCTAGCTATGTACTAATGCTAATTACCCCAAATGAGTTTTGAGTTCTTTGAGCTAAGCAAGACAAGCTAAGGTCTAGAAATGTGATATCCTGATTATTTGATCCCATATTGGAAGGTATCTTTGGGGAGAACTGTGTTTGCTTTTGATTGGACGATCTGGACACAGCATATTCTCAGTGGAAGTGAGCCAAAGTGGGTAGAGCAGAAAAATGGAAGGGCTAAAGTGGAAGAGTTACTTAAAATCAAAATAAGATCCAGATATTTACATTGCTCTCATTTAAATATAGCTTATTCTATTATGAGAAATTATCAGATTGAGCGTAGGAGGTGAATATATGTTTATACAGATGTGAAACTGCTGTCCAAACTCATTATCCCATCGTGATTCAGTTAAATCATGCTCTCTAAGGAGAGTGATTTGTTATATTTGTGAACAGGTGGCAGCTTCATCTACTCAGAGACCAATTATGTAAAACAGCATGAAAATAGCCAGGGTGCCAGTGCTAGGGGGGTGAGGGGGTGGAGGAGAGCCGAGAGAGTAAATCTGTCACATGTTACAAAAGCAAGAGTGATTTGAGTTTTGAACGAGGAAGATTTTTTTTAAGTATCTAGTGAAATAACTCCCTGCGTAAGTGTCTATCATGTGAAATTTTCATCTGAGTGCCTGGTAGTGCTTCTGTTGGTGCAGGTAGTAGGAATAAAACTTAGCTCCATTATATTGCAATGGTATTTTGCCTTAGGACATGCTGCTGGAACTCATTTTAAAGGGTGGTGACCCTTAATAGACAGACTAAATGTTCAAATTTGAAAAACACTGACAGATCAACTTGCAACTGTGAGTCCTGGCTGCACATACTATCCTTCTTTCGGGGTTAAACCATTGCCTACCAAGTTACTATTTACATGCAAATATATCTGTTTAGTACCGATTTCTTATGGAATTAACTAGTTTTGTCCTGGAAATGAAGAGAGAGAGGGTCCCTAGAGAAATGAGGAGAAGTTTGGTTTATTTTGAAGAGGGTGAACTGCTCAGAAAGCTTGCTGGGAGATGGAAAGTTTCTAGGAACCAGGAGGCATGAATGAATGGGATGCTGAGAGAGTGAGGCTGCCTAAGGCAGGAAATAGAAGGGCATGGCTTCGCAGAGTTATCAATAGCTGGGTCTGCTGACAATTTAAAACATGTCTTTCTTCAATCCTTCTTGGTAAAGCCTTTTTATACTAAAGTTTGTAAGTTCAGGTGGAGGGTCAATTTTTTTATCGCCTGATAAAAATCCCCACAAACCCAAAGATAAGTTGAAGAAAAGCTATTAGTTCTTAAGCCTGGGAATGACTTACACAATGGTAAACAAGTTAGAAACGTAAAGGTGTTTATACAATTGAGCTTTGACACTACTTTTTGGTTTTTGTACATAGCAAAGCTTGCCTACAGGAAGTGAAAACATTAACAGTACTCAACAGTATTCGTTGTCAGCACTGGGGGAGATAATGGAGCCTCTTTGTTTCAAAATAAATATTTTTTCAGCATTTGTTTGGGATTCAAATTCTCTGCTAAATATATTGATTTAGTAGAATCAGCACCACTAGATTTCCACCAATCAGGCACTAGTGTGTAGGATATTTAAAATGTATTGTGAACCACTCTGATTGAGCTCATTTTGACTTTACAAAGTTGCTGTATGTGATCCTGGTCTTGTTAGGTTTGGGGAAAACTGAGTTTCTGTGAAATGATGGTTTCAAATCTCTCGGATGACATGCAGTTTCTCTGGGTGTTTGGGAATGTGATGCCACTAAGAATGGGAATAAACATCCAGCCACACCTATGTAAACACGTGCTTAGTCTGCCAAGAGGTCTGCTGTGTAATCTGCATTAACTGAATGTTTTCCTGTTGTAGCTGATGTTGACTAGATGCTTAGTGTCTTAGCTCAGGCTAATAAGCAACTAGTAAAGTTCCTTTATTACATAGTTGTTTACACATAAGTTAGATTAGAGCCCACATTTTAGTTTAATTTGAATCTTTTTGAATGAATCAAAATTTTTATCTGTATTTGTTTTAGATTTAGATACATTTTCGTAATTTCTGTGGTGTTAGATTTGCATTTGCTTTGTCAAGGTGCTGACCAGAAATCTTCTGGTTTGGCGATTTCCAGGTAATTTGGGGAAATTTGCCAAGATTTATTGGAGATGCAGCAGTAGAAATCTACAGAATTGGGAATGCTTGTGGGAATAAATTGTTTCTCAGTTTTCAGAGATTAAATTAGTCAGATATGAATTATTAAAATAGCCCCTTTAATCTGTCTGCAAATTTGGTTTGAGAGGAAATAAAGCTGCAAAATTTGGGGGTTTTCAAAACCTCTTAATTCAGTGTGATTTGTGAATTTAATTGATATGCTACCCACTTTTTCAGCTAGAGTTGTATAAAATTAGGCTATTCTGATCTCTCTGGTAGCACCTAATTATCCCTTTATTTTTCAATGCCTACCTCTGAGTCCTTCCCTCTGGTTTTATCCCATCATTGATGGTCTAATCTGCCTTCATTTTTAAAAAGTCTCTTTATCTTTTCATTAAGTTCCACTTCAAATATTTAATCTTTAGTTACATTATATTTGCCAACTTCCAGTCTAGCAGTTTGTTAATATGTGGACACCTTACTTGAATTCTATCGCAGTAGAAAACTTCTAAATACAAAAAAGAGCCTAATAACAAAGAGCTTTTAGAAATATTGTGTGTCTAACGCCACAGCAAGACACTTAAGCTCCTGCAGAAGATGTTCTAGAGTCAAGTCATTGAGTGTTAGTGTTTTTCAAAGTATTGTAAGTTTCTATAAATAGCAAACTTTTCTTGAGCAGATTCCCCACCTGTGAGAATGGGCATGGCACCCAAAGGAAAAACCAGGAGAGGAAACCTTTCAGGTACAGTTGTGCTTCTTGAATCTGCTTGTCTGTCCCACTGAACTGTATACTGTCGCATGACGCATATTCAGGGCCCCCGAAGCAGCTTTGCTCAGGTTTTCCAGCTGCTTTCTATGATGGGCATACATTTTTAGACTTAACACTTAAAATACAGAGAAAGGTAATGGGCAGGTTAATAAGTGAAAGACTTTGTCTTGCTTTTCACACACTTTTAGGATTAGACAGGGCAGTATTTCATATGTAAATGTTTTTTTTATCTCCTCGAGTAAATTTTACACATACATAAGTGACATTTTCCTATCATTCCCTAAATGAAAAGGATTTCTTTTTAATATTATGGTTCTTTCTCCCTAGAAGAATTAAGTGCATAGAGAGCCTGTGAGAGACTTTGTTACTTATTACACAAGAATGGAATATAAAGATATATAAATTACAGGTTTTCTATCAAGATCAAAGGACAATTTCCACAATGGAAAACAACAAATTGAAAAATCCCAGCCATCAGAAAATCCGGAGTGTGTCTAATCAGCCTTGAACTAAACATACCAGTGTCTACAAATTCGGTGTATATGTGTATGTGTGTGGTTACACACACACACACACACACACACACACACACACACAATGCTCTAAGATGTTTCTTCCCAAAGTATTTTTTTGTGTGTATATATTTTTTGCCCATTTTTTTCAGTAGACATCTAAAACTCTCAAGAAGAAAAAATTTCATTTAGCAACATACTGTTTACTGCACACTAGAAATCCGCTTCATAATGACACTCACGTTCAGTTCATTTAAATGAGACACTTTACTCAGTCTGGAGAGGATGTGCTCTCCTGGAAGGCAGCCAATTGATTTTGCCAGAGGATTCTACCTCCACTGTCATTGGAAATTTCTCACCCAGAGATACTCGTATCCCTGGTGAGGACAATGATGACCTGGTTTAAAAAATGCTATTAATGATTGCTCAGATTTGGAGTAGATCAAGCTGTTTACAAATTGTCCTACTAATATATCTTCCATGAGTCTGATTGGGAAGGAAGTTACGCAGGCTAATAGAAGTTTCCAGGATTTCCCTGTTCTCTTTGGCATTTACCTCCATATTTATTTTTCTAAAGTGGCTCTGACACCTGCTTAGATTTCTTTTAAAGTTTATTTGTAAATCCTCAGTTAAAAAATATCAGTTGTTAGATTTGCTTCTAAGTCCCATTTTTTCACTTCTCTACATCAAAATGAGACAAACTTATACTTCACAATGTTTGTGAAGTCTTTTTGCATTTCATTATCAACCTAGAATTCATCCCCATACTGTCTTCTACAGTTTAAGATGATTATACTCCTTACTTTCCACATTCTGCCACTTTTTTGGTCCCACATAGCTACATTTTTTTCTTAAATTGCTCATGAAATAATCACCCATCATTCATGATTATCACATTAATTACAATAATTTATATTTCTGGAATACTTAATGAGCGTAATGCTAAATGCTTTGCATTACTTCACTCAATCTTAGTAACTACCCTGTAATGTAGGTACCCTTTTAGAGGCGAGGAAATTGAGGCGCTGCGCATCACTAATCCACCCCACGTTTTCAGTCGCTCTTCAGTTCACCTTTTCATTGGCTTCGTTTCTGCCAAAGCTCCCTTTAAACAATGATTCTTCACCTCTGCAGCTGTCTGGAGCTCCTTTTCCTTTGCTGGCTCCCCTCTATCTTTTTCCTGCACGGACTTTTCCTGACATGATTCTGTAGTTAGGCTTAGTTCCTTCCCAATCTCCTGTCCATTCGAATTGCGAGTCCCTTTTCACCTCATAAATCCCTAGGCACTATCTGAGAGTCCGAGTAAATCTGGTAGTACCCAGGGCCCAGTGTACAGGTGTGCTGTTAGATGGCAAGAGAACTTCGAGCTGGGAAATTAGTCATAATGAGTGTTTCTCTCAGTAGAGGGCAGGAAAGCGTACTCCCTCAGTCATGTAGATTAGCATTGATTACAGCTGTCTGGAGTTCTTGCTGGGACACATGGCAAAAAAAAAAAAGAACTGTTGATATTTGATTCATCTGCTTGGCAAACCAGAGGTTTATTCCATTGAAAATATTTGTTATATATGAGCCCCCTCGGTTGTTTGAGAAAGGGTGGGAAGAGGGGTGAGGAGAGGGGAAGTACATTTACTTTGTTGTCTGTCCCTTCCTCCAAACCTGGTGTGAAATTCCACTTGGCATACTTTCTAAAATTTGGCCTGAGTAGCACACACAAGGATACACAGTGTATACAGGAAGCAGAATTCAACAGAGTACCTTTGGCTAGCACCCATGCTTATACAGAAGAGGAAATGGGCCGTTATCCCACTCTCTACTTGCTGAACTTTGGCTACCATTGCTGTGAGGACAATATTTATCCTCATCTCACTTCATTCAAACTACTGCATTGTTTTCAAGGCACAGTATGAGGCCACAGAAACAAAACCCAAGCAAAACAAAACCTTACCTACCACAGCCAGACAGCTAATAAGTAAGAGAAAAACTTGACAAAATCAGGTGTACTTAAACATTGTTGGTATTTGTACACAAAGTGCTTTATAAAATAGGAGTGGATTAACCACCAAGATGTACTCTCTTGAGGGCATTTAAAGTTCCTTAAGACATGGATTTTTTAAAGTGGAAAGGACATTTTATTGATTTTACAGATGTTCAGAATACAGATGTACAGATTCAGAATCATAGGGAATAAGGGCATTGTCCAGTATTATGTAGGGAGGAAGGGACAGAACCAAGACCTGGACTAGGATCTCTGGATTCTCTAACATCCTTCAATGTATTACGTGCTTACATATCATGGTGGGTGGTATGAAGTCTGAGGCGCTATGAGTTTGATTACAGTCAACTTTTGCTTACCCACAATGAAAATATTCGATTTATAAATTTTCTACCGCAAATTGTAATCTTGTGCTTCTTTTCTCTATGATGAGAGCACATATCATGCCACCTCCAACTTCATTTATATTCATTATTTCATTGTAACTAAATGTTATAATTATTATACTCCTCCAACAAAAGTAAAAACAGATTTTTTTCTGACTGAAGGAAATTGGGGAAGGCCTCACAGAGGGCTTTCTTTATCTTAGGATTCAGAGAGGAAGTTTACTGGAACAAAAAAAGAGGGAAGGAAGAAGGAACCAAGATGGCGGCATAAGTAAGTGCCTGCACTTGCTGCCTCCCACAACCACATAAAAATTACAACTAACATACAGAACAGCTATCATCCAGAACCATGGGAAAGCTGGCTGAGTGGAAGTACTACAAGGAGAGAGGTAGAGAAGAAAGCACATTGAGACTGGTAGGAGGTGCAGAGATGAGGAATGTGCCGGTCCTGCACCCACATGTGCCACTTTTTTAATTGGGAGGGAGATCGCCTCTGCAGAGGCAGCCCAGAGGAGGAGTGAGAGGTCCCAGCCCCACAACAGACCCCCAGCCCAGGGTCCCAGAGCTGGGAAAAGAAGTCCCTACGGGCAGTAAGAACTACGGGCTGTAAAAACCAGTGCAGATTGGGGCTGAGTGACACACAGGCTGCATGAGACCCAGCTGCTCCTCTTAAAAGACCTGCACCACAAACTGAACTTACAAGCTCCCACTTCCTCTGAGCTCCAGTGCTGGGTGAGGCTCTGGGGGACCCAGACACATACGGGGAGAAACTGGACTGTCTGGCATTGGGGCAGGAACTCGGGGGCAGCTATCTTCCAGACAGAGGTGCTCACAGAGGTCATTGTTCCCGTGCTGGACCTCCCTGGAGCAGGACTGACTGGCAGCCATTTCTGTTTGCTCCGCCCTGGTGATTCCCTGAGACCCCACCCCACCCAATTTATAACCCCACCCAAGCTGTGCTTAGCTGCTTTTGCATATGAATGGCCTATCCTTTCTCAGCCTAAAACCTGTCAAACAAGCTGCAGCTGGGTCAGGGAGCCCCAAAGTTATCAATAAAAGGCCCAAGGCCGCACCAGCACCAGCCTGCCTTGCTTCACAGCTGGGCCTCATCTGGGCACTTCCAAACCCCATACAAAGAGGAGGAATCTGCATATCTCTCTGTAGCTACTGCTGGGAGGCCCCAGGAAGTGGCTGACTTTGCACCTCCCTGGAGGTCCAAGAGCCAGTGTACCCAGTGATCAGTGTCAGACCATACCAGATTACAACTCTTCACATCCATAAGTGACACACTCAAAGGGCAGACTCAGTGAGCACCAAAGCCCCACTGAAGCAAGTCCTGCTCCATAAGGGTGTCTCCTGCATAGCAGCTCTCCCACTGTAGTCACAGCTGGTCCCCACAGCCAATAGTCCTGGAGGTCAATTCCTCCCAGTGACACCAAGAGCAATCAAGGCTCAACTACAAGACTGTGCACACTGCCCACAAAAGGGTCCACCAAGAATTTCCACCTCAGATGATTGGGGAGGCTGAGCCACTGGGCCCTATAGGACACCTACTACACAAAGCCACTCTATCAACTCAAGGAGACTTAGCAGCTACCCAATACACAGAAACAAACACAGGGAAGCAGCAAAATGTGGAGACAAAGAAACATGTCACAAATGAAAGAAATGGAAGAAAGCAAACTACTGTATATAGATTTCAAAATCACAGTTATAAGGTTACTCACGAATCTTCTAGAAACTTCTAAGGAACTTAGTGAAACCTTCAAGGATCTTAGTGAGAATGCCCAAAAAATGGAAAAGGACCAGTCAGAAATTAAGCACACACTGACTGAAATAAAGAATAATATACAGGGATTCAACAGTAGACTAGAGGATCCTGAGAATCAAGTCAATGATTTGAAATATGAGGAAGCGAAAAACACCCAACAAGGTGAGTAAAAAGAAAAAAGAATCCAAAAATATGAAGATAGCATAAGGAGCCTCTGGGACAACTTCAGGCATACCAACATCCAAATTATGGGGATTCCAGAAGACGAGAGAGAGCAAGATATTGAAAACCTATTTGAAGAAATAATGACAGAAAACTTCCCCTACCTGGTGAAAGAAATAGATTTCCAAGTCCAGGAAGCACAAAGAACCCCAAACAAGAGGAATCCAAAGAGGGCCACACCAAGACACATCATAATTAAAATGCCAAGAGCGAAAGACAAAGAGAGAATCTTAAAAGCAGCAAGAGAAAAACAGCTGATTTCTCAATAGAAACTATGCAGGCAAGAAGGGAATGGCAAGAAATATAGAAAGTGATGAATAGCAAGAACCTACAACCAAGATTACTCTACTCAGCAAAGCTATCATGTAGAATTGAAGGCCAGATAAAGAACTTCACAGACAAGAAAAAGCTAAAGGAGTTCATCACCACCAAACCAGTATTATATGAAATGCTGAAGGGTATTCTTTAAGAAGAGGAAGAAGAAGATAAAGGTAAAGTTAAAAAATTATGAACAACAAAGTGACAACAAATACATATCTATCAATAAGTGAATCTAAAAATCAAGTGAATAAAAAATCTGATGAACAGAATAAACTGGTGAATGGAATAGAATCAGAGGCATGGAAATGGAATAGACTGACGATTCTCAGAGGGAAGAGGGTGTGTGGGCGGGTGCACGGGAAAAGACTAGACAAAGATCTTATATGCATGTATGCATTACCTATGGACACAGACAATAGGGTGGCGAGGGCCTGGGGTGGGGTGGGAACTGGGTGGAGGGGAGTTATGGGGGGGAAATAAAGAGGGACATCTGTAATAATCTCAACAATAAAGATAAAAAAATCAATAAAAACATAAAATAAAATAAAAACATACCCAAAAGAGGGAAGTATGAACTGAGTCGGTAGTTTGTGTATTAATTGAAAAAAAAGCAAGTTTGTAAAAATCTACCCCATTGGAGAGAGTGAGAGAGGAGGAGTGGGAAGGAGGAGAGGTACAGATAGAGAAATAGATGCGAGAAAGAGAGCGAAAAGGGATGGGAAGCAGAGGAAAGAAGAGGAGGAGAGGGAGGAGGAAGAGAGGCAGGGAGAAAGCACTAAAGAGAGAGGAAGATAGGGGAGGGGAGGGGAAAATATTGAGAATGTTGTGGCAGTAGGAAAACGCAGTTATTTAAATAATCGGTGATAGAATCAATCTTAGTAAGAAAATCGTTTGTTTGATAGTACATTTGTGTATTATGAAACATGTAACGGGTCATTTACATATGACATCATAGAACCTTTGAGGCTAGCTTCTAGAAGAAGTTGGCATAACAATATATTAAAAGTAGGTGTAATTATGTTGCATTAAAAAATATTTAAAAAGCCCTAGCTGGTTTGGCTCAGTGGATAGAGCATCGGCCTGTGGACTGAAGGGTCCTGGGTTCGATCCCAATCAAGGGCACATGCCCAGGTTTCGGGCTCGATCCCCAGTAGGGGGTGGGCAGGAGGCAGCCAATCAATGATTCTCTTTCATCATTGATGTTTCTATCTCTCTCCTTCTCCCTTTCTTTCTGAAATCAATAAAAATATATTTAAAACAAAAAAAACATGAAAAGTATTACATTAAAAAAGAGAAAAAATCACAAAAGGTATAAGAAAAATTATCTTAGAGAAATCTGATTAATTTATACAATCAACTCAGAGTCAGAAATAAGCAATGACTAAAAAGTAGTATTGCTGTGGTATTTTAGTTCTGCCTTTTAATCTAACAATATTATAATACTAGAGGCGTGGTGCACAAAATTCCTGCATGGGTGTGGTCCATAAGCCTGGCTGGCGATTGAAGCTCGAGTGTCTGTTGTGGAAGGGCAGGTCCCAGCTGATCTCTGGGCCCTGGGAAGCACCTGGGCCCCCGGGCCTCTCTGTGCCCCTATCTGCCTGAGTCATGGTGCCCGAGTCCCCATGCAGAGATGCAGGGAGTGTGGCAGGACACCGCGGACTGGGGCGCAGCGTGGGCCTCTGGGCCACCCAGTGGCGCCGCATGGAAGCCAGGCGGGCAGCACGCTCTCTCCCAACCAGCCTTGCTGACCACCAGTGCGGGGCGGGCTTCTCACAGGCACCGGGCACCTGAGTGCTGGGCTTCCCTGGCGCGCCAGCCCTGGCGTCCCAGGGGAGGGTAGCAGGAGGAGTGAGAGCGAGCTCGGCGGACACTCTGCATTCTCACTGCACCTCCGTCCGCATCAGCTCCCCCCACCCCCAGGTAGCCTGCGAGAGGTTGCAGCACACCTCGCTGATGCCTGCTATGTTCTGCACTGTCCCCTGGTGGTCAGTGCATGTCATAGCGAGCGGTCGAACTCCCAGTCTCCAGGTGGAACGACCGCCCAAGGGGACAATTTGCACATTAGGCTTTAGTTACATAGGATGCAGCAATAACATTGTCATATTAGCCTTATTTAAATTCTCATTTAGTTGGAAAAAAACAAACGGAATCACTTTAAGTCACAAATTAGGCTCACATATAGGATTAGAATGCAGAAAACTTTATTCACATATTTAATATTTGTTTTGTTGAGTCATAACTATAGCATCTCACTTCATGGTGGTCTATGAACAGCCAACTGTTGTATGTATGGGTTTGTATAATATGACGTAGTGGAAAGAACTTTTGAAATCCATCAGAATAGATTCTAATCAAGCTGTTTGAATTTGAAAGAGTGTAGCCCTGTACAAATAACCTTCCCTACAAGCATTAGTTAAAATGGAGATTATAATGCTTATAATTTTTTGAGGATAAATCAAATAAGATATGAAAGCATCTAACACAAGGCCTGGTATACAAAGGACATACTCAAGTGTAAATTCTCTTTCCTCTTGCCTGCCTAATCTAAAACCTGATATTTACTTTGTATCCCTTAGGGAGAAAAACACAATTCAAAAGACAGGAAATTGAATTCCTAGGAAATTTGGGCCGGAGAAGAATACTTCAATTTTTAAGGTAATTTAATTTTTCTAGTACTAGAAAATCAATGCCTAATATCCAGCTGCCTTAGTGCTGAGTAAATTCTTAGATTATTTCTCAAACAATTCTGAAATCATTGGACACTGATGCAACTTGCTTTGTGAATATAAAATTTTGCCTAGCTAATTAATCTAGATTAATGCACCTATTCAGCATAAGCCACGAGAAGGGAGAACAAAAACAAATAAATGTAAAAAGGCCAAGTATGTGATAACCCCAATGCCTTATCTTACCTGTCTTTCTAAATAAAATAGACTCCAAATATACAGGTCTATATTGACTTATTGCTCATTCTTTCTAAAATTGTGATCATGAGGCACTAAAAATAGATTCCGGCGCTATTTATGTAGTTTTCTTTTTAAATGGACATTTCACCGTCCATTGACTCCTCCCTCAAAATTTTGACTCCCCCGGAAGAACAATAAAAGAAAAGATCACCTCCTCTGCTACTATTTCCCTGAGATGTATTTTATTTCCATCTATTAATCCGCCTGAGGTGAACTGATGATCCCATCAATAGGTTAGTGTCACACAAGGACACTGGATCTCTGTCCAGGAAGAATAAGCGTCCTCGTGGACAATGACACTTTAGCTGTCTCCCGTTGCTTTTATTCTAAATTCAATTATCTCTAGGACAGAAAGAAGGTTCTCAGATGTCTCACTACAGCAGACCGTATAATGCTAGATGTTTTATTGGCAATCTTGCAGAGTTTCTGCTTAGTTAACATTTCAAGAAAAATTAAACTCATAATATGTGATCCATAAGAGTTCTGTTTAAAACTCAAATGTTTCCTTTCGTGTAAAAGTTTATGATTAAAAATCAATTATGGTAACAATATTCATATTGAAAATGCTATTAAACTGACTTAACGCCTTTTCCCTCTGCATTTTTTCAAGGGTAACTTATAGTGGGTGAAATGATTCTTTTAAGGAAGAACATGCTTTGATTTAGGGTCACTCAACTTAATTTTGATAAGCAAGCCAGAAGAAACATAAGTACATCAACATAGTGGGTAGAGGTGGAAGAGGGCATACAAGGGATAAATGATGATGGAAAAAATAAAATGAAACAAAAAATATATGAAAAAAAGAACTATATCAAGATATTATTGAGGAGATAGAAAGAACTTGCAATATATCTTCTGAATCACGGCTTGACTTCTTTTTAAAAAATATTTTTTATTGATTTCAGAGAGTAAGGGGGAGAGAGAGAGAGAGAGAGAGAGAGAGAGAGAGAGAGAGAGAGAGAGAGAGAAACATCAATGGTGAGAGAGACTCATTGATTGGCTGCCTCCTGCATGCCTCCTACTAGAGATCAAGCCCACAAACTGGGCATGTGCGAATGTTGACCTCCTGATTCAGAGGTCAACACTCAACCACTGAGCCATGCCAGCTGGGCATGGCCATGGCTTGGCTTCTGATACTCTCAGAACTGCTTAGCTACACATACATACCCTCTTCCATATCTCATACACCATCTGCCTCCTTGTGAACCAGGACCAAACACCTCAGTTAGAATCAAGCAATTCACAGACACTATCCCACTTTTTCTCATAGAAACTACATGTTCTTTTATGGGTAAACTCCACTCCTGGGCAATATGATGTTAGTGTCACTACCAGCGTGCATGCTATCCTCTGGGCATTCTGTATCCTTAGAGTTCCCTTACTGGGAGCTGGTTGTCCTGGATTACAAAATAAACAGACCGTGCTATGCTGGGAGCAATAGCAAGGCATGGGCACCATTTTGTGTGTGTGTGTGTGTGTGTCTGTGTGTGTGTGTGTGTGTGTGTGTGTGTTTAATCTGACATTTGCTATTTCAAAAAAATCAAATTTTATTCTTTAGAAACAAAAAATTCAACAGATGTATTTATAATTAGTTTCTGGTTTAGTATTAATATTTAGTATTTCCATCCCTTTATTCTACCCTGCTCCCACCCTTGACTACCAAAGAAACCCTTCCTCCCTAGCTTCAAACTCAAGTTCTTGTCTACTCAGAACGGCCTGTCCTATTGTGTATACCCCACTGGACTCCCTTTCTGCATACCTGTCTGCCTCCAATTATGGCCCCTTTTCATTTACAGTGGGTTACAGCTAATTAAAATAAAAGGATTTATTTGTATTTGATATTAACTTGTTTGTATTATACAAATATTGTTTTGAGTGATGCTTCCCTTCATACATGGACAGTTTTGAAACATTTGTCAGTAAAATTTAAACACTTGTCTATGCATCAGATTTTAGCTCCTGTGCATTCTTTTTCTTTAATGTGAAAGACATCATGATGTTTCCTGACTTGTGTCTGGCCTTATGAATAAAGCCATGTTTGACTCTGCACTCTAATTAATGGAGTTCATTTTCCGGCCAGGTCTCTATTGGCAGCCCAGGATGGATGAGGGCCAAATTTCTGAGGTTGGTTGTTCACTGAGTAGCCTAAACACAGACACAGACACACACACACACTCATGGCATCAGCAAATGCGGTTTAAGGTGGTCCTTCTAGAACAGCTCCATTGCAAATGGAAATTTCTTCCTCCACTTTAAATTATATTTTACCATAAGAACTTGCTTGATTTCTCTTCAGCTTCCATGCCTGGTCCCTAGAGATACTGACAACAATCTCTCACTTACCCAGATATTTTTTAAAAACAATTTTGGGCAGTAGATTAATTTAAAACCTTCTTACAATGAGGATCGTAAGAAGTATAAGGTAGTAGTAAAGAGCGGAGGCTCTGGAATAGATAAGATTTGGTCATGACGCAACCATTTACAACTATGTAAACCTCCTTTTTCTTATGTAGAAAATGGGAAAATTGCCCTTGCCAGTTTGGCTCAGTGAATAGAGTGTTGGCCTGTGGACCAAAGGGTCCCGGGCTCTATTCTGGTCAAGGGCACATAACTTGGTTGTAGGCTCCTTTCCAGCCCGGGGCACGTGCAGGAGGCAATCAATCTATGTGTTTTTCTCTCACATTGATGGTTCTCTCTGTCTTTCCCTCTCTCTTCCACTCTCCGTAAAAATCAATGGAAAAATACCCTCAGATGAGGATTAACAGAAAAAAAAGAAGAAGAAGAAAATGGGAAATTTTTAGTACCCACTTATTGGTGGTGTCATATAGGTTAAATGAGATTTAGCATAGTGTCTAAGCACTCAGTAAATGGTAGCTGCTATTATTGCTAATTATTATTAAGATTATTAAGGTCATTTTCATAATGAGGACTAGGGCTATAATTAAGAGTGGTCTATTTTAACTTGGCTAAAAATGACAGTCTCATCTGACTTGGCGATATTTTAGCTCTCAGGATCTCTGAAATATTTATAGCAGTTAAAGGAAATTCTACCCAGGCTTTGTAATAGATGGGAGGGCCGCTCAATATCTCTCTGGCAGACACTGTAGGCTGGGATTCTTTTTTTCTTTTTTAAGCTTGAAAAGGCTATGTCCTTAGTATAAAAATATTTACATTTTCTATTACCAGGTGAAATACTATATCTCTCAGCAAAAAAAGTATTGGGAATATTACAAGTAAGTATAGGACTTCAGTAGATGCATTATTTTGAATTAGAACCCAAAGATATTATATATCTTTGGGGGGAAACATCTTATGTAACCTTATGGAACAGTGTTTCTGTAGCAACATGGGCAAACATACAAGCAAACTTGTAGCTCTAAAAGCTGCCAAAGACACTAAATTAAGGAGACATGGTTTTAGATAGAGTGACAGAGAGGAATGTGGCTTGCAAGAGTTTGATATAATCGTGTGCATAAAACTGTAAAATTGAAACAATATACCAATAGGTTAAAGTATTAAATATGGGGAATTGTGAGATATACCATTGTGATGATTTCCCTTTTCCAGGGACACTAGCATGATCAGATGGAACCAAATGCTCTGGAAACTCCTTTCCTTTAAGGTAAATGTCTGAGAATTATGCTTCCTTATTTATTCTCACCCTGTATACAGAAAGGCTGTCTCTGGGTGTCAAATTTGACATTTTGGAATATCAAAGATATCATTCTCGCTTGATTATAAAATGGTAAAAATACCTTGTTCTATTTTAAGAACATGCAGGGGTCAAGATGAAAAGGACCTAACTATAAGTTTACCTTAAATTTCAGTGTTTGAGTCCTTTAGAAACACAAGGCTTTATTTAGAAGTCCCACACAACAGAATTTTCTACTAGTATACTTCTTTCTCCTCTGCTTTCTTACTCTAAGCCAGAGTTCTGAAACGTAAGCACAATAAAGAGAAAGGATATATTAAAATTATATTCATATTTGGGGACTATTAGAAATTCCAAATTGTCTCCTACAATGACTTTAATTCAATGTGGTTTTTTTTGGAAAATCCAAGATTATATACATACTAGAGGCCCAGTGCATGAAATTTGTGCACTTGGGGGTAGTCCCTCAGCATAGCCTGTGCCCTCTCGCAGTCTGGGAGTCCTCAGGGGATGTCCAACTGATGGCTTAGGCAGGGAGTGGGCCTAAGCCAGCAGTCGGACATCCTTAGCACTGCTGCAGAGGTGGGAGAGGCTCCTGCCACTGCAGCTGTGCTTGCCGGCCATGAGCCTGGCTCAGGGCTTCTGAATGAGTGGCACTCCCTCTGTGGGGATGCACTGACCACCAGGGGCAGCTCTTGCATTGAGCGTCTTCCCCCTGGTGGTCAGTGCATGTCATAGCGACCAGTTCCGATGTTCAGTCAATTTGCATATTAGTCTTTTATTTAATAGGATATAATCTAAATAGCACATTGATATATTAACTATTAACTTGGGAATGGTCATTTACAAAAAGCAATAAAGAATAAAACTGAAATGAAGCAGTAGGTTTTGTTTTTTAAAAAAAGGATCAATACTTTCAACCTAAAAGAAAATGGCTTGCACTTTAAAAAAGGAACTATTATCAATCAAGATATACCCTGTATGAACTACTGATACTATTACTTAACATTTTTATTTTAATAAAAGAAATATTTAAACAATGTATATTTATTCTTAAGTTATAAGACAGAAGTACTTGTCAAATCATTATGTAAAACAATTAATTCATATCACTAATCCTGGTAGATGAGTAACACACAAGATCGTGGGTTCAGAGAAGTGACATTTAATATTTGATAAAACCTGACACTTTGCTGTAGATACTAAGATAAAAATAATTTTAAATTAATTGTTTTTCTTTCTAATAACATCAGGATATTGTAGTCTGTGGTATCACCTCCATTAGGGCTTTACGCCTCCAATCACATTTGTTAAACACACACACACACACACACACACACACACAAAAAAAAAAAAACAACAACAACACACACACACACACACAAAAAGAAAACACAGAGTTTTCCCATTGCAATACTGATCAGTTCTCGACAATATTAGAGTGGAGTTGGGGTGAGTGACATCACTGGTCCATAAGAGTTGCCAAGTGTCAAACTCTGACACCTTTGATTTGTCTTTTCTGAACTGACCTGTGTCTCCTCCTCCATAAACAGTTCCTTATCACTGTCTGTGTTCACAGGATAAACTCGATATTTTCAAGTCATCAGGGCCAAATATGCACTAGAATTTTCTTTCCAGGTCCAAATATGCTCTAGGATTTTATCTTCAGCTTAAATCATTTTGACTACTTGGGTAAAAAAAGAAAAGGCATGAATTCAGTATGCCTTGCAAAATATTTTTTAAAGGGATGTACATTCATTTGCATCAAAATGTAATCATTGATCTCAGAATAAACATATCCTCTTGATAACTCAGACATGCATAGGGAAGTTAGTGAAAATTGTCTGAAGAATACCTGGCTGTCTTCTCTGTGTCAATCACACAGCTCTTCTTGACAAATTTTTTTGCAATTGACACGCACATATAAACCTTTATATACACACTAACATGAGCACACACACATGAGCACAGGCACTTTCAAATCTGCAGAGATAACTAGCCATGTGAATCTGCATGTTCTGTGTTCCATAGACCACACAAAAAAATATTTCCTATATGGAAAAAAAGTTAGGCTTGCTATTATTACAGAAAGGCCTGTAAATCACATAGGTTAAACAAGTGAATAGAACAAAAAAAGGTATACTTGACATTCTCCTTTCAGCAATTCAACCAAATTCAGTGTGCGACTCCAAAGCCTAGAATCATGTGGTGTGGATTGAACTTCATCAGTCAGTGTTCATTGCATGCCTCCCAAATACATGTCATTATTATTAATTACTTTCTACAGGCTGTGGTTCCTTAAGATGACCCTCAAAAGTTTAAAAAGCAAACAAAAATATAAACAAAATAATATTCATTCAAAAATCCCAATTAGCAATGATTCATTCAAGAAAAGTTTTTGCCAGAAAATTTTTAATTAATTTATAATTGGAATTCCTTGTACTTTTTCAAAAATCCCAAATGATTTTTAAAATCAATTTACAATTTTTTTCTATTTTCTCATATACAAATAAAAAGGAACAGTTTTTAAAAGGTGTTTCTATTATTCCAAAACTTTAAAACTTCCTCTCTCTTTCTCTCTCCCCCTCTCTCTCTCTCTCTCTCTCTCTCTTTTTCTCTGTATATTTGACACAACACACAGGCACATTTACAATGAAATAGCCATTATCTTTAAATAGGTCAGAAGTGCTTGGCTTCAAATTTGACAGTTTTAGAGCAATCATTAGTAACAATTTTTTCAACAGATAGTTTTCATTACCAAAAACAATATATTTCTACCATAATCTAAAAAATTCATACATAATGAAGATGAATTTGATACTTTTATTAATTAAAGAATTTTTTCTTAGTGAGAATATATGTGGAAGTTGGGTAATTTTAAAGAGGCCTCACCTTTCCAAAGTGAACTAAACAAAACTTAAAAATGAAGAGAAAAGAAGCAACGGCCTTGTTGAAAATTCTTATATTTTTTCTTAGATAGAGAAAAATAGATTTTAATATGCTTATTAAGTTAAGACATGTGTTCCTTATATTAGTCTCTTAAGTTACAAAAAATTCTGAGCCATAATTTTTTCAATATATAAGTACACATATAAATACTATTTTGGTATACAGATAAATGTAATATGCACTTACACTTAATATAATACATGTTGTCATACATATTAGTGCCGCTATAACCAAAGTTTATATGAGAAAAATTCTGACCTCTGAAATATCAGAAGGAGCTTTCTGATCTTTTCTTTCCAGCTCACTAAGAAAAAAGTACTATTCATTTTATTTGCAGCAGAGTTGTTTGATACCAACAGATGGAACATACTAGTATACAACAATGGTTGTCTAATTGTCTAGAAACTCTTGCTTGGGGGAGAATTCCAGAAGCAGGGTCACCTTCTTAACTCCCAAGTCCATAGTACCTGACTCTCCTGAGCTAATCAGTGACTTGTCCTTAAGGACTCCAGGTGAGGTGGCGGTGTTAGGTCCCTGAGAGGCTCCAGCGAAGGAAAATACGGTGCCAGGCTTTCTCCCTGCGGCCTGGTGAGATTGTGGCCCGCTGTTAGGGATATCAGCTCTAACACTAGAAAGGGGCAAGTCCCAGGAAATGGAGACGCTACACTTGTGTGAACCTCAGGAATTTAAGATGAAGGCCAACATTGACTCCACCCAACTTTATCAGGACTTTTTGGCTTCCAAAGAGACCACATGGAGCTTCAAGAGAAGGCCAGGTGTGTATGTATTTTAAAAATATTTTTTAAAGCATAATAATGATATTAATGATTTATCAATAATTTAATTATATAGCTCCTACTCAATAATCTCTTATATAGTGCTATGATAACCTTGTCTTAGATTTTTTTGTGTGTGTTTTACCTGATCTGAACACCTATCCAGATTGAAGTTTACTTTTTAATATAGGTACTTATTTTCATATTTCAGTTTAGAGTTTCAAAAGCCTGACCAGAGTTAAAGAATGATGAAAGTGGTGCAGGCCTAATATTAGACAGCAATCTCAGAAAAGGCTACACTTGCAAGATGCCAGGTCATGTGTATGATGCATGAGATCTGGGCCAAACAATGCAGGTAATGTCAAGCTCATTCAATGACATATTTTGTTTGTTTGTACCTTCTTATTTATCCTCTTTGAACTTAGAGAGGCTGACTTTCAACATTATTTCTTTGAGCTATGAAGTCCTCTAAACGTATCTCCTCGTTTCATCTCTCATTTTTACTTACACATATGGTCTCTAATATTTACTTGATTACATTTGTTATGACTTGACAAAGAGTTGATATTTTGTTTGTAATACAGTATTAATTGTAAGGAATTTAATTTTTTTATGTTTTCAGTTGAACCCTGAAAATCACACAGGCCTCTAATTGAGTCTCCTGTGTTAGATTAACATGATGCCACTCAAACAACATGTTTCAGTCATGGATCTCCTTCAGTGATATGAAAACTTGCACTTAGATTCTTTTTTCTTTATCTAAGGATATATTATAACAGGAATGTTATTATATGTTACTTTAACACTTTATCTGGATCTATTTTCTGTCATTAACTTAGTGTCTTCCAGTTCAGAAGGGAATTTTTCCCCCCTCTTAAGCCATTTCTAGCCCTGTGAGTTGCCATGGTGGTTAGGTGGTCAGAGATATGAATGTGGTTAAAAGCTGGTGTTTCTTTCTCTCTCTTTCCCACATGCACACAGCCACATAGAGCCACAAACTATATACACATACCACACTTCATACACATACCACACATCAAGTGCGCACACACACACACACACACACAAAGATGTTAGTAATCTGTAGCAATCCAGGAGAATGCTAGGTGTAAGAGTCTTTGGACTGCTCATAAGAAAATGAATTCTTTGTTCATGACCTTTTGCCAGAGCTCAGTTTATTTCTAAACTGTAATTAGAAAATTAGTATTAGAATTATTATCAGTATTCATATAATATCCAGCAGCAATAGAGATATCACTTTCCTCTCCTGTGTAAGTAAAACAATATGGCTCTGCAAATTGTCCTTTACTATCAACTTTGATCTCTAAACCAAAAGTTGAATAACTCAAGATTAGAAGCTCAAATAATATGAGATGTAAAAATTAATATATTACTAATTTTTAAATATTTCAGACACAGAGACCAATGCAAACGAGCTATTTTTACTGTTCTTCCTGCCAACTGTACTGTCTGAAGACTCTGGCCAATGTTTGAAAGCTCTTTTAACTCAGAACTCCCTCAGATGTTCTTTTATGATAAGAAAAAAAGGAGAAAGCAGAACAGTTTTGTGTTCTGAGGTAATGAAGGAAGGTCAGAAAGCATACCATATAGAATTTTGGAAAAGTGTCAGAACTTCTTAGAAAAAAAAGATAAAGATTATGAGCAGCATTAATCTTGCAATCCAATGTAACGATTCCTAAGGCTAATTGAAGTCTTGTGGAACAAGTAACGTGTTGACCCTCAAAATAACCTCATTGGGACTGTGAACAATAATGGGGATATTAGATAGAGGTGACAAGAGATTTAATGTTAAATTATAGCAGCGACTTCAGACTCACACAGTAAACTCGAAGCAGAGTGCCTCCCATATCTTAATTCTTTTTTTGGACAGTAGGACTGTAAATGCTGTATTTTTCTTGTTTGCATCATCACTATAGTAACCATATAAATCATCTTAGCTGAGCTACTTTTGAGAGTGACAGGAATACTATTATTATTCTGAAACAGCAGGAATAAACTTGGACTGCCTGGGGGAAATACGCATGGTCACCCCAAGAATATATTTGTGGTAGAGGAAATATTTTATTATCATAGAATATGTACTAGTATGCACCCTATGGAACCTCAATAGCAGTTTCCAATTATTTGTGACTCAACCTAAAATTAAACCAGTACAACCTCCAAAATTTGATCAACATTGAGATTTGTTGCCAGGAGGAAAAGTGATTGAATTTCCAAGTTAAAAAAAAAGAAAGAAAGAAAAGAAGAAAATGAAGGGCGGGGGGGGAGAAAGAAAAATTTCATCCAAGTTTTAATCATAGCGCTTTAAAAGTTGTGTTTAACAGAGAATTGGTCTAGTGATATGGTCTAGTAAGTGTTAGAAACAAAGTCTTGTGAATTGCAAATATGATATAAAATGGTTGTCTAAATATAGGTCTATCAATGGAATATTCGTAGGATATAATTCTTGTCTTAAGTATCTGCACAACATTGTGGAGATTTCAATAAAAAATATATGTATGAATCATCACACAAAAATTCTGTAATGTTTCCATGTTGTAGAAGGATGTTATAATTAATATCTAGTCTAAGATTGAAATCATCACAACTAATAATACTGGAAAATATTTTAGGGGAAAAAACTGCTGAAAATGGTATTATAATACACAGAAACACAAAGGATCAGGCTATTTTTAAACCTGATTTTATGTGAGATTGTGGTATTTTACTAAAATGTAAAATTTTCCAAAGTTAGCTTATTTGATCTAGGACTCTTAGTAAATGCATACATTTACTTTGAATAAGTTATTTTTTTTAAAAAAAAGCTAAACCAGTTGTATGTAGTGGCACACCCTGACTCTTTAAATACTCCAAGTCCGATATCAATCTATAGGTTTCATGGATGAATGAAAAGATTACTGAAATCACAATGAGAAAACCTGGCTTGAGCAACTGTGGGTGAATGGTTAAGCCTCTCTGGGCTTAAGTTTTCTTACGTATAAGAATGAAAGAACTGGATTAGATTGTACCCTAGGTCCATTCCAGCTTTGGCAGTCTATACTTCTGCCCCAGTGATTCAAACCACCAAAGCCATTTTGTTGTTATTTGGCCATTAATCTTTAGATGATTATCCCCTTGACGTTGTAAGGTCTTATGTATCATAGAATGGCTTTCATTGATATGCATAAAAAATGAACGGTATTTAAAGGAATAATGGTAGGAAAATTTTTGGTTTAGATTTTTGACCTGTAAGGACTGTACCTTTCTCAGTTTCCCTCTAAATATTTTCATGTTGACAATCCACTGCACCTTGTGGCATTCTCTAAGTAGGATTTTCCAGCTGCATCCTTATTTCACTTTTACATGAGAAAATAATCCCAGTTGGTTCCTAAGGATTCACTTTCTGGAGAGGCATGGAATACATTTCTGATTTGTTTTTTTTCCTTTCAAAGGTATCTCTGCCAGCTATAAGTGAGATTCCATATGTTGTGTGGTATTTAAACAGAAACTGCTCTTGATTTTATTCACACTTGAACTACCCTATTTCAGATGTTCCAAAGAATATCTACCTAAAAATGAGCTGCAAAATAGATTATAAAATTATTTTGGCACCATTTACGGAAGAAAAAATGGATAGTATTTACTAACATATTATCACACCATCACATAGGAAAAGAAGGAGGCTGGTAATTTTGCTAGTTACTAGAGTACCATTTAAAGCAATTGAATGAACAGAAAGGTTTGTTATATCTCTTTGTCTTCTTGGAATGACTTCCACACTGAATAGTTGTACCTGGCTGTATGCTTTCCAAGACCCTCATTTTTCTCTGAAGCACTTGCAATTATAATAGTAATTTACAAGTTACAATATATAGTCATTTACAATTAAAAGCACATGCAAATTATAAGCACATCTTGGTTTTGTGATGATAAATCTGAACAGAATTTAAGCGCTTTGAGTCTCTTATAAGTGTTGTCATCTCCATAATAATTCTAACACACCCGTTATTCACAATGCTGGAGAGAATGAGTTGTGTAGCCACAAAGTAAGTACCTACTGACAGAGGCTGCCTATAGCAGGACCTTCTGTGGGTACAAGTTCAGATGCCTGGAACATTTATTACAGCAGATCCCACCACTTCAGGTTACTAATTGCTGATTCTCCAGAGTCTGGAGTATAGTAAGTATTAAAAAAATCTCTGACAGAGAGAAAATGATAAGTTGCCCTAAGATTAGATATGCTCTTAGTGTGAATGGAAATTTTATGTACATCTCTCCTTTGTAAATAAGTGCTTTCTAGACTTCATTCTCATAACTTGAACCATTAAAAAATCTGTACCAATTCTGCTGCATATTTTATGTATTTTTTTTAGTTACAGCTATTTTTACAATACTGAAGGTCTAATCTAAGACCTTTTTCCCTGGAAGTTTAGGAACAATGGCATCTACATAGTAATGCTGCAATGACTGAGACTTCCTGGTGTCTCAGCAACAACAAAAAAATGGAACGTCATTTCTAAATATGCCAAATAGAAATAGGTTCTAAGAATGTTAGAGCAAAAATTTTCAAAGCATCTTATTTTTAAACCAAGAGAATGCCATGCAAATCTTGAAAGTACTTATCCATGCCTAACAGCAGAAACATAAACATACATTTTTTACCAACTGAAATTTAATCATTCGGTCACAACTTGTTATCTTAAAATATAAAGAATAGTCTGCAGATGTCTTAAAGTCTTAGATTTGCTCTCCCAATGTTTAAGTCTAAATTAAACATAAAGGTTATATCCTATGACATGATGAAAACACAGTTCTATGTATAGGATTATTACAAAGCAATGCTGACACCTACAGAGAATGTATGCAAATATCCAAATTTAATTGGTATATATATATCATTGGTTGGTACGAATACTTAAAATCCCAGTTAACTTGATATGCAAAAACTGAAAGATCAGACAGAGGCCGAAAACCAGGACTACAGGTTTTATTAGAGGAGAAGTGATAGATCCTCCCTTCCCCCAACTGGTGGGCGGAGTATGATGTAACCTGCGGCCCGGAAATACCTGAGTGACTAACCAGGTACCTTATATGGACTATACATTGGACCACCAATCCACACCTGCCAAATACCCTAAGCCCTTGTCCTATATGGACAATGCAGTAAGCCACCAGTCAGTGTGCGCCGAGTACACTAAGCCCCCCACCCCTTCCCATTCCGCCCCTCAAAGGGCGTGCCCACCCCTGCATGTGCTGCTGTTCTCCCCTTGCGAGACAGCCCGGCAGGTCCTTCTCCTCTAATAAAGCCTGTAGTCCTGGTTTTCGGCCTCTGTCTGATCTTTCAAAAACAAGACAACTTGAGTTTGATGTGCTATATTTAAAAAGAATGTTTAATTTATAATAAAAGACTTCTTTATTGACCTTTCAACAAACTTTATTGTTGTAGCATTATTATTAGTGTCGAATCAAAATGATTTAATTATTTTAATAGCCAAGGGTGGAGCCTGTCCTACCAGCCCATTGCTGTGGACCCATCTGCTGATGTCAACTGATGACGTGTGTGAAAGATACTCCCAGTGAAAAACAAACATGCTTATCCCCCCCCCCACCCCACCACCACCATCCCTGTATTAGAGTAGCATTTCTAGCGAGGAAGGAGAGTTATTTTCCTCTTCCTGGGAAACCTAAGAAAGAGTGCTCCCAAATATATTACTAGAGGCCAGGAAGAAACATGCCCTTGATAAGTGTTTTCTCCTTGGGCTCTTCAACTGCATGTTATAAAGGAACTGTTCCTCTCAAATTAAAGCTTGATGTGCCCGTGGTCCAATGAATACTTTTTTTACTCTTTAATGAGCATGAACCAAAGGAAGGCAAAAGCCATCTCCTTTACTAAACAAATATTTGAGTGCCTAGTGGTCATGAGAAGAAATCAGGCTTTTACCATGATGAATAGAGCATACTGATTCCAATTTAAAGCTCAAAGTCCTACCAGCTATTGTGATAGAAAACATCCCATTTATTTGCAATAAAATGTACCTAAGAATGACTTCAAAAATGAAAGTTCAGTAACTTGGTGAAGAAAAAGTATAAAGTTGACTGAAACACAATAAAGCTGATTTAAATGAATATAAGTAACATGTTCCTAAATAAAAACATAGATTAGTATATAGATGTCCTTTATATCCTAATTAATTTGTAAATTTTACGTAGTTTCAAAAAAATCTTCATTGGAGTTTTGTTTTCTTAAATTTCTTAGAAGCTCTATTAGGGTTTTTCAGAGAAATATATATGTGTGTTGGGTGAGACAATCTGCTTTACTCAACCTACCACTTTAAATGTTAATTTCATTCAGAAATACCCTCACAAACAACTCAGAATAGTGTTTATCCCAACATCTGGGCATCTATGGCCAGGTCAATAAAATTAACGATCACAGGTGCTAATGGGCAATGTTAGTTAAGAGCAATCTGAACAAGAATACTAACAAGAGAACAGTACTAGCAAATAATTAATGCCTAATAAGATGTATATTCCATAACATATACTATATGCCATATTAAATGTGTACAATAGGAAGCAAAAATAATTAGTATTATCTAGACAAATACTTTAAAAAGCAGAATTTATAATTTATGAGTAGACTATAATCTCACAAAAGAAAGAATTAGTCAATAAAATGGTATTAGAAACATTGATTTTCCATTTTATTAAAAATTTTAAATAAAAATACAGAAAGTAAATTGCATATATCATCTGATCTTTAAATATGAATAAAGAAAAACTAAAATAAAGTCACAAAGTAAAGAGTGGTTGAATTAAGTAGAAATTTATGTGAGTCATAAATATGTCACACAAATTTAAAAAGACAATGACAAACTTGAGAAAAATATTTACAATGATTATGAAAAAAAAATAAAAAGCATAAGGCAAGGATTATGAAAGTTTATTCCCAAGAAAGTTAATACAAATGTTTAACAAATATAAGAAGAAATTGTTCAACATCATTAGTAATTAATTTAATGACTTTTAAATTTTGCACATTTTGCACATTAAAATTGTCAAAGATTAAAAGTAGACTATACTCACAATTGGGTAGGCATATGGTGAGAATACACACTCTCATTTACTGCTGATAGAATATTAACATGATAAAACCTTATGAAAAGATCATATATAACATGAGTTTAAATAATGATCATACTTTCTTGCATTAATTTTACTACATACTTTTATTCTTATTGAATTGTTGCTAAGGAATATATTCTTTTTTAAATTTATTTTTTAAATCTTTATTGTTGAAAGTATTACATATGTCTCCTTTTCCCCCCATTGACTGCTTCTAGCCCGCTCCCTCTTCCTCTTCTGCCCCAGGCCTTCGCCACCCTATTGTCTGTGTCCATGGGTTATACATATATGCATACAAGTCCTTTGGTTGATCACTTCCCACCCACCCACCCACCATTAATCTTTAGATGACTATCCCCTTGACCTTGTAAGGTCTTATGTATCATAGAATGGCTTTCATTGACATGCATCAAAAATGAACTGTATGTAAAGGAATCATGGTAGGAAAAATTTTGGTTTGGATTTTTGATCTGTAAGGACTGTGTACCTTTCTCATAGTTTCCCTCTAAATATTTTCATGTTGGCAATCCATTACACCTAGTGGCATTCTCTAAGTAGTATCTTTCAGCTGCATGCTTATTTCACTTTTACATGAGAAAATAATCCCAGTTTGTTCATAAGAATTCACTTTCTGGAGAGGCACAGAATAAATTTCTGATTTATTTTTTTTCTTTCAAAGGTATCTCTGCCAGCTACAAGTGAGATTCCATATGTTGTATGGTATTTTTCATTATATGGCTAGAGTTTATCCAATGAAATCTTTAGGACATAATGAGAATCACCCTCACATTCAAATCTCAGAAATATTACATTTTTTTTTTTTAAATATATTTTATTTTATTGATTTTTTACAGAGAGGAAAGGAGAGAGATAGAGAGTTAGAAACATCGCTGATTTATTTTTTCCTTTCAAAGGTATCTCAGCCAGCTACAAGTGAGATTCCATATGTTGTATGGTATTTTTCATTATATGGCTAGAGTTTATCCAATGAAATCTTTAGGACATAATGAGAATCACCCTCACATTCAAATCTCAGAAATATTACATTTGAAGTAATGACTATATACGTATCTAATTTAGTTAGTTATATAATCATAATTCAACATTATATCTATTACATTATATGTGTGAGAACAGAATATTGTTGTGCATAAGTATGTATAGGCATATTTTTAAAAAATGACCCTAGATAAAAAGTTTTAAGAGACTGTCAAAAAATAGTTTGAGGTTCAATTAAATTAAATTAAATACATTTATTTACTTTGGGATATATATGTATATTAAAAATGAATAAAATAAAATATTTTGTATATAAAATATGTCTCCAAGAATATGTTTCTTTGGTCAAGGAATCTTACTTTTCTTTTTTCAGAAAGAATTTTTGATTGAACTTATATATTTCTTGGGACATCCTCAAATATAGCACTGAAAAGATATGAAGTATTCCAGTTTTTCTAAGTGCATATAAATTTTATAATTCCCATAGCAACTGCAACTTTGAAACATTAAAAAACTAGATAAATGTTTAAGTGTAAAATACATTTTAAATGTGTATTATTTATACCAAGTGCCCTGATGTAAATAATGCATTAATATGTTCACTATTATTAATAATAGAAAGATTAAAATATAGAAAGTTATAAAATACATGTGAAATTTGGGAAGAAATATAAGATTATTACCCAAGGTAAGATCTAAAGAGAGAACATTTTCCAGTTTTGATAACAGGTTGAGTAAAGGCTAAAACGAGGCCAAGACAAACAGAATTTAGAGAGCTCTAAGGAAGCAGACAGGTGCTTGATTCCTCTTTCATTCTCCCCCATTTTCTCTATTAAGGAGCAACACCCCTATGAAAATTCTTTCCTTTTTCCTAAAGTGAAAATGATAATTTTTCATAGAACATCTATAACTTTTCATTTGTTTGTCATGTAAGTTATCACAGTGTATCAAGTTCTACTTGTCTTCTACCTTATTCGATTGTACTGTCAGGATGGTGGCCATGTGCCATTCATCTTGCTGTGCCCATATTGTACTGTAAATAAATACATATTGTCTTCAAACAATTAGGCATAATTGTAAAAGTTATAGTTATTACAACTAAACTTTTCAGTATGAGCAGCATGCCTGGAACTATGTTATGTGCTTTGAGAGTTAAGTCTAAGATATTCTCATACATATCTTATACTTATTTATGCAGTTATGTTTTGCATTGAAATGCACTTAATTATATAATATCTTAATTTCATGGAATAATAATATGTTTTATAGAATTAATCAAAATATAATATAATTGCATTATTCTAAAATTTTAGGATATAATTTTCAAAAATATTTGCTTTAAAAAACAATTGTCAAGTAAATGTCTACTTTTAATTAGCCTATATAATAAAAGCCTAATATGCAAATCAACCGAATGGCAGAATGACTGGTGGAACAACCGGTTGCTATGATGTGCACTGACCACCAGGGGGCAGATGCTCAGTGCAGGAGCTGCCCCCACCCCACAGGTCCCAGGCCAGCCAAGGCCGGTATCAGTGGGGGCCCCCCAATCACCCCACCAGTTGCCCCACAGAGGGAGGCAACCGGTGGCGGCAGAGGGAAGGGCCGGCTGGTGAGCAGGCAGTGGCAGATGGTGGAGCCAGCTGGCAAGTGGGCCAGCACCACCCCCCCATTGTCCCGCCGGTCGGGAGGTGACTGGGAGGTGCTTGGCTGGCCAAAGCAGGTGCCAGCAGGGGCCCCCCCGAATCGTCCTGCTGGTCACCCCACAGATCGGCCCTGATTGCTGGCCAGGCCTAGGGACCCTACCCATGCACAAATATCGTGCATCAGGCCTCTAGTCTATATAATAAAAGCCGAAGTGACTGTTAGGGTGGAACAACCAGAACGACCAGTCGCTATGATGTGCACTGACCACCAGGGGGCAGACGCTCAACACAGGAGCTGCCCCCTGGTGGTCAGTGTGCTCCCACAGGGGGAGCACCGCTCAGCCAGAAGCCAGGCTCACTGCTGGTGAGTGCAGCAGCGATGGTGAGAGCCTCTCCCACCTCTGCGGCAGCGCTAAGGTGCAGTGAGCCAAGTGATGAGGAACAGCGAGCAGGCAGGTGGTAAGGAGCGAGGAATCCTGGACTGCGAGAGGGATGTCCAACTGCCCATGGGGAGCAGGCCTAAACCAGCAGTCAGACATCCCCCAAGGGGTCCCGGACTGCGAGAGGGTGCAGGCTGGGCTGAGGGACCACCCCAGACCCCCAGTGCAGGAATTTCGTGCACCGGGCCTCTGGGTGTGATGTAAGGAAGAGGCATATTACTTTCTTTTTCCTCTGATACTCAGCTTATATTATTATTGGACTTTTCACTGTTTTTCCTTCCATTCGTATGCATATTTGTCTTCACTTTTTTGTTTTTTTTTAATAACTTCAGGTACTCTGACCTTAATGAAATTTCTAGAAAATTTGAGGAAAGTTTTCTAAAGGTATCCAGGGGTGGGCATAAGAAGGTTTACAGTTGTTCGTATGGAAAAAGACATGCAGGTTATGATTATTATAAAGCTTTATTAACTCAAAAGAATGTCATGATGGCGCAGTAAACCTACTTCTGCCCACCCCTGTATATGTTTAAATATTTTCACCCTCTCAAACCTGAATTAATGCTATGATCTGAATAATGAAAAAGTACTCTATGAGCCTTGCTAAGGTTTATTTCTTTATCTGCAGTTCCTATAGAGATTCACACAGGGCAAGGACTTTATGTTGGCTGACACCTTCTGGTTCTCACTAGAGGTTGCAGGATGTCAAAAACTGACCAGCCAACAGGATACAATTGCCAAAGTTATCTGCATAAGGCATCCTCCTTGTACAGTCTTGGTAATGCCTCAGACAGCACTCCAAGTAGAAACCCATGCTCTGAAACACAGTAAGGCCAATTAGTGCCTGACTCCTGCACTGTTTCTGTCTTTGAAACTAACAGTTTCAACGCTATGTGGCCTTTCAAGACCTAAAAGAAAAACAGGATCTGAAGGTTGGTATAACATTCTCCAGAGCAAATGCTTCAATACAGTCAAGGTTTTGTGATTACTTAGATTATTTTAAGATTTCCTCTCTTTTATGAAGTGTTAGAGATACTAATATTTAATTATTATCACAATCATTGCTATAAGTTCAACACTTACAAAATCTATGTTTCCTTAAGAGTTTTAATCATATTGCTAAAAGAGTAAATATTGTCCTGTCCTTAATATGTTTTAGTAGTTTCCATAAGCAAATATTTATTTGGTAACTTTAATTTTCAACTTTCCTCATATATAGTATTTTTAATATTCAAGCTTTGATGTCGAGCTCATGCTTTTGATTTTTGCGCATCATATTAACTATTAGAACATTAGTAAAACAAAAATCTCTCAAAATTGTAGTACAAAAGTAACAATTGTAACTCTTAAGGAGAACTTTTATTTTTTAGAATACTTTTTCTTTTTCAATTACAGTTCACATACAACATTATATTAGCTTCAGAAATTTTTTAAATGGAGAAATCATTCTGAAAACTTACCCTGAAATGAGTGACATGGCCAAAGCACTAATATTACAGAAAAATATATTGTAACAATTGAGGAAAAACAGATTTCATCTTTGATAGAAATTCTAAAGGCATAGGAAATCTTACAGATCAAAAAGCCATCATTTCAGCCTATAGTACTTGACATTTAAAGGAAGCAACAACTAATTTTGCAATAAAATAAGTCCTATTGCCAGGCTGGTGTGGCTTAGTGGTTGAGTGTCAACCCATGAACCAAGAGGCCATCGGTTCGATTCCTGGTCAGGGCACATGCCCAGATTTTGGCCTCGATCCTCAGGTATGCAAGAGGCAGATGATCGATGTTTCTCTATCTCTCTCATCCATGTTTCTATCTCTCTCCCTTCCTCTCTCTCTAAACTTAAAAAAAAAAGTTCTATTGAGCTAAATAAAATATTTATCATTGCATTATTTACTTTGATGTATATTATTTTGGGAAATTCTTCATTAAACATAATGAAACTTAGGTCAGAGCAGTAAATATCAATTTAGTAGTAGGAGCCAGTTAATTTTTAGAGGCAGGAAGAATACAAACTAGTAACTGGTCTTCTGATATTATGCTTTTTGTGTAGTTAAGATCATTTACTGGCACATATTCTATTTTCTGAAATGCTTCTTATTCCATAATTTTGTTTATCCTTTGAGATCATGTCCTGTGAACGGAGGCATTTATATACTGGGTTATTAGAATTAAAATGGCTAATAAAATGTTCCACTACGTTCTGAATTAATTGCTCTAGTAATTGCTTTCCTGTTTTACTAATAACTAAGAGCAGCTAGGTTCTCTGCATGTGGGCTGATGATTCCAAAAGTGTAAGCCATAAACTTTGCACTGATTTTAAAGCCAAACACATGACAATTTTAATTTCTCATAGCAATTGTTATTATAGAGCAAGAAAACAAAGGAGGACCAACTCATCTTTACAGGCTATCTAGGAATGTCTAAACCTTTTGTTATTTCTTTTGGAAATTATTAAAGTGTTTTATTTTAAAAGGGGGCTGAATGTATAAATTGTTCTAGCAATAGAATTTAATTATAATTATGTTGATGTTGGAACCCATATAAATGAGCACACTTTTAAAAAATCCTAAGATCAGCGAGAGAGAGAGAAAAAATAGATAGCAACCTTCTCCAACTCTGTAACACCACAATACTTAATAGTGAAGAATGAGACAGTAAGCATAGCCTTACAATAAACTCTGACCTCAACTCACAGATGGCGGTCTTTTTAGAGGATGGGAATACTTTGGAAGGCCCTGGTATTACCTTCTATCAAGTACATGCTAACTAACATAGAAAACGAAGGAAATGATCCAAAAATGTCAGCACTTTCCCACTAGCAAAAAATTAAAATACTACACCCATTTTCATCGGAAATAGCGAGATAATTGAGGATGAGAGGTGATTTCAAAGCCTTGTTGGAATAATTAGCTTTTGATAACCCAGCTCTCCCGTGTACCCTGGCAAAGCCATGTGCATATTCCAGCGCTCTACTGACCTGTGAGACAACCGGAATCCACTGCTCAGACAGCTGACATCCCTGGGCCAGCTGTGCTCTGCTCTGTTGACAAGATTTTTTTTTTTTTTGGTTGTCAGACACAGAGTAAATCTGAATGAAAGCTTTCCCCAGGAGGTGAGGAAAAGGAAAGACATGAAGGAAATTGTCTCCTCTTTGAATTCAGCATCTCAGATTTTTAGAGTTTGTGTTGCTAGCCTCAAACAAACCATGTTCACCTATTTTAGGGACCATTAGTTAATGTTGTGAGAGTGCTTTGAAGATGAAAAGCTATATGTGTGTGTGTGTGTGTGTGTGTGTGTGTGTGTGTGTGTGTGTGAAAAATTATATATATATATATATATATATATATATATATATATATATCCCAGATGCTTCATATTGATTGGAGATTGGTTTTATAGTGCAAAACTATTGCTTTAGTGGCTGGGAAAGTGACCCAAAGTGAGTTAAAATACCTGAAGATGAAGGCCAAGGTCATTAATTATGGCCACCTGAAAGCCCAGTGCAGCTTACAAAATAAATTTGGCCTGGCCCCAGAATCAGAGTCAGAGCATAATAGAGAGCTTAGAAATACTCACAGAAAAACTAGTGTTCGAGTGCAGCTGCATATTATGAATAGAGTTAAATAAGTTATAAAATCACTTGGTGATTTTACAATGCATCATAAAAATGAAAGTCACACAAGTTTTAAATATACGCTAACCAATTACACAGCAACTTAATCAAGAAGTTAGTAGACAACGTCAGCTTTTCCAATTTAACTCGTCTCAGCACATTGTGTTTTTATGTATGATTACTGAAAGACATTTGCTTTGATAAATCCAGCTGACAGACATTTATTTTATTTTTACCATTCGTTTAATTTTTTTTTCAATGACAGTCCACATTCAATATTATTTTGTATTAGTTTCAGGTGTTCAGAAATTATTTTGAGAAGGTAAATTAATTGTTTACAGGTAGAGGATGGAGTGATGAAACTGTGAAGTAGAAGAGTTCTGTTATGAATATAAGCATTCCCTTTCTCCAGTCTTCCTTTATAGCTAGTCTCTTTTTAACTGTGAAGAAATAATTTTGTATTTCCCAACCATTTTATAAATACTTAAATACTTATATTTATAACTATTTATGAGCTTTCCTTTCAGAGTCTCCGATTTGATTGTCGGTGTTCTCAGCACTGTTTGTGTCTGTGAGCACGAGAAGAGACAAGACTTCATAGCCTCTGAGCCCCTGTTAAATGCCAGGCTCCGTGCTAAGTGATGTATACAGCTGATGTGTTTGCGTTGCAAAATAACCATCTGAGTAAACATTTTATTTTAACGGTGAGAAAGAAAAATTGAGCTAAGAAAGAATTAGTGTTCAAAGACAACTTGCTCCCAACAACAACTAACAAGTAGAGCAACAAGGATGCAAAGACATTGTCTGACTCATAGATACAGAGAACAGACTGATAGTTTGCCAGAGGGGAGTGGCGTGGGGGGATGGATGAAAAAGATGAAAGGAATACAAAGTACAAATTGGGCTCTAGCCGGTTTGTCTCAGTGGATAGAGCATTGGCCCGAGGACTGAAGGGTCCTGGGTTCTATTCTAGTCAAAGGCACATACCTCAGCTGCAGGTTCAATCCCTGGCCCTGGTCAGGGGTGTGCAGGAGGCAGCCAGTCCATGTGTCTTTCTCACATTGATGTTTCTCTCTCTCTTTCTCCCACTCCATTCCACTCTTTCTCAAAATCAATAGGAAAATATCCTCAGGTGAGGATTAACAACAACAATAAAAAGGAAGTACAAATTGGTAGTTACAAAACAGTCATGGGGATGGAAAGCATAGCACAGGAATATAGTCAATAATATTGTAATATCTATGCACGGTGCCAGGTGGGTCCTGGGAATATCGAGGGGAACACTTTGTGAAGTGTGTGACTGTCTAACCACTGTGCTGAACAACTGAAACTATCACAAAACAATATTGAATACAAACTGTGATTTTAAAACTCCAAACAAACAAAAAACAAAGATGTTGTTTGATCCCAAACTTTGCTTTTATAGTAAATGTATAAATTTTTAACATTAATTTTTCGTCATATCCTAGCATTAAATATTTCTGGTGATTAGAATGTTTTTGGATTGATGAAATAGACTCGATTTTATTTCTGCCAGTAAAAAAAGTTATTTGCACCAATACGCACAAAGTCTTTTGTGGGGTTCATGCCCTGAAAAGACCATCACGGAAAAGATGGGCATGAAAAAGATGTGACCTCGATTACATCAATGACTTGAATGCAAGGCAGAGTAGAGGCACTTCTATCTACAGTTGTTCTCAACCTTCCTAATGCTGCGACCCTTTAATACAGTTCCTCATGTTGTGGTGACCCCCAACTTCATTGTTACAAATTGAACATAATTAAAGCATAGTGATTAATCACAAAAACAATATGTAATTATATATGTGTTTTCCGATGATCTTAGGCGACCCCTGTGAAAGGTTCGTTCGACCCCCAATTGAGAACCGCTGCTCTAGAATATAATTTGAGGAACACAGCAGGATACAATGCAGAGTGAGGCGTGACCAGATGCTTGAAGGGAAAATGGGCTTTAGCTGGGACTAGAGGCCCTTGGTCACCATCAGACATGCAGTTCTCCATTGCACAGTCCATGTCAGAAAGATTAGCAGAAAGGCAGGGCCCCAATGAGTGGTCAGCTGCAGGAGCCAGTGAAGGGTCAAAGATTATGAAGTGACAGTAAAATGTTCATGAATGACTCACTCATTCCAACTCTTACTCCCTATCTTCAAACTCGCATAAGATCAGAAAAGTGGTTGACCTGGATACTGGGCCTTATGGAGTATGGGTGTTTCTTTTTCACAAGAAACTGTTACTACTTCATTATTTATTTTTAAAATTAAGTTATTCTCATTGCATGGGAAGTATATAGTATGTTTATCAAAGGCTTCAGTGGCTATTTTTAATTTTCATGAGTTAAGCAGAATGAAATAAAGTACAAATTTCATTTGATAGGGAAATTGCTTAGGAAAAATTGGGAGACCTACCGTATGCTCATAATATGGAAAAGAAAAAAGGATACAGCACCAAATTAGCTAAATTAAGGGAACAGAAAATGGCCAGATGAGAGACATACTAAATTTCTGTCACAGAAGTATATTGTTGGTGAATTTATAAGCAACAAATGTGATGTCACTTAATCTTTATTTCAGTTTTGTAGGTTTTGTATTAGTAGAATTTTTAAGTAAAACTTTTCTAGCTATTTAATTTATTTTGTAACCAGGCATGTGTGTGTGCATGTGCATGTGTGTGTAAGTAAGCTAAATTTCTTGCCTGATAGTCCACAATGAACAGGTTTTTCTCATAGATCACTAGGAAAATGTCAATTAATAATCACCACCTTTCTAATGTGCTTACACCTGACTAGAAGTACCTTATGTGCATAATCTTACTTAAGTCTCAATTCAACCCTATTTAGTATTTAATTTGTTTCAAAAATCAAAAGTGAAGTAAGGGACATAATTTGCCCAAGGCAAAATACTGTAACTACTAAATGGCAAAATACGACTTAAAATTCTGTGTTTTCTGTTGGTGAAGCCTATGATCTTAATCTGTTTGTCTACTTCCTCTCTCCTGCATACCTTCGAATGTGCTACTGTGTCTTAGAGTTATACCTTTTAGGTCAAACTGAAAGACGAGAAGGCTCTTTCCAAATAATGTACTTAGAGGGGCTGGAAAGAGTTTGATTTTTTTTAACTCAGTAAAGATGATAATAGCAAACATGTACCAAAAGTTCACTATACCCTCGGTACTGAAAGAACATCCGGTATAGTCATTAATGGAATCCTTATAAAATAGTATTGCTCCTAAGACTATCCCTGTTTTACGGATGAGGGAACTGAGGACGGGAGGTTAAAAAAGTGGGAGGAAGTGACCAAGCTAGTGAGCAGAGAGCTGGAATGCAGGCTGAGGGATACGTCCAAGTTCCATACTCTTGGGCCTTCCCAGCTAGGTGTCCAGGGGACGACGGTGAGGATTCAGTAGAGGTGTAGAGGTTACACAAATTGAAACTACTAGTGGATCCAAACCTATGAGTTCCACCGGATGGGAAATGAGATGACCCCCTTCTTCTTCTTCTCCTTCACCCCCATTTTCCTTTGGCAAAGCTGATGCCTGAATAAAGGATACAATGATTTCCAGATGTTGTTTGGCAATGACACGTGGTTTCTGAACAAACAAGTCAGTGGCTCTTCTTGAGACTTATGTAGCAAGTGATACCTAAACAAGCAAATAAACCAAAAGTGCTAAGAGTAAAGACTCGCAATTTCTGTGTCCAGACATAGCCTTTCTGTATTGGGAGCTGACTATGAGAATGGGTGATAAGCAAGTAAGAGAAGCAATAGACTGTGGTCCAGGTGTGATGAAAGGTGCAAAAAGATTGTTTTTCACAGACAATGTGGGGTAGGGAGACATAGGGATGGAATTAGATCAGTGGTTATCAAGCATCCGTTAACCTTCATGTGCCACTGTTATTGTTGACTTCATATTATAAAGCAACTAACTTGTTTAACCTAAGCATCATTATAAGAAATACATGAATATGCAATTGCAGATATATATGCAATTGCAGATTTGTTAATAATTATTTTTTCTAATACATATATATGTAACCATTAACATTTTTTTAAAGTTTATCACTGTTACCTAAAATCATTGCATGTACCATCAGTGGTTGAAGTATCATACTTTGGGACACTGAACTAAAATTAAGAAATGCTAATCTTGTCCTGTCCATGTAAAAACATAAATTTGCAAGAATTTGCAAGAAAATATGAAAAATAAGATTTGCATGTGAGAGAGGAGTAGAAATGCTTAGGGCTGAGAGAGAGCCTAAGACAAAGGATGGAAAAATAGTGTTATGTAGAGGGTCACATCTGAATGGGGTGAAAAGGACAGGTGAAAGGTCTGGAGTCACTGACAGCCTCTGTGCCCCAGAGCCCGGGCATCCTAGAGACTAGGGAGGTACAGCCAACTACCAAGTACCAGGAAATAACCAAAGACTCAGGTCATTACCCGCATTCACACCATAGTCAACTGCCAAACGAAGGTGGTTATTTTTTTCTTTTCCCGAGGAGGTATGTATCTTTTTTTAAACAAACAAACACCTTCTTTAGCACTTGTGTTGTAAAGCAAATATTGCTCTCTGTTCACTTTTTCATTCTGTCTCTGACACTATGTTTGTTACTTAGGGAACAGCAATAAGCCCATGTTTTGACTGAATGTAGTACCATCCTAATTATCAAGGGTTGGGAGCCTACTGCAGTGGTGATGTATGAAATACTGTGATATAAAAATCATAGAATATAACATTTTAAGAAAAGAAAATGTGGAAATCAAAGGCTTCTTCACTTAAAAATATTTATTGAGATGCATATAAATTAGTTGAAAAGAACAACAGTATTAATGAATCTAATGCAGGTTTTTAAAATAAAGCCTTAAAATAATCGATTGAACCATATGTAATTGCCAATATTTGCTGGTTTTGATCTGCAAGATAAGAATTTCGTAGCAGTCCATCTACATACACTCTTTGGCTAACAGGTTAACAGTGTTCACTTCAAGGAAGAGAGGGAAACATTTTACTTTGTACACGTTTGAATTATTATTTTAAACTGGGGACTTGAGGGGAATATATTCATACAGTCCTTGGTTTCATAACAGAAAACAATCACAACTAGCTTTTCACAAATGGACTAATTAGAAAATAGACATTTCTAAATGACATTGCCTACAAGGCAAATTTATTTTAATCACTGTGATAGCAAACGGGGTATACCAATTGGCATAGAAGGAGCCTCCTGCTTCAGCTATCTTGGGAGGCTTTATTCTGGAGGATTGCTGGGGGCTGATGGGGTCCTGCTGCAGGTGGCCATGCTGGTCAAGGGCAGTTGCCAGCTAGACACCAAGGTGACTTCAGTGCATGTCTTACTAAAGGAATCCATCTCCTCTTTTTATCTTCCTGAGGAGGTTGGGATCACATGATATACGTGTATGTGGCTGCAAACACTCAACTCCCTTCTCATGTGCACATTCTTGTTTTTATATTTTCTTGCAAATTCTTGTAAATTCAAGTTTTTCCATGGACAAAGAAAACTATTTTTAGTTTGCAATCATGGCAACCATAGAAATAAATTAAGCTTAAAGTATGTATTTTAATATTATAAACTTGGATTTAATAAAGGCCTGCGATGTAAAGAAGTATTCTCTGCAAATATTTTAGGTATAAAGAAACATTTCTATATTTTGATTTGAGATTCTACTATGTTCTAACTCTGGATTGCAAATTTTTAAAATTATAAAACTAAGCAATAATAAATTCTTCAAGGAAAGCATAATAGGAATCATTATATAACGAGGCAGATGTCCCTCTATGGTACTTTTTTTTTTTTCAGGACCGATGAATGAGACATATTTATTCCTTAAAGTAAGTGATGTTTGGCAAACTCCAGGTACAAAGTCTTGCAAATTTACATATGATCAAATAGCCTAATGAGATGAGATGTTTGCTGACATGTGGGTTACCAAGGGACATTTTAAAAGGTGGGGGGCAGGGAGTTGGGACACTGTCAGCAGCTCAAGAGCAAGGATCTCTAAAGGAAACTCGGATTTTCTAGGCTTTCCCATGGGCTAAGCAGAATACATTGTTTAGCCCTGCGCTAGAGCAACACCTTTATTAATTATGCAAACTTTTTTTGGGGATGGGTAAAAGAATGAGAATGACTCAGCAAGAGGTTTCAAAACCAAATACCTCCACCAGCTCATTGAACATGCTCTCTTCAAACCTGCTCTCTGCTCTGTGACCTGGAGGGTAGGAGTTTGAGATCTGCCTAAGGGAGGCTGCTTCTCTTGCCAGTCAGTTCTGCCTCGTCCTCCCATCCTTTTATTTTCAGTTTAAGTTGGAAATAGTTGATACTTCTTCAAGATTAGCCTCTAATTTTTCTTCAACCACCTGGTCAAATCCCCTAACCAAAGACCTGGTCTACCTGTCAAAGGCGTGCGCGCGTGTGCGGTTACCTTCCTGTTTCCCTTTAGATGAGCCTGTATGTTGATGGTAGCTTGGGGAAGGGGGGAACGTTAAAGGTTAAATTAACATGTAAAGGCAGCGGAAGTGATTTTAGAAGTCCCTCCTGAAGTGACGGTTTAAGATTTAGCTGGAAAAGGAAAGGCTCCCCATCCCCAGTCCCTTGGGTATTCGGGGGACTTCTCACCTATTTGGGAAACGACTTGCAGATGTGGGCAAACCTCCGCGTTGCTCACACCGGGGGTTTTGCAGAGCTTGCCTCTGATTTTTTTTTTTCTTCCCAATTTCCCACAGCCTGTGTTTGTCTTGCGTCTGCTAGGCTGACATGCGGTTTACCTCGCTGGTCCTGCTGCCAGGTTTTACACGCTCTGCTCCGGTGTAAAACAACTCAAGCCCAAGGATCCTGAGCCACTCCGGGCTTGGGCGCCAGAACTGTCAGAGAAAATTTGCTTCCCGAGTATTCGCACCAACTTCCCTTCCTGCGCCCACGGGAGCCCGAGCGCCAGCCCATCAGCAAGGTCTTCACGTTTCCTGCGGCTGCAATCTGTAACTTGACTTTGAATGTTTTTTTTTTTCTCTCCTAATTGTAGTTTTGAGGATCTTAGTTCTTAGCAAAAGTTTTTGGTTAGGGGGATTTTAAAGGACTTTTAAACTGTTTCCTTACCTAAGTCACGGAGGCTCCGACACTTTTCCTCCATTCCTGGGTTGGGCTGAAGTTAATGGGCAGCGAAGGAAAGAAACACACTGGCTGTTTATTGGGAGAGGGGAAGTGGAGATTCGCAGCTAAGTTATGATCCCTCGCATCCCCCCACCCCCCGGTCTGACACTCAAGACCGACACGTACATCATCTATTAATTGCTGTTCGCGGACGCAGATACATATTATATACATTTGTTATCTTCGGTGAAATAGAAATGGAATATTCAGCGCGCTCGCGTCTGTTTGTTTGTCTAAGGCTATCAAAAGAAGTCACCGAGGAGGCTGTGGCCCGGATCCTGACCCTGATTGTATGAATAAGTAAGCAGGATGCAAGTGATTGGGTTAGATGCGGCGAAGATTTTTTTTTTTTTTCAAGTTAGGAAGAGGGTAAAAAGACAGCCTGGGGGGGTGGGGGAGGAAAGGCAAACATTGCATCCCCCAATCCTCATACTTTGGCTCGTCCTTGCAGTCAGTTGCTTTGCTGGCTTCAGCAGGCTCTTAAGGTCTCGAGGCGTAGACATGCCTGCCCCCCACCCCCTTCCTCGGTCTCCCCTTTCAGTTCAGATGTGCTGATGTGCAGACCGGATTCATCTTCCCGGAGCAGCGGCGGCGGGCGCAGGCGGCGGCGGCGGCGGCGGCTCGCGCTCGGCCGCCAGGTCCCGGCAGCGGCGGGGGCGCGGCGCGGGGAACCCGGAACTCTTTAAAAAAACTGAAGCCCGTGGGGCGCCGCTCCCCCCACCCCCCGCCCGTGGAAAGTCCCGCCCCGCCAGAAAGGACACCCCCGGCCAGGCTAGGGAGCGCCC
>NW_005871049.1:22548149-22554392 GCF_000147115.1 Myotis lucifugus | reverse complement strand
TACACCCCCGGGAGGACCTGCCGTGGGACCGGCGCTGCGCGCGGCTCAGGCTGCTCCTCGCCGGGTCCCGGAGCGCCAGGGCCCTCCCCTCCCCTGCGCGCGCCCGGTGCCGCTGCGGGTCTCTCCTCCCGCGCGGGCGCGCTCCCTCCGCCGCCTGGGGTCGGAGCTGCACGTGCGGCGCCCGGAGACCACGTGAGCGCCGCGCCCGCCTCGCCTCGCCTCGCCTCCCCTCCCGCGGGGCTCCCGGCGCTCCCGAACCCTGGCTCTGCCGAACTGAGGTTGGGGTGCCCCGGAATCAGTGTGGGACTTGGACTGACTGCGGAAGGAAGGGTTACAGGGTGATGGGGGCCGGCTGGACAGGGAGAGCTGTTTGGAAGCTGAAGGCGTGTTCATTCCCATCCCGAGAGCGGAGGAAGGGAGTGGGCAGAGAACCGCACCCATCTCTGCCTCTCCAGGTGGTGTGCGCGGTTCCTCGGTCGGTGACTGCGAGTTCGTTCCTTTCCGTGGCTAGGTAAACCTTATTTCCACCTCCCCTTGGGCCTGAAGGAAGGGAGAGAGACACGCCAGGAAAACTGATGGAAATTCCCTTGTTAATTTCTACCTCTGCTAGCACGTGGTTCTGACAAGGAGGATGTGTGTGCGTGCTCCGTCCGCGTTATCAGATCTTTCCTGGTGAACTCTTGCTGCAGGTACTTAATCAAAACTCCAAGTAGCTTAGGAGAAACTTGTCAGCCCGGGACACACACACACACACACACACACACACAAAACCTGATTTAATTCATTTTGGCTTATACATGTTCTCCTCTCACCTTTAACACTCAGTTATCCCACTAAAAGTTTGTTGGGCCTTCCCTGGTCATTTGGAGGAGAGGATGTGCTTCTGCCAGGGGTGACTGGTGGCTGAGCAACCAGAATTCAGTGCAACTCCTAAACGCACTTTTTATCGAGAAATTTGTTTTGGATAATATCTACAACCGGGTGAAAATTGTGCACTTTATTGTTTAGGTAAGGTGGAAATGAAGTCTATTATTTCTAAAGATTGTCTAGGAAAAGTTTTTACTCTGTTGTGTGAAAGATTCAACCAGCTAGCAACCTGAGCTGAACAGGGCTCGATTGGCCCAATTTCAGGAAAATAAGTATAGTTTTGTACACAAATTAAAGTAAAAGTGTCTGCTTTTTAAACACCATTAGTTTCAATATATTAAGCAGTGTCAAAAATTAGCTAATGCATTTTCAGCAGTTATGTCATTCCAAGCTTATCTTATGTTAGAAATTGTCCAGAAGATTTTGTGACCACAAGTGGTTTCTTTTCTATTTATGTTTTCAATTTTTAAATTTCAGTAGTTGCATCATACAGATTGAAACACCTCAAGTATAAATGTTTATTTTCCTCAGCAAATAAGACCTAGAGTAAGAAAAAATAACCTTTAACAGCACTTACTTTTATTTTTCTTTTAACACAGGTTTATTTTGAACATAACTGTTGAAGTTAAAACAACAATAAAAACAACCTCGAATGGATTATTCCTGTAATCTTATTTCTTCCCTGTCTTTGAGTACCAGAAGCATACTTGTGTGGGTAGTGAGAGTGAAATAAGAATGGCCCAAGTGGAAGGCTGAGAAGTTTGCCCAAAATCTGAGGTCACTTTTTAAAGTATCAACCCTGCTTTTTAATTTAGTGAAATGAAAGGCTTTAAATTTACCATCTTGGCTAAAGAATGGCAAAATCTTTGTGCCTCCCTTTTGGCACTGTATAAGACAAAAGTTGTAATGACATAAAAAAATAATATAGTATATTGACATCCCAAACAAGAGTCGAAAAGAAAGGTCACTAAAATGAGATGAGGACAGCCATGTGAAAGATGGCCACTTGAAAGCAGAAAGGACTGTGCTCTCCAGACTCCGGGGCACCGTTGATCTGCCCTTTCCAAAATTCAGAGTGGAGGGCCTGGCCCTGGAATAAAGTATTCTTTTTGAACTTTTCTAACAGGGGTCCTAATATTCTTTAAACTGCACAGTGGCTTGATGTCAAATAGCTTTATGGCTTCAGAGCACTTTTGCGTACATTATTTCAACTGAACACTACAGCTCTGTATGGTAGTATTTGTTCATCTTCCCATTACACAGATTGGAAAACAAATGCTTGGTGAAGTAAATGTGTTTGCTAGGATTACCCATAACTTCATTGTAAGTCTCCTGGCTGCAAAGTCTGGCTGTTTGAAATGGTTACTGCAGTCTTAGCTTTGGAAGCCTTCCTTGAAGTGCAAACAATAGAAATCCACCCAGGTTTACCTGGAGTTCAGACTAAGAAAAATGCAGTTATTTTATAACTGATATAAGTGGAATGGCTATGAAAATAGTTTCATCTTTTCCAAACCCAATTAGAATATAAAGTCCTTGCCCTAGCTGGTTTGGCTCAGTGAATAGAGCGTTGGCCTGCAAACTGAAAGGTCCCAGGTTCGACTCTGGCCAAGGGCACATGCCCTGGTTGCAGCTCGATCCCCAGTAGAGGGCGTGCTGGAGACAGCCCATCAATGATTCTCTCTCATCATTGATGTTTCTATCTCTCCCTCTCACTTCCTTTCTGAAACCAATAGAAATATATATTTAAAAAAAGCATATAAAGTTTTTGAGGACAAAGGTCATACCTGATTTTTAATGTTTATCACAAGATGGGTTACTGTTAAGTGTATAGTTTGTTCTCAATACCTATAGATTATTGATATTGATCTTCACCCCTTATCTATAAACTTTTGTTCTAACCAAATTCAGATGTTACCCAAGGAGGAATATTCATAATGATAACTTGTGCCATACTTAATATATTTGTGAAACAATATATTTGTGAAACTTAATATATTTGTGAAACAATACTTAATATATTTGTGAAACAATCACAACTCTGACTTCAAATTCATGAAACTGTAGATCAAAAAAGAAGCCTTGTATTAATTTAATTGAATTTTGATTTCAAAAGGCATTTTTGGGATACTTGAAAGTAAGTAGTTAATGCAGCACAGCTTCAGATATATTTATACAGCCAAATCCATTAGGGTGGAATATAGGTAATTAATGTCCACATAAATAGACACAACGATGCAGATAATTCATAGGAATGTCTGACTGCCTTTCTTCAGTGCAGTACATGGTCACCTGAATTTGCAATCAGATTTCTCTTACTCTCTCCAGTTCAGAAGCGTCCTAAGGGGCACTGGGACGCTGATGCTGCAGGAAGTCCTTCCAGAACAGAGACTGAGGTGTCCTGTTTCACTGTTGAACTATTCCAATAGGTGTAAATCTGAGTGTTAATATGTGAAGAGCCTGGGCAAATTCAGTGTGTAAGTTAATCTCTCAGATTTGTCTAGAGATTACCTGGAAAAGCAGAGACCTGATAAAACCAGTCGGTGTTCTCCCTCCCTTCCGCCTCACGTCCTCTCCCTCTCCCTCCATTCTCCCTCCATTCTCCCTCCTCCCCCCTCCTTTTCTTTCTTCCTTTCTCTTTTTGTACTTCAGGTATATCAGGAAAGCTCAGGCAATTGAAAATATAATATCAAATAAAGGAGATTGATGAAAGTAGTATTTTGAATGATGGGTGGAAGCCGATTAGACAGATGAGGTAAATATTTGTCC
Source organism: Myotis lucifugus (assembly GCF_000147115.1). Lineage (NCBI taxonomy): Eukaryota > Metazoa > Chordata > Mammalia > Chiroptera > Vespertilionidae > Myotis > Myotis lucifugus. Next base: position 22,550,759 of record NW_005871049.1, on the reverse strand, counting down.
AGAAGGATAACCTTATCCTCTTACGCAAGTGTGAGTACTCTGAAAAAAGACTTTCTACCTAGAATCTTCTGAGTCTGATTCTTTCTTGAAAAAAATCCAAGCATGATTAAAGGTCAGTGATTTGCAAGGTTACATTTGCCTTAGGGTTGCATATGCAAGCCTGTTTATATAGAAATGGATTTTTGGCATCCTAAAGGTATCTCCTTTCTACTTTGCTTTATAACCAGTGCCCTGGTTTCCTAGTACACTAATTCTTGGGATAGTTTTCATAAGTTTATAATTTCTCCATAAGATTTTATCAATCTTTCAGTCCTCGATGTTGTACTTTCTAGCTTCATTGGCAGCCTCATAGGTGTGGTATTTTAGAATTGATGTTCAACACCATGTCTACTTTATTCCATCCTTTTATTAAATACCCAAACATATAGTTCTTGGTTGGCACCACTCTAGCTTGCCAAACCCTCATGTTAAAAATGCATTCCCTGGAGCCGCTTCTCTTAGCCAATCACTTCTGTTTTAATTTTTATTTCTCAGATCTTGAATTTGGTTTTTCTCCTCTTGCGTCTGGGGCCAATTCGGAAGTGGCCAAAATACAGTTTTTGTGAAAGGGATGGCTAAGGCATTATACTTACATATTTGTATTCTGTTCTTCATTTGCAGTAGTAATTCTTTAGCCTTTGTCATGAGGGCCCAGGTCCATTTTTGGCCAACAAATGGCAGTTCCTGTTATTAGCTATGAATAAGGTTATTCTTTCTTAAATATATTCCCGTAGACTGATAATTCCATGAATTATTACATGAACTACCTAAGAGAAGGGATTCCAGGTAAGGGATTCCCACCCCTTCTCTGTTTAGGCTTCCTTAGTCCACATTGAAACAGTTAAGAGTGAGTAAGAGCCTAGTGAAGGCCTTTTGAAAAAGTTAATATGTGATTCCACAGCTTTTCCTCTGGCCCTCATGATGGCTCACTTTCCTACGAAAGTCTAATATATGCCATTGCAGGGTTTCTTCTACGGAAACCATATTGTTTTCCTCCATTGTATATGTATGAGTCTTATTTTTGTACAGCTTAAGCAAATTTCCCTGATTTGAAATTTAGGCTCCCTTGGTTTCCACCATATTCTTTGAAACCTTAAGAATATTAGTCACCTCAATAGTCCATTAGGCCTCTCAATCACTGAGATTAGTGGAAAGAAATAAGCCCTTAAATTTTTCTAGAACTCAGGTAGAAAGTATTAATTGCTAGTGATTTACCATCATTAATTTTTTTTTTCTTTTTAGAATATTACCTGTTATTTCTAGCAGTACCTTAGACCCATCTTTTAGAATACTTAAATCCAGTTCCTTCCCTAAGCTTTTCTAAGAATGCTTAGAAAAGATAGAGGCAAATAATCCATTTAAGCTGTGGCCTTGCACATCCTGCTGGGGCCATCTGGTGTCTGGGGAGGTGGGGGAAGGGGCACTGCTGCTCCCCTGAACTGTAGGAAAACCCCCTGCAGCATCTTGAGCCCCCAGCTAGGCCTGGCCTAGGCCAGGGCTCAGGTGCCTGGCAAGATTCCTGGGGATGTAGGATTTCCTCTACCGGGAAAATTTTTGAGGCCTCTTACAGTTCTTTCACATTCCAAGACCTGGAATTAATCGTGGCCTTATATTTCCCAAATTAAGGCATGGAGTGTCCTCTCCCCTACCCTGCATACAGTAGAATGATTTAGAAATGTGGTTAGTGGTGTACTTCCTCTAGTTATCTATTAAATAATAATATTTGGGAAGAAAATTTTAAAAAATTTTTATAGCCTCAAAGCTATGGAATGAATTCTACAAAATGTGTTCTTCCCCAGAAAGTGGGAGGAGGGAATCCCTCGCTTATTTACGTCTTGCCATTGTCAGCACTGAAAATGGGATCTTGATTATTAGATTTTGAGACACTGCGGGCTGGCTAATGGAATGCTTGTTTTGTCAGCTCCTTACAAAATGTGTGCTAATCCTGTCAAGCTCCTCTGAAGAGCTCAACTCTATATTTGTATTAAGAAGTATTGTAAATGAGATGTTAATTGAAATTCAGAAAGTGAACTGAGAAGATGTTTGTCTGGATTCTGCTCTTCTCCTGCAATTTACATGTATGGTTTAAGGCAAAATATTTGCTATAGACCATATGGGAAACGAACCAACTTCCTCAAATGATAACAGTTCTAAAAAGTTGAACCCCATACATTAAGTAGGTCAGAAGTGCTTCCAAGATTTATTTTTCCCCAACAAAATCTAATTTTATGTATTAGTATCCTACTCAAAGCATTTACTTCAGTGTTTAATAAAGACATCTCAACAGTTTTTAATATGCTGCACTGTTTTACAAATTGCAGGAATCTTTACAGGGATGGAGACACACACCACATATTTATGTCAGCATTTGATACTGTCTGTGTTAAGATTGCATTTAATTTGTGTGGTGGGGGAGGCAGAGGTGGAGGGGTGGGAGGGTGGAATAGTTTCTTCATTCCTTACATTGCTTGTCCATGTTAACCTGTCAGCACCTGGGTTGTGTACCACAGGGGCACCTCGAATGGCCCCTGGCCTGGGTTGCTAATATCAACGTCTTTCGAGCTTGCTTCT